>NC_080187.1:172933408-173236438 GCF_030028045.1 Hippopotamus amphibius kiboko | reverse complement strand
ATAAAATTCAAAGCACAATTGAGCAAGCAATGTTTTTCATTTAGGCAAGAAAGATGGTGGAATTTGTGAAAACATATAAATAGCATGGTTCAAAAAAAATGTTATTTCCTCAAGATCTAAAGTCAGGAGACAAGGAAAAAGAATGAACAAGTGTTTAAAGTCCATTTATTCAGACTAAACTTCAGATAAATGGGTCCTGTCAGGTAGTAAATAAAAGCATCTTCCAAAGAGGTTTAGGATATTGGAAAATAGTCACAGGACACTATTTCATACTAGCCTCCTGGATATCACAGTCATTTTCTGCTATTAGGGAGGACAATATATATTTCCTTAGCTATACGTTCCTTTCTTTGTGAAGGCCTTATTAACCAAACTGATCTATCCCAGAGGAAGCGTATGGATCCGTTAGGGAGGAAAGGGACAGTCAGCCAAGGCCAGAAGGACCAGCTGGAAGACCCTTCCATCCATCAGGCTTAAGAATTGTATGACTCTAGGTGTCCCTGATTCTCCCTTGGTTGTTCTGAACTCAATTGTGAAAGCATAAAATCTTTATGTTTCAAGGTATTGGAAGCTGCAGCCCAATTCTATTGATGGGCACAGGCTAGGCAAAGGGTACAAGGCTGGATGCTCAGCTCCAAAGGTCTCATTCTGCCTCACATACCTCTTAGAGAGACCATATGGTTTCTAGGCGCCATATCATTTTCTTGCTTCCGGAAACGATTTTAGCTATTTATCTTATTCTGCCCGGGAACATTAAATGACACTAATAGACTCTCCACTTCCTTTTCAAACTTGCCACATCTTCTTGAGTCCTGAAACATTGCTACCTTCTCCAGTTAAAGGAAAGGGCAGGACTCATCTTCTAAACCTCATTTCCATTTCAAGGACGGACATTCATCAGTCATTCATCAGTCATTTTCATTTCATTTGCTTAAATCTTCCACCATTTCAACTATCAATAAAAGTTTAAATCGCTTCAGTGAAGTCTTAAGGTCATGAATCATGCATGGATTTCTGCTGATGAAGAGGCAATTTTATAGCAAGTTGTTCAGACACAAGGCAGTAAGGCACAAAGCTGGCCCTGAGACCACACTTCATGGATTCCAACTGGGGAAAAAATACAAAAGAGGGTCAGCTGTACATAAGCCGGGGACTTTCAAAATAGGATCCCAGTGGGAGTGAGAGGGTCAGTGGTGACGTGGAGGAATCCAGCAAAAGCCAATAACCACCCACTGCCACACCCCCATAACTTTTTCTCTCCCCTTTGTCTTTCTTCTCATCTCTCTTTCCTTCTCTTCTATTTGTCTTTGAGACCCAACAGAGTTCTCCAAAAACCTAACAACCTCTACTAACCTCAGGTATGGCTCCATTTCCAAAGCCTTATCAAGTCAATTCTAATTTCAAGCCCCCGTTTCCTGATGACGAATCAATGTTGAAATTTCATGAGGTATAAATGAACTTTTAAAACATCTTTTGTTTTATTGACATTTGAGATGACAGAAAACAAAAGCAGTAAGATTTAGACAATGATGTCTTGGTAGGTAGATAATCCTGGCTCTGGCTAGAGTTGAAGCTGAAGCTGAAGATGTCACTTTGGTTTTTTGCTGTGTCAAAAATGGTTCTTAGACCTAAGCTCTAGGAAAATAAGTAACAGCTGGGATCCATGATTTGGGGCCAAATAGGGGCATCCACTTTGGAAAGAGGGAAAAAGACCACGAGTGCCAGGTGACTTATGTCAGATGCCTCCTGTATATCACTTCACAGCCCATCAACCCCACTTTTTCTGTAGTCACTTTTGTGACAACCAGATTTCTGCAGGCTTCTTCCTGCTGAGGGTACGTGTAAGCGGTCAGCTATCCCTGAGAGATGGGAAATAAATGAGGGGAGCCCTAACATTGCCCCAGATGATTGCCTTGAGAGAGTTTCCAGACCATGGCGCAGGAAGGGGAAATTGAGTCAGCACACAGTGGCTTCCCTGAGCTGAGGAGTCAGCACTGAGATTGGAGGAGCTAGAGTTCATAGGACAGAGTACCAGACAAAAGAGAGGTACACAGAGAGAGAACCCTGGACATCTGCAAAGAATGCCCTCATGCATTCAGCAGAGTGAGTCTCAGGTATGTGGAAATGCCCCCAGCCATGGAAAGAACCATCCAAAAGGATTAGATGGAACAGTACCTCTTCAAGGATACCTAGAATTTAGAAAGGAGTTTATTGCTTGATTATATTTTCCTTAATTCTTTAATTAATAACTTCATACATTTCATTTTCTCTGGCTGTCATCCCTGGCTCTCATCACTGTTGATTGTTGGCCATTTCCAACAATTAAGAAACAACTGTGTCTGATGGAGATAAATAGTAAAGACCAAAATAAACGTCACCCATCTATGGCACTGGCAAACAGTTACTAGTAAACCTAATGTTTTTATATCAATAATATAATTTCCTTTAAAAACTATATTTAAATGCTCATCCTTGAAATCATTTATGCATAATGTCAAGTTGAGATAAATTCAAACCATGCTGATACTTGTAAAAATATGGCTCTGTATGATATAAAGCTCTTGTACTTAAATCAACCTCAAACCTCAGTTTTACTCATTCTAATGATTGAGTTCATTACACTATCTGTTGTGACATCATTAAATTATTAAATACTTTCCATATTTCCTCTCATTCTTCATCTTCTTAGACTGAGGATCCCTTATTCTATGGAATCTTCCTTTTATCCCTGTAATCATTTTGTTGTTATGTCTCTTTGGGCTTTCTTTTTTACTTTAAAGAACAACCATCACTAATGGCTTCTGGATATGATTAAACATGATGTCCACGTTGACAGTTCCCCATGCTGTGAATCCTGCCTTCCCAAGGTAGGAAAACTTTTTAATATAGTTCCCAAGCTCCCTTGCAGCTATGGTGCAGACCTGAGCCTTTAATTGGGAGCTGAGCAACATGAAGAGTAGTCTAGGCAGGGACATCACTTTTCTTGGTGGGAGGCAGTAGAGGCTGTGTGGTTCTGGGGTTGGCAGCAATAGCATCATCTTCACTGGGCCAGAAGCAGTAACTTCCCGGTGGGACCAGTTTGGCTGCATGTTCTGTGGCTGGTGGCACTGGAGGATGCTTCCTATCCAGGACATTCAGCACCACCATCAAGTGGTCCTGTGATTGGCACAGGGACAGCAACCTCCTTGCCAGGCCAGTTGAATGGGTGGCTCTGGCCTTTGCTCTTAGAAGTCAGATCCAGGGTCTTTTTCTCCAGCCTGCCTAGTGATTCTGCAAGTCATCTAATATCCTTTCCAAAATCCCTATCTGCTTAGACTAAGTAAAGCCAATTACTCTTTCTTTCTTGTCATGTATCACACAGACATTTCACAGTGTTTAGTCTGAAGCCCATCCTGGATTTCATTTCAATATACTTTAAGCTGGTATTAGAGCTGCTTAACCTTTTCATTGCAGCACACTTGGCTCATCTTGACAAGGAATATTTGTGATGTTTTACAATGATTTGTGATTCCTTTGTCTGGCAAAACAATGACTATGAAAAAGAACAAAGTCTATTTTGATGACTGGCCCAAGACTTATCATGGAATGAAAGTGAAGTGGATCTCATAGGCCAGATTCCATAAGCATAACCTCCTGAAAGATTTTTTAAAAGCTTTCAATTGCTACGGATATGGGAATGAGGCCAACTGAAAACTTCCCAAAGACTTCTCTTCTTGGAATGTTTTCACAACTTCACTAGATTTCTTTTTGACCCCAGAGCCACTTAGGCCCTTAAATACAAAGGCCTTTGAATTTCAAGTGTAATTAGAGATCATTTTCCTCATATGGTGGGAGTGGGGAGGCAGGACAAAGACTGAATTTAGACCTTACATCAATGCCATTCTTACCAGCTCATATCAAATCAGAGCTTCCAGTCACTTGGCTAATCCTTACCCATTCTTTAAATCTGGAATTAAATGTCACTTCCTCAATGAGCACTTTCCTGCCCTCCCCCCATCTAAATTTGTCCCCTTTGTTATTGTCTCAAAGAATCCTGTAATTTTTTTTTGGAAACAGTAAAACAAGTTTTGCTTTGTGGGCCTTATCATGATTTCTATGTATTTCTGTGTGGTTATCTGTACAATAAATATCTGCCTTTCCCATTAACCACTAAGCTTCATTGAATATTCTGTGTTCAGCATGATAAATGAGTGAATCTGAGCCATCAGGCACCTATCTTACTCTGCTTGGACTGTTCCTTAAGCATGAATACTCCCAATGACACACCCATTAACTCAAATACCAACCAAAGAGGATCTGAAGCACATGAAGCGGTGCCCCTGGGACTGAGGCTGTAGCTCAGCATGAGAGGAGACAAAAATAAAGACCTTAAAGAGAATTCACACAAAGGTAAGAGTTACCATGGAAAACTGCAGAGCGTGTGTTTGTATGCAGTGTGGACACAGAAACAATGTTAAACTAATCATCTCCAAACCTGAACCCGGCTGAGGTGAGAGACTGTAGTGAGCCACAGCCTGAAAGACAAGGGGAAATTCTGGATTATAGACAATAGCATTTGCTTACTCTTCTACTAATGTGTAGTAAGGAATTTAGCCTTGCCCAGAGACAGGCCTTTGTCCCAGCTCCTGGAAGGGAATCTCTAAATCCTTGGAATTTCCAGAGTCATAGGAGTGTCTCTGTTGTAGGTGGGCCCCTTGTATCACACCTGATAATTCCTGTTAACAAGATGACTCAGCTTGAGGCTGGCCTCACCCAATAGTCTTAGGATGGGGGGTTGGCCATGCCAGAAAGACAGACCATATCAATTATGGTGGGAACTTTGGGTTACATGATATCAATCAACCCTGAGACTAAGTTCAACCATGTGGGCAATTAATCAGTCATGTCTACATAATGAAGCCCCAATAAAACCTCTGGACACCAAAGCTCAGGTGAGTTTCCTGGGCGGGCAGTACTCTGTAAGTATGGTCACACATTGATTCGGAGAAGGTAACCCATCCCTGAGGACAATGGGAGCTTCGAGTTTGGAATCCTCTCACTATCCTATGCATCTCTTACATTGGCCGATTTGAATGTATTCTTTTCCTGTAGTAAAAATAACCATGAGTATAATAGGTTTCAAAGAGTTCTTTGAGTCTTTCTAGCATATTATGGAACCTAAGAGTGGTTTGCGGAAAGCCCTAAACTTGAAGTTGCCAGAAGTAAGGATAGTGTTGTGTAGACTCTTCCCTTTAACTTTGTAGTTGGTTCTGCACCCCTTGCAAATGGGGTCAGCAGTTTTGGGTGGACTTGGCAGTCTAGAGGACTATGCCCTTAACCTCATAATTTGGCCACTTCTGGTAACTACATTTTGTACTGAGCAATTCCATATGGATAAAATAAGTTTTATCTGTGTGACGCCTAAACAACTAATCAATTCTATCAAGAGGGTGAAAAAAAAGTTAAAAGTGGATAACATAGGCAAAACAACTGGAGAGGGGACAAAATATCTAAATTTTGATGCTATGTGTATTGTTTGGAACACACTTGTATGTGAGATTAATCACTTTTAAATGTTTTCAACACACGGGCTAGCAACATCTAATAATAATAATAAGCATTTGTCAAGTGCTTACTGTTGAACAGTTTCTGTTCTGATTGTTGTACATATATTAACTTATTTAATTCTCATAACAACTCCAGTTATTAGCCCAGTTATAGAAACCGAGGCATGAGGAGTTTAAATAATTTGCCCCCGGTTACACACTCCCAGGATTTGAATCCAAACCATCTGACTCCATGGTTCATGCCATTATCCAGTTTCTCACACAGTGTCTCAGAAGGTGATCAGTTATATTTTCTCTGATCTCATAGAAAGGTGTTAGTAAGCTGGTTATCTTAATCCCCAATCCCAATCGTCTCTGTGGCAAAGTACCATTTTTATATGAGCAGATGTGTATTTTATTTCACCCTGTGATCCTTCTCACATTAGGCAGGAAGTCCTGACTTCTTGTATCCGAGGAGGGAGGGGACCATGAAAACAAAAGAAAAAAGAATAAATAAATTCTCTGCTTTCAAACTTTAATATAAAAACTTTTTCTAGAAACAATAGAATGAAAGAGAAGGGGTTTAAGTTTGGGGTATAACCCTTGAATTTAAAAAAAACACTATGCCTTAAAAAGATCTCTGAGAATATAGATTGATATAAACACTAGATTTAACACAAATTTCTAGGTCTGTGAGAATTCCTAAGGGTGATAAAGACAAAAGCAAGACAGTTAAGACATTGATGAAGATCTCCATGCCCTATCTTCATATCCTCTCCCACCAGTGGGGTGGGAGGGGCAGTATGGACCCCCAAAGAGGTCTGTAGGAATCTGAGAATAGGAGATTTACCAAATTCCTGTCAGAAAGCCTGGGTGACAACATCCTTGCAAGTTTCCACCAGGGCAGAGATAGCTGTGCTATAGTGACAATGGGCCCAGAGAGCCAGAGACAGCCCCATTCTGCCACATTGATGTTAGAGCAGATGAATTTTCACATGCACACAAAAGGCATGGAAATTAACTGAGAAAGCCTTAGGGATTCTGGAGGGGTTTCAATATTATGGGGAAAAAAGGAACACAGAACATGTACATCAACAACCAGAAACCTAGGGGGACTCAGACATCTGCCCACTCAGAAACAATAATGCTGCAGACCAGACTCAAAGCACTGCATCCCAGCAGGTGCCAGCATGGGCCAGGGGCCCCCAACCAACACCAGGACACCATTAGGCCCTCTAGAATTTAGACATCATCCCAAGGATGGAGATGGGAAAACCTAAACTCGTGGAGAAAATCCTGAATTGACTTTAAAAATTATGATTTAACTAAGAAAACCCTATATTTGCTTAAAGTAAGTTTTCTGATACCAGGCAAAGTGATTACTGGAATTAGAAATTAAGTTCTTATAGAAAATAAAGTTGTTGTGGTTTGCACATCTGAGCCAATTACAAAACGTTTGCCTGCTATGTCTCTAGTCACCAGATCAGCCATATTCAATGTCTTTTCTGCTCCTACAGAAATGACAAATGACTTTCACATGTATTACGTACCCCGTCGGGCCAGCCAAGGGTTATGGGCTGTTTTGAAGACGGGGAAACCGAAACACCACAATTGAAAACCACTAACCTGGATACTTATTAAAAGAAATAGCTTGGGTTAGTATGAAATTTGGTATAACCCTGAAATATGGGAATTTGTTACTAGAGGCACCAGAGGAACGCATATTCCCTGTTAGGGGACCGTGCTGACAGTATATCAGAATGAAAGCAGGACTTGGCAAACCGTAGTTTCAAATAGGCACATAAATAAACATGGAGAAATAGTAAACACATAAGACAATTCATTTGGACACTTTTATATGCAGCATGTATAGGATTTAAAATAACATTCCCACATTAAACTGCAAACATTGCTATGTAAATGCCACAACTAAGCCAAATGAAAGAGTAAATACCAGCCTTGCAAACTGGTCTCCCTTAAGGGCACTCAAAGGCATAGGATTGCATGCTGCTTTCTAAAGAAATTCCTCCTCTCTATCAATCTTTTCGGTTTTGACAGCAAACCCATTGGCCAGCATATGCTTCAGAATTTCTGAACAATTGACATTCAAGGCCTAACAAACATTCGTTCTCCACCTTCTCAGAAACCTCATAGGAGCCACAGTTGCCAATAAAAAACATCATAAATCTAACCTCCAAACTGCATCACTACAAGAGGAGAATGAACGCCCCCATTCAGCACATTGTTTGTATACATCTGTGTCTGGTTCTCTCATTGAATCGGCCGCACCAGCAGGAGGTCATCCATCAGCAGGGGACCGCGAGCACAGTACAGAATGGCTTAACAGAAAAATGGAGTCTTTTTTTATTCCCCGTTGTTGCCTACTAAAATGTAAGTTGCTTGTTGATCTCATCGCAATGAGTTATGTTTTTGTGAAGTGTTGAAAAGATCCAGCTTGCACATATTCTTGAAGTTTTGAAATAATGACTGAGTGAACAGATATATACTTTCTCCCAATAGCTCTTTGTAGAAATGAATTTTTAGGAGCCCCCAAATATCCATGATTCGACCCTGATGAAAAGTCAAGTTAAAACTAAATCCTGTTATTTTTTTTTTTAAAGAAATGTTAAGAAGTTATTGACACAAGGGCTTTGGAGACTGAAAAACACTGGGTTCACGATAAGCCTGTGCTTGGTGAAACAAATTAACAGCACAGGATAGAGATTAAAAGCACAGGCTCCTGGTACAGACTGCCTACATGCAGATCCTTCAGATTTTAGTTCTGTGACCTTAAATAAATTACTTCCTTTCTCCACTCTTCAGTCTTCTTGAAAAATTGGGTTAGTAAATTACAGGTACCTCACAGAGATGCCGTGCCTGACACATAGTAAGTGTTGGATTAATGCTTGTTCTTAGCTGCACGTAGATAGATAAGGGAAGCAATGAATGCATCGTTTCATGCCAGTGACTATAAAAATAAGCTAAATTCATGTTTTGTATCTTATAATTATATAAAGTTTTCTGCTTACCTCTGTTAACTGAAAAGAGCAAGGAGCTTTCTCATGATGTTGAAAATAGTGTCCTAATGGTTCCAAGGACTGTTAACTAGGAATGTTTGTTACAGAAACTTCACTTGTTGAATGTCTGTTCTAGAACCCCGATTATTATACTTGTGAACTGTGTTTGCCAAGAAGCCTGCTCTGACTCATCAACCTTGTGATTAGTTAACAGCTAAATGTAGCATTGCTGATTTAGGTCTAGTTTATTCAATCAATGTAAAAGGACTGTGCAGATTCTCCTAAACTGGGAGTATAGCAAAAGGCACTCTTCATCGTTAAAATGAATTTTTTTAAATGAGATGATTCTAACAGATTTCCTTTAAATCACAATGCCATACCACTGAATGAAAATGATATCTTCTGTCTGATGGCGTGGCATTCAACTTACTTTCAGGTTTATTCAGTGTTTTCTCAATTTCAAAAGCACTTGAAAATCCATAAGCAGGGGCAGAAGGTCTTTCTTCATTTTCAGTAGTTACATCAAGGACACTTTTCAAAAGTCTTTCATATTTATCATATCTTCAAAAGTAACTCTTACAATACTCCTAAAACCAACTTAGACTGACTCTATTCTATTTCTAAACAAACACTGAGTTGTTTTTCAAAGACAACAAAACAAAAAGGAAAGTCACACAGCTAAGGCATGTGCAGAAGAGAAAATTCTGACTTCAGATAACACCAGGAATAAAAGTTTCCACCCAAACCCCGCCACAGAACCAAAGGACCGAGACATGACAAGCAGAAGAGATTGACTTTTTCCTTTACCCATCTCTGTATTATGTGATGGTGACAGCCAGCATGAACAATTTTTGTAATTTAGAGATGTAGTTTTTCAAGAAAAGTTATAATGGCAATGCCTAAGTAAAGAACTAAGGAATGCTTTGGAGTTCCCGAATGCTTCTGATTAAAGACACAAGGTTCAGTGGTGGAAAAAACATGTACTTTGGATTCTGAGCCTTGCTACTATAGGGAGGTAGGG
Source organism: Hippopotamus amphibius kiboko (assembly GCF_030028045.1). Lineage (NCBI taxonomy): Eukaryota > Metazoa > Chordata > Mammalia > Artiodactyla > Hippopotamidae > Hippopotamus > Hippopotamus amphibius. The sequence goes on along the minus strand of NC_080187.1, from coordinate 173,226,875 downwards.
AGAGAGAGTAAGAGAGAAAGAAAGAAAGAGTTTATGTGCTTGTCCCATTAATTCTATTCCTACTAATTTAATTCATAGGAAATAATCATAAATGTGCATAAATAATTACATACAAATACAGTATTTCGTTGTAACACTTTTTATTTTGTCAAAAATGGGGGGAAATATAAATGTCTACCAGTAGCAGAATAGCTAAATAAATCATGGCAATTTCTATAAAAATGCAGCCATTAGAACCATACTAATGATCTGGAAATACTCTTGCTGTTAAGGGAAAAATATAATAAATAAAACTGAATATACCACATTGTTACAGCTTTGTAAATGTACATATATAAAGCTAAAACACTAAGCTGTTAAAGTTTCTCTCCGCATACTTGATTTAAAAGGTGATCTTTATTTTCTTCTTCATATTTTCTGTTTTCCCATTATATGTAATAAATATGCAATTCTTTGAAATTAGAATTTTAAACATACTATAAATATTTTTAAGAAATCCTGGGAGAGGGAGAAGAGGCACATAGCACAGAAATCAGTGGGGAAAAAAAACAAGAAAACTCACACTTCCTTATCTCCCTGTGACGCTGAATTAAAAACAGTCAAGCAAGAGATATATATTTTATCAGGAATATGAGACAACATAGAGGATGGTATAGAATATTTATACATACTAACTGAAATGATTCAACAAAGAGACAGAAATTGATAATGCAGAGGACAGAAACTAACATTAAAAAGTCCTTGAGTTGGCAGAAGTGATGGGGTCCAGTATGTGAATGGAGGAGTTGATCTTAACATAAGCAGTGGGGTTCATCCACTGAGCAGAAGAAAAGCATAGAGCACAGCTTCGGAGGCAGTAGGGTTGCAGATTTGGAGTGAGAAGATTAAGTTGTACTTTGATTGCTCCTATTTTCTTAGTGAAATGATAAGGGAGCTTACTGAGTGTGAAGTGGGGAAAAAGGAAATGTGAAATAGTCTAATACTGTCCGGTTTCCCTCATCCTCACCTCCATCTGCAATGCCATAAAAAATCCCATATTCAAGAAACATTTTCTAAGCACACTTAATGGTTATCTATCTCTTTTTTTTAAAAAAAAGTGAAGAAATAGGGGTGTAGAATAAGGGTTCCTGGCCATACTGAGCTTACATTTTTGTTGATGAAATAAAACACAAATGAGATGATAAGGAAATAATTTGGCCAACAAGAAAATGATTTTCAGTCAAGAGACTTACTAAATGAAACAGGTGCACTATGTACGATACCAATAATAGTACCCCAAGGCAGTGTATGTACTTATGTTCTCTATACTTCTCCTCCTGAAAGCGTGCATGGCCTGAAAGAAGGAGTTTATGTAGGTAAAGAATTAAGTCAGAGTGGGTGCAGGCTCAGAGCCAGGGTGCTGAAGTTAAAAGAAGGATGGTAGAATGAGGCCCATGTTAGAAACAGAGTGGCCCTAAGTCAGCCTGTGAGGAAAGAGCCAGGTCATGCCCTAAGGGCCTCCTCCAGGAAGACCCCTGTTGGAAAGGAGCAGGCATCCAGGATGTTGGCAGAGCCTGTGCTTAGGTAGCTCAACAACACAGTTAAGTCCAGGGGCCCCCAGATGACCCCTGGCTCTTCTTGCCTTTGTTTCCTCTGTCTGGTACCTTCTCTCTCTAACCAGCATCCTGCCATCCCCCTTTTCCCTACCAAATACACACACACCCACATCCACCCACCCACCCACACACACACACACACACTGTTTATTATAATCCTCCAGCAGGTCCTAACTTAGATATCACTTCTTCTGGGAGGCCTTTTCTGGGGGATATCCTCTCATATGACTCTCTACCTACCTTACCAGATCTAACCTATGCAATATCAGTGACCTTGTGCCTCTTATTTATAGTGTTACCAACCCAAACTTGGGTCCGCTCACCCAATGCACAGTAAAGCTAATCTACTGATACCGGGTTGTGGTGAAGGAAAGTACAGTGTTTATCGAAAGGCACCAAGCAAGGAGAATATGCAGCTCACGCTCAAAAGGCCCAAACTCCCCCAAGGTTTTCGGAAGATTTTTTAAAGACAGTGTGAGGGAGAGGATCGCAGGGTGTGATTTTAGGACGTGCACAATTCTTCTGATTGGTTGGTGGTGAGGTAACAGGGTGTTGTTTTGGGAATCTTAATCATCAACCTTCTGTTTCCAACCAGTCTGGGGTCTACTTGCTTGCGGTCAGCATGTAGTGAACTTCTTCCACCTTGTTATTCTGTGTAACTGGAATGATTATTCAACAAATGGATGCTACTCAGTGAACTTCCAAGAAAAGGCTAAATTAATCATAAATTAATCAGCCTCATCAGCTCACAATTACAGTCAAGGATCTGCATCATCGTGCTCCCAGGGCAAAAAGAGCAGGATGCTGGGGGAAAAAAACCCAAAAACCCAGGAGCCAGCCAAAAACACCCCAGGCTACAGAAGCCTTGGGATACCCACACACACTCAGGAAGACGCTGGGAAACAGGAATTGTGGGTGAACCTCTGGAGTCTGGGGAGGAAATTGCTGATTATTTTTAGAAAAACATTCCCACCCCTGAGCTCAGAGAATAGAGACATGGCATCCAGACCTCCTTCTCAGAAGCATTCTCCTCCCTAAATCTAGTACCTGAGGTAATTGGGTAGCAGATAAATATAGCATTTGCTCAGAACAAAGCAAATAATTTTTTAAATAGCTTGTTGCCTGAGCTTTGTCTCCCTGCAGATCTCAGACACTAACCCAACTCCTCTAGCTGTGCACACGGGCTACGTATCTCAGATGGAATGTTTCTGACTTCTGATTTCATCCCTCCTCCTCCCATATCAGGCAGTAAGGAGGGCAGGCCAGGACCAGCCATCAAGATAGCTGTTCCCTCAGTTGGTTTTACCACAGTCCCCCAGACCCCTCACACACCCACCCTCACTTCCCACCTACGCTGACTCATCCTGCCCAGTGTGGCCAGACCAGATTTCCCAGTCTCTCTCTCCCACTCAAAACGTCCCTAGGATTCCTCTTGAGACAACATTTTCCCTGAAAATGCAGCAAGCTTCACCACTTGACACTCTTGCGCAGGCCATTCCACTTGTCTAAAAGACTCTCTGCTCCCCATTTTTTAGTACTGAAATCCTACCTCTGATTCACACCTAGCTGCAGCAATCTCCCTCATCCTTGCCAACTCTAAAACCTTATAGCAGAGAAAGAAAAATACCATATGATATCACTTGTATGTGAAATCTAAAACAATGATACAAATAACCTATTTACAAAACAGAAATAGACTTACAGACATAGGAAGCAAATTTATAGTTACCAAAGTGAAAAGTAGGGGGAAGGATAACTTAGAAGTACAGGATTAAGATACACACTGCTGTATAAAAAACAGATAAACAACAAGAATTTAGTGTATAACACGGGGGAAAATATTCAATATATTGTAATAAGCTAAAATGGAAAACATACACATATATATTATTGAATCACTTTGCTGTACACCTGAAACTAACACAATAGTGTAAATCAACTATACTTCAATCAATCAATCAATCAATCAATCAAATCCTATAGCAGTCAGGTTGCTTCACTTTGCATTTATTTGCAGATAGGTCACAGACACTGTGTTAGATGCCAAAGATACAACGCTGAGGAAAAAATATACCCAACAACAGGTTCCCTATTGTCTAATGGGAAAGATAGGATAAACAGATATATAAACAATATATGTGCAAATTAGGATGAGTGTTATGAAAGCAACAAAGAGAGAGAGTGAAGGGTGCAATTTAACAGGGTGATCAGGAAATGCTCTTCCCTCCTCTGGGAGAAGTGACTGAGAGGGCAGAGAGAAGTCAGAATTGTTACACTAATGAACATTCTCCTGCTTGGAAACAAGGAGGTTCCACCCAACAGAAGCACATAAACACATTGATCACATGGCCCAGAGAAGGTGACCCTGAACACCTTGCTGCCGCTACTCCACGGGGACTTTCATTTGGATTTGCACCTCCAATTTCACTCTCCCTGAAGTAGGATTGTGCGCATTTGCACCGGGTCTGTCTAGGAAATTTGTATTCACAGCAGAGTAAAGTTGATTTTCAGGAACACCAAGGTTCTCTTTATAATGGTATTCTAGAGAGCTGTGCTAACTGGCCAGAGCGCAGGATACATGTGAGTGGGTGTTTAATCAGCAACTGAATCTCTCATGACCAAACAGATTCTAAATTTCTCTTCTGCTCAGGAGCTCATTGTTGTGTTCCTGGAGTGAGAACTCCGGTATCAAGGAAATCGTCTCCATCTAGAACTGTCACTTTTTTGGGAAAACCTATACAGACCTTGAGAATGTAAATAGGGAAATCCCAAGGCTTTTCTCTAATTTTTCCAGGATAGTTGATATAAGTGCAATCTGGAGGCAGCAACTAATGTAGTGTGACATCATAGGAAGTTAAGCAACTTCTTTTTATGCAACTTATCAAATTTCTAGGAAATTCTTTGGAAACCTGTGTGATACCACATCCAAACGGAAACAGCTTTATCTTCAGATGCCCAATAAAAGTTGATCACAGAGGGCAACTGAGTTGCAATGCAGATCCAGGGTATGAGGACTATTCCAGAAAGAGAGAATCACAGGATACAGGAGTTGCACTTGTGGCTCCTAGAAAACACTGTTTTCTAACAGCTATTGTTTTCACCACTTTCTCAGCAAAATTCCCACAGCCATCTATGAAGGCACTTGCTTGCAAGCACTGCTTTTATAAGAAAGAGCCTCTGTAAGGGGAATTTCTGTGAATTGGAGCTACCTTTGAGGATATGAGATAATATTGACGTAAGGGAAGCTTTTAATCAATTATTCAAAACACATTTATTTAACGTCTACCGTGTAACAAACACTGTGATCAATGCCAGTGTTATGAACTTGAATTAGACAGTCCCTGCCTGCAAGGAACTCACAACCTGCTTGATATGCCAAGCACAAAAACAAAATCATAATAAAATGTGTCAGGAATAAGATATGGGTGGGGTACTATAGGAGCACAGAAAAGGTGCTGCCTTGTTCATTTAGGAGCTAACAGCTCTCCCCAGAGATTGCTGGTCTTCTAGTACATCTTCACTGTGAGATGAGAAAAAAACATCCTTCCACCATAAAATATAGTGAATTTAGATGTTCAAAAATGTTACCACTTAAGCCTCTTAAATATATCTTGAATTGGAACAAGTACACAATACCTATCCCTACTGTATCCTTACAGTGAATAAATAAGGTTAGAAGCCAAGGCATGGTCACCAGAAAGCAGGTGAGAGGGATCAGGGGAAAATGAACAGTGATTTTTTTCACTTCCTTATATACAGATGGTAGATATTTCCTAACATAGATATGCCATACAAAACTTATCAGACTCTTAAGTATCACAGTGGTCCCCAGTGCCAAAGAGGAGGACCCATCAGTCGTGATCTCAGTCTCAGATATAGTCTTATACACAGAGTGTCTCAGGCATAAGTGGAAACGGAACATAAAACCTGGGAAATCGAGGAGGGGCCTGAGTCTGGGTGTCACTGGGTGGGAGATGTATTAGTCAGCCTGGGTTGCCATAATAAAATACCACAGACAGGGTGGCTTAAACAGCAGAAATTTTTTTTCACAGTTTCAGAGGATGGAAGTCAAGGTATCAGCAGATTCATTTTCTCCTGAGGCCTCTCGCCTTGGCTTGCAGACGGCTGCCTTCTTGCTGTGCCCTCACATGGCCTTTTCTCCATGTGCACAATGCTGGCATCTCTTCCTCTTCCTAGGACACCAGTTCAATCGGGTTAGGCCCTCCCTTATGACCTTATTTGACCTTAATTACCTTTTTAAATATCCTATCTCCAAATGCAGTCACTTTGGAAGTTAGAGCGTCCACATATGAATTTTAGAGGGGACACGTCTGTCCATAACAGGTGATGGAAGGGCCATTCTCTTCCCAGAGACAATCCTCCCTTAAGCCATTTACAGAGAGACAAACAAATTCCCAGTTCCACTGACTGAAAGCTCAGGGGCTCTGGAGTTACTGTAGCCAGTAAATGAGAGAGAAAAAAATCTTTTAAAAATTCCTGAGTCTAGTATCTAGAAATGATAGAAATTTACTTTTGGCTTCTCCAAGTCTTTTTCTTATTCTGTATTTATACACTGTTTCTGTTAATAACACCATTATTTTTCCAGAAAACAAAAGTGGAATCTTCATATCATCACTGACTGTCCCCTCTTTCTTGCCTGCACATTTAATCATAAATTTTCCATCTCTGTATAAATACTTTCTTGTCTCTTCATGCATCCGGGAGACCTCCAGGATGGCAGAGGAGTAAGACGTGGAGATTACCCTCCTCCCCACAAATACATCAAGAATACATCTACATGTGGAACAGCTCCTACAGAATACCTACTGAACACTGGCAGGGGACTTTAGACTGCCAAAAAGCTTGCAGGGTCTTGGTGCCCCGGCCAGGGGTAGGACCTGAGCCTCTGAGGTGGGAGAGCCAAGTCCAGGACATTGGGCCACCAGAGAACTCCCGACCCCATGGAATATTAATTGGCAGGAGCTCTCTCAGAGGTCTCCATCTCAACACTAAGATCCAGCTCCACTCAATAGCTAGCAAGCTCCAGCGCTGGATGCCTCATGTCAAACAACTAGCAAGATAGGAACACAACCCCACCCATCAGCAGACAGCCTACCTAAAGTCATACTAAGTTCACAGACACCCCAAACCACACCATCGGACATAGCCCTGCTCATCAGAAGGACAAGATCCAGCTCCACCCACCAGAACACAGGCACCAGTCCCCCCCACCAGGAAACCTACACCAGCCACTGGACCAGACTCACCCACTGGGAACACACATCTGTCAGTAACCTAATTCAGCTCTTATTACTTTTCATGAAGATCAATATAGAAGCCACCTAACTACTATTCTTCACGTCTCTACTTTGGAGCTCCTAATATGGAAACCATGCAACTTTAGGAGATCTGTACCACTTCACCCCATAATGTGTGCAACGTGTTCATGTATGTAAGTGGGAATGGGTTTATAATTGTTATCAGTTGCTCAAAAGGGTTCCGCATCCACAAACAAGTTAAAAAACAGAGCTCTCATCGCTCCTACTACCTTTGCCTCTCACCAAAAATTATTACTTAATCTTTGAGTTCACATGACTGACCCTATTATTCCCCTACTCAAACCCTTCCCATTAGAAACTTGTAGTTTAGCGTGGTGCTTCATCAGCAATCCCTGTTGTAACCTCCTCAAAAAACTACCAGTGAATACTTCTCAAAACCAATAGGTCAACCATTAGGTCCCATTTAGGTTGGTAGGAGACATATATACAGTTATAGATCCTTTAGATTTTTTAAATAAATGACACATGGTTGTACTAGCTCTCTATTGCTGTGCAACAAATTATCACAAACTTAGTGGCTTAAAACAACACACATTTATCATCTCACACTTTCAATAGGTCAGGAGCCTAGACACTAGTCAGGAGCTTAACTGGGTCCTCTGCTCACAATGTCACAAGGCTTTAATCAAGGTGTCAGCTTGACTGCATTTTTCATCTGAAGGCTTGACTGCGGAAGAATTCACTTCCAAGCTCATTCAGGTTGTTGGCAGAATTCATTTCCCTACAGCTGTATGACTGAGGACCTGGCTTTTTGCCAGCTGTCACCTGGAAGCTGCCTTTATTTCCTAAGGTTGCCTACATTCCTAGAGGTCTCCTGCAGTTCCTCTGCCACGCGGGCTTCCTCAGCATGGCTGCTTACATCATCAAGCCAGCAAAGAGAATCTCTTATTCCAGTCTGCCAAGATGGACTCTTTTGTAACATAACATAATAGAGTGACAGCCCATCACCTTTGCATGTTGTATTGGTTAGAAGCAAGTCACAGGTTCCTCCCACACACGAAAGAGGGGATTATACGAGGACATGGACAACAGGAGGCAGGGATGTGTCTCTCCACCACAGTCCACCATCTGGCCGCCAATGACTCACATCCCTCCTACTTGCAGAATACATTCACTCACATCCTAAAGGTCTCAAGACTATCATCCCATATAGTATGAGCTCATAGTCAAAATCTCATCATCTAAATTATGTCCAAATTCAAATGCAGCTCCTGAGTGTAATCTGTTAGGTACAACTCCTGGGACACAATTTCTCTCCATCCACCAACCTGTGAAACTAGAGGGAAACAAGTGATCTGTCCCCAACATGCCCATCATACAATGTTGGAACAGAAGCAACCAGGAAGGCATGGGATACTAGCTATAGGAATTTTGGTTCAAAAGCGGCAGAAATGAATAGTGAAAAGGGGTCACTAAAATCCAGCTGGGCAAAGGTTGGAAGTTACTTGATTAGATTTAAGTCCTGGAAGTAATTTTTGTGCCCTCTTGGCTTTTAGTTCCACCCTCTGAGTCACCTTCCTCTTTCATGAAAAGTAGTGTGTTTGCAGTAGAGTAGTTTTATCAGCCTGCTTCCTACCAGTAGAATTTTAGAGGTCTAACAGCCTCCTTTTAGGCTGTACTCTCTTTGTCCCTTTCAGTCCAAGCTGGCAGTGTTACTGCTGAAATAATTTTGTGGGTCTCCCATGGATTTCAGTGAAGTTTACACCTTTAGAAAAAAGCCATACCCACAAATCTTTTCCAAAAAACCTCTATCTACAGCTCCTGCTCAGATGGCTGAGGGACCATACTCTCAAGCTTCCTAGAGATGATTGAGAGGATCTATGAGGCTTATCCTTAATCTCTTGAAAGAGCCCTTTGCATGACTGAATACTCTTACCTTTAATCTTTTCTGATGTTTTAATCAAAAGGTGTATAGTCTCACTTAGATTTTTGTCTGTGCTGCACTATCTTACTTTTAGCATCTTTTTAGATTGAGAATTTTCAGATTCACCCAGTCCTGTTTACTTTTTGTTTAACAATTCTTTCCTCAATTTATCTGTCTCCTCTTGTATTTCATTATAAGCAGCAAGAAGAAACCCAGTGGCACCTTCACCCTTTGCTTAGAAATCTCCTTAGCTCTACAGCCAGGTTCAGCCTTCCACATAACCACAGGAAATAACTTTACAAACTTTTCTGCCACTACCTAACAAGGGTTCCCTTTCCTTCAGTTTCGAATAACTGTTCCTTACTTCCTCCTGCAACTTCCCCGGCAGTATCCTTAAAGTCCAGATTTCTACTAACAATCTGTTCAAGGTAATTTAGACTTTTTCTATCATGCTTCTCAAAATTGCCTCAGCCTTTTTAGATATTTGTTACAGAAGCACTTACTTCCAGGTGCCAAAATCTATATTCGTTTTCTGTGGCTACATGATGACTTACCACAAATCTGTGGCTTAGCACAACGCACACTTGTATCTCATGGTTTCTGGCAGGAAAACTTGCTCTAGAGACTCTCCTTGGGGGCTTGATGAATAGGCAGTCATGTTGGAGAAATCCATATGGCAAGGAAGAGCAGGTGGCAATTTTTTTTTCTCCTTATTGACACAGGAAAATACAGAAGTCATGAAGACTGACAAAAATACTGAGCAGCAACACTGACAGATAACCTAATACTGGAATCTGAAAGTCATCTCCCCTTAATAGAAGGCAGATAGAACTCTATTTAGAAAATAGAGCCAGGTTTCCCTTCCCAACCCACCAGGTTATATCTCAGGAAGCCAAAACCACCTAGAAAGTCACTTTGTAACCTTAGAGACTGTCTGATGGGCACTCCTCCCTCCACCTAGATATTCCACATCCACCATGTTTCTACATCCAGAGACAGAAACTGCTAGAAACCACCTAGAGAAAGTCAGTACGACCACTAGCCGTGCTTTGCCTCTTTTAGGTAGAGACAGTGAAAGGAAAAATTTACATATATACATGGCGTTTTTGTATCCTATCAGAGTATGAGATAATTGGGAAAGAGTATAAGATGTTGAATACGATAACTACCTCTTATCTTTGTTTGATTGTCAAAATTAACATACTCGAGTGGCTTTTTCATATATTTAAAATAAAGTTAACCTGGGTAGCCTCAAAAAGCCCTTCAATTCTAGTTATATTGTGATTCTTTGATTCCAAATGTTAAAATTTTAATTACTGTTGGTTCGATCCCTGCCCCAGGAAGATACCGCATGCCAAGGAGCAACTAAGCCCGTGCACCACAACTATTGAGCCACAACTACCGAGCCCATGTGCTGCAACTACTGAAGCCCATGTACCTAGAGCCTGTGCTTCACAACAAGAGAAGCCACCACAATGAGGAGCCTGTGCACGGCAATGAAGAGTAGCCTGCTACTCGCCGAACTAGAGAAAGCCCATGTGCAGCAACAAAGACCCAAGCAGCCAATAAATTAATTAATTAATTAATTTAAAAAATTAAAAAAACGCTAGTGTGTATGACAGACTCTAAGTCCTACAGAATGAAGTAAGTCAGAAAGAGAAAAATAAATACAGTATATTAACGCATATATGTGGAATCTAGAAAAATGGTACAGATAAACCGATTTGCAAGGCAGAAATAGAGACAGATGTAGAGAATAAACATATGGACACCAAGGGGGGAAAGCGGGGGGCAGGGGAGGGTTGGGGTGGGATGACTTGGGAGATTGAGATTGCCATATATATATTACAAGAAAAAAATCAAATTGTACACTTTAAATATATGCAGTTTATTGTATGTCAAAAAAATTTTTAATTACTGTTGCTTTAGAGGTTTAACTCTCACAATGCTAGTCTTGGCACTGATGCCAAGCCCTTGATGAGGTTCTACTTGGTAACTCAGAGTTGTTGACCCCTGGTAATACTGCAGCCATTCAGGGCCCAAGGATAGCTGAGTGAAAAAGCAAAGGTTTGAGGCTTGGGAGCCCAAACTTAGATAATCAATGGTCAACATATACACACAAAAATGAGAACCCTCCTGGGAACATCACAGATAAACACCCAATATCTGCTACATTCAGATTTCAAGTCTTAGTGTTAGGTTTTATAAGATTAGTTCCCTCCCAGAGTAGAAACCTACAGATAAAAGGGTCTCCTATTTCTCTCACCCAATATCTCTTTTAATTCACCTTCCTGCAATTAGTAATTCTGCTTCTGGTCAGGTTTAGATTTATCTCAGAGCAGTCACTTTCATTTCCATATTATTTTTTCACTTAAGTATAAACTTTAATATGGTGATGCTGGAATGTGCCCCCCGCATTGGGCTAGGGCTCAGGAATCAGCACTTTTTTTAAGCTTCCCAATTTATTCTAAGGTGCAGCCAGGCTTGAGAACTACTGGGCTAGAACATTTTAGAAAGGCTGATCCTCCGTTTGGCCTCCAGGGGACAATCTTGCCCATTAACACGATTCTGAGAACAATGAGACCTTGATGACACTACACCGTGAGGACTGATGAGAGGCCTGAATTTAGGAGAGTAAAGGATAAGGCTGATCATTAGAAACCTGAACACTATTGAGGTCACTGACAGCAGATTTGCTTTAAAATCCTCTTGAACTTTAGGAAACTTTGTGAGCACCTGTTTCCTTCTCCTACATGTGCAATTTTCCCAATCTTATACCAAATCCCAGGCTTGTAAACCTTTTCATTCTGAGAACCTCTGCATTCCATTATTATTTCTTTGGATAGGATTTCCTTTATAATAAATTCACCCATTATAACAAACCCCTCTCAAAAGAACGATTTGGCCAGAAGTTATTCCTTTTGCCAAACAGGTCACACTAGCCTTTATGCACACCCATCGGTACTCATCAGCCTTATCGCTTCTGGAATGACAGTTTCAGCAGCCAGGATCGCAATGGTGAGTTCTGGGGTGGAAACTGACCAGAAACATGATTAGTTCAAGTAGCTCAGGATAATAAATATTATATAATATTTATATATTATACTTTATGTAATAAATATTAACATTATATAATAAATATTCAGCTACATACATATGTGGTTAAGAAACAGTAGTAAGCTCTGGGACAATGATGTTTTATAAATATCTGTTTAATGGCCTTAAAAATAAAATATCACTACAAAGAAATTAGAGAAAAATTATACCAATTTTAAAAAATGGATATGAACAAATAATTTTCAATTAAGAAAAAATAACAAAAATATAAAAAGAATTCAACCTCAGTAATAAACAAAATCACATTAAACAATAAAAATATTTTTTTTCTCTACAATTTGTTAAATAATTTTTTTTCAACTATTAGACTCTCTAGTGCTTCTGAGGATATCATGAAACAAAAACTCAGAGTAATGTTGCAGAAATTTCAGTTTGTACACTCATTCTAAGGGTAATTTGTTAATATATGTAAAACTATTCCACTCAATAATTCTACATCCAGAAATCTGCCCTTAAGAAATAATCAGAAAAGTTGAGCACAAATTGACCAAAGCAAGTATTAAAGAATCAATATCATACAAGTTATGTTCTTTTACTACCATGAACAAAGAAAGTTAGATCTATCAATAAAAAGCCAACTTCAAACAAAAAGAAATGCATTTCCAAAGTAAGTCAGATAGAGAAAGACAAATATCATGTGATATTACTTATATGTGGAATCTAAAAAAATGATACAAATGAACTTATTCACATAACAGAAATAGAATCACAGACTAAGAAAACAAACTTATGGGTACCAAAGGGGAAAGGAGGGATAAATTAGGGTTTTAGGATGAACATGCACACACTACTACATAAAAAATAATCAACAAGGACCTACCGTATAGCACAGGGAACTCTACTCAATATTCTACAATAACCTAAATGGGAAAAAATGTGAAAAAGAATAGATATATATATGTTTCAATGAATCACTTTGCTGTACACCTGAAATTAACACAACATTGTAAATCAACTATACTCCAATGTAAAATAAAAATTTTAAGAAAAGAACGAAATGCACTTCTAAATAATTTGTGAACCAAAGAAGAAATCATAATGGAATTGTTAAAATACTTACAACTGTACAATAATGAAAGGTCTATATTTTAACACTTCTGAGATAAACCTAAAGCAGTACACAGAGTAATTTTATATCCTTAAAAATATATTAAAAACAAAAAACTAAACGTTGAACTAAACATTCAATCAAAAAGTTTTAAAAAAGAATGAGTAAACAGCAAAAGTAGGAGAAAGAAAATGGTAAGAATAAGAGCTAAAATTAATGAAAGAGACAAAGAAGCAATGAAAAGAATCAATTTAAAATGGCCCTTTGAAAAGAATCACAAAATGGACAAATCTCTAATAAGATCTGTCAAGGAAATAAAAAAGACACAAAAATATTGTGTAAAAGAAGATTGTAACTACAGGATCAGTAAAAATTTAAATAATTACAAGGAAATGCAAGATATAAATTCATACAAACAAATTTGGAAACGGACAAAATAGAAAACTTTCTAAAAATTATAATCTAGCAAAACTGCCAAGAAAATTAGAAAATTTAAATTTGCATGTAAATTAAAGAAATTTAAAACTCTATACATACATATGGTTTTACAGGCAAGCTACATCAAACTGGAGACCAATAACTTCCATATTATACAAACTGTACCTGAGTACTGAGAATAATAAAAAACAGGAAGCTAGTCAATGCATGTTTTGAGCCCAAGAGAACCACAACAGAAATAAACAAGGATAGATGACAAACAAAAATTATAGACCAATATGACTTATCAAAAGCAATGACAGCTCCTAAAAATATTATCAATCTAGCATTGAATATTTAAAATAATACTAGTACACCCAGAAGTATGAAGAAGGCTTAATATTTGAACAACATACCACCTAAATACATTAATGATAAAATTCTCTCACTAAATGCAGAAAAGTAATTTGCTCAAGTTTAATATGTATTTATAACTAATCTCTTAGCTACAAAATCTCTTAGCAAACTAGGAAGTAAAGGGAACTTCCTTAACCTGACAAAGGGAATCTTAATTTGTTTTTAAGCATTCCCTTGAAAACTTGAAAACAAAAGACTTCCAATATTATCTTTTCTATTCTACACTTACACTGGTCTTAACCAGTGCAGTAGAATTCTAAAAACTTTAGGACCAGAAAGGAAAAAACATAATCATCATAAATCACAGATGGCTGATTCTATTTTGCAGGAAGGAAATGTACAAAATGAGTCTAGAATATCTTGTCATCCTAGAAAACTAGGAAGCTATCAAAGACTTACAAAGTCCACGTGAAAAGATTCAGGAGCCAACCTGAAAAGATTTTCACTGGCTAAAGATGGGACAATTCCCAAATCAATAAGAAAACTAATCCAATAGATGCAACACATCAAGTAGGTTTAAATTCATGGGTTTGCAAAAGAATCCTCCTCAGTTCCTTTTGGGGATTTGTCCTGGTTTGCCTGGGGTTTGCCTAAGACTATCTAGGTTTTAGCACAAAAAGGCTCATGTCCTGGGAACCCCCTCCATCTCAGGGAAACAGGGACGATTGGTCACCCTACAGGGGAAACAACTTATTATCCTGAAGACTGATAAATAAAAGAAAGAATCATACACTTGACCTCAGAGAGTAACGAAGAAATTGACAAGGAAAAACATGTTTATAGAAATATTATAAAGATGTAATATACAGAAATATAAAAACATAAAAATAATAAAGGTATAATATATGGAAATATAAGTTAGGAGAAGTAGAAATTATATAATTAGAATATCATCATTTTGCAAACCAAGTCTCGGCCAAGCAGTAGATATAGTCATTGCTTATCAAAGTCATTAACAACACATGTACGTTCACACACACAGACAACCTGACATTATGTGTCTTCCCAGCAAAGTACACAACACCATGATATCTGGGATCTGCTTTAAATTAATCAGAATTGGGGGAGGTATGTAGATATGTAGGGTAATGGGAGTGCAGATTAGTAAATTGGCCATGAGTTGATAATTGTGGAAGCTGGGTAATGGGTATATGTTGTTTTATCACACTGTTCTCTCTTCTTTTGTAGATGTTTGAATTCTCCATAATAAAATACTTCAAAACCTGGTTAACATACAAATAAATCATCAGAAATGCGTAGACTTCTATTTACAATGTCCACTAAATTGTATTTAAAATAGGCAAAACAAATATAATACAACAAAATAAAATAATGTCAAACAATGATGTTTAAACAAAGTACACTTACACGGCAGAGCAGGACAAAGCTGTAAAAGATCACATTTTAACATACAATTGAATGACATGATGGTATGTTCATAAATACAATGTTGAACAAGATAAAATTCCAATATGATCCCAATGTCTTTATTAAAAATAAAGGAATTTAATTCCAGTATTAAAAATACTGAAAGAAATACAACAGGATGTTAGCAGTATTTATCTCTGGGGAATGAGATTATCGTTGGATTTTATTGTCTCCCTTACACTTTATACTTTTTGGTTATGTCTACACTGAGCAACTTTTCCTCATAATAAAAAATATACCACAAAGGACGCAGGTGCAGAGAATGGACTGGAGAACTCGAGGTTTGGGAGGGGGCAGGGGGTGAAGGGGAAGCTGAGACAAAGCGAGAGAGTAGCACAGACATATATATACTACCAACTGTAAAGTAGATAGCCAGTGGGAAGTTGTTGAATAACAAAGGGAGTTCAACTCGAGGATGGAAGATGCCTTAGAGGACTGGGACGGGGAGGGTGGGGGGGACTCGAGGGAGGGTGGGGGGGAGTCAAGGGAGGGAGGGAATACGGGGATATGTGTATAAAAACAGATGATTGAACTTGGTGTACCCCCCCAAAATAATAAATAAATAAAATTTTAAAAAATATATATATATACCACATGTTATATATTTATTAAAGAAAAGTAGCAAGCCTGGAGGAAGACAGGTGGGAGGGCAAACACAGACAGCAGGTGACGTGACTACGCGTGCACACGCAAAAAACCCCACTTCCGGCTCTGCAGCAGCAAGGCCACAGGACCGCCCAGCTCCAGTGACACTGCCAGGGCCTGGCGGGTGGCAAGTAGAATAAGAGCCATTTCACCTGTGGGAAGAGCCCCAAGGATGCAGCCTGGACTGCCTGCTCTCTTGTGCACAGTTGTGGCCTTCATCTGCCTTGGTAGGGAGCTCACCACCCCTGCAGCCGGGGCTTGAGGAAGGAGATTTGGGAATAGCATTGTACTGTGCTTTTCTCCCCTTCATTTCCTGGGTCAAAACTTGGCTACTGTGACAGCTTTCTTGTGAGCATCACCAACAGATAAGTCATTTTTTCCTTTTTTTCTACAGGTCGCAGCAATGTTGACAGCGCTGATCTATCTACAAACGTAGTGCACAAAAAAGAGGGGGAATCTGTGACCATGGAATGCAAGTTCTCGGTCAGCTTTACTTACTATATGATGTACTGGTATCGACAGTCTTCCAGTGGAGAGATGATTTACATGATTAATATCTACTCTCAAAACAAGCAAACAAGTGAAGGGCGATATTCTGTGGAGTTTTACAAACCCACCCAAACCCTAAAACTCACCATCTCAGCCTTGACGCTGAGCGACACGGCCGTCTATTTCTGCACTGTCAGAGAGTTCCACGGTGAGGGTAGTGACAGGAAGCGCCTTACAAAAACCCCCAGGGCTCAGCATGAGACAGCCACCTGCTCCAGCAGAGAACAACCCGCAGAAGAGGAAGAGGGTAGACACAGGCACAGTGGGTAGCTCCGCTGGGTCTAGAGGGGAACTAATGAATGTTCTAAAAACAATCTTCCCACATTTGCCATGCAAGAAAGAGTCGTGGTTACAAGACTCCAGGCTCAAGAGCATTTTCATCTCTGACTCTGGTGCCTAAGCATAGCCCATCACGGTGTGCCTCTGTGGTTCCTGCCCGCCCAACATCCACGCCCCTTTTCTGGTGACAACACCTTGATTTTCCCTTGATAAGCAAGCTTGTCCTCCTCCTACCCCACGTTTGGGTTTGGATGAGGCTGACCCCATCCTCGGACTTCCCGACCAATTAGCACAGTTCATCTCACTGAACGTGGTTGGTTCAAGGATGGGTACATGATCCAAGTCCACATCCCAAATTTAATATGGAAATATTGGGAAGGCTACTGGGGATGTAAGAGACTAGAATGTTGTTAAAAGGCGATAACAAGCCCCAAAAGAGTCATCTGCCGCCCCCACACACAAAAGCAAACCAAGACTCAATTGCAGTTTCAACCTCTCCCAGAAATGTGACCTTTAAACAGTCAATCTGAAATTTCCTGATTAACACCAGTGAGATCATCCATGTGATAAAATCCCTGCCATTCCCTTTCCCCAAGAGAAAACAGCTGGCCTGAAACCATCCGTTTTTTCCTTTTGCTAACGCCTTCTTGCCCTTCCTTCTTCTGCCTATAAAAACCTTCTATTTTGTACAACCTCTCAGAGCGCCCTTCTGTTTGCTAGATGGGATGCTGCCCAATTCATGAATCATTAAATACAACCAATCAGATCTTTACATTTATTCAGTTGAATTTTGGTTTTTTACCAATACAACCTAGAGCTGCCAGCAGCCCACTTCCCATCACAAGGGAAGAGCAGGATCCTGAAAAGAGAGAGTGAAACTGAGTTCCCAGAACAGTGGAGCAGCTGTCCTTAAAGGAGATCTACTTGGAATTTTCTGTCAGACAGCGCAGCTGCCTTACCTTGGGTTCCGCCAAAATCAGATGAGGATTCAAGTACAAGTGGTTTAGTTAGAAAGTCATCCCAGGATGCATGGCGAGAGCCCTGGGGAGAGTGACAGGAAGGGAGTCAACCAATAAAGGGTGTGTGTTGTCAAGCCAGCTACCAGTGGGCACCAGGAGTTTAATCTTGCCAGGGAATCTTCCAGGAACCAGTGCAAAATACTTTCCTCAACTTATCCCAACTGAGTGCCAAAGGAGCTAGGGCACTGATACCCCAATCCGGTGTGTTCTTGGCGGGGGACAGCTCCAGGGGATGCAGATGTTAATTCCCCAGCATTTAAGTCTGTCATACTCAAGTGTTGGCTGGAGGAAGTGAGCAGTGTACACTTTGAAGTTGTAAACACTAGGGAATGAAGGTGGGACACCAACAATATGACACGATTAATTTCTTTTTTTTTTTTTGTTACCTATTTTGAGTTGGGTTTTCTATCATTTGCAATCAAAAGAGACCTTACTAAAAACACTAATGAAGACAGCATTGGGTAAAATGAACTAAGCAAGAAAAATAATTTAAGTTAACTTTTTAAAACTTTCGACTTGCTGCAGTTCAGAAAGGATTCTGTCAGGGAGGGGAAATTTTCCCCTCCACCCTCCTTGAGTTCCTGTGGCTGGACTAATAATAAATCCAACACAAGAAAGACTAACAGGAGAAAAAGAAATATATTTTAATTCATGCTAATAGAGGTCTCATGGAAACAGGACCTAAGAAGTGGCCAAAGCAGGCAGCTTTTATACTTTTTTTGACAAAGAAACAATAAATTAATGAGGAATTGACAGGACAAAGAAATTTAGGTTTTAGGTGCTCAATTAGTGAAGAATCTAATCAGAGTCCGGGCATGGGGTAGTCAGTTAAAGAACTAGGTTTGTTTATACAGGTTTCTTGCCCAAATTCCCTATCTCTGGCAATAAGAGTATCCTTCTACTTCCAGATGCAGGAAGGACACCTTTCACATGGGAGATTTATTTCCTGCTTTCAGGGGAACAGAGGAGCATCAGAGTTTCCTTCTCAAGCAACTTCAATTCAAAATAATCAATATGCCTTTGGGGCAGCTGCCCTGAGCCCCATGAGTACAACTCTTCAAACTGTTCTGATTAGATAGGTTAGTCAGCTCCTTCCTCCCACATCACCCAGTGTGCTAAGGAACAGGGACAAACTTAACAGCTGTACCTGCACTATTACACTGGACACTTAACTCTACTCTCCCCTTCCAGACACTTCCTGCTCAGGGTCACCTTGCTTAGTGTTGCTACATTCATCTCCCTACAGTGTCCCCCCAAAGAATCTTGCCTGCTCAAAAAGCCTGGTTCCCCTGCGAGAACACACGTTCCCCAGCTCCCAAATTCTGCTCCTGCGGTTTGCTGCTTCTGCAATTTCTTTCCTCCCCATTTCTACCTTTTGAAGCTCATCATCTTTCAAAACTGATTTCACATCTCTCCTTTGGCATTCTTGAGGATGCCCCAGTAGCAAGAAGCAGGCCTAGATCTCATATCTTGGTTTCTAATACCATTTTCTAACAAAAGGAACAGAGGTCCTCGGAGAAATGGCTGATTCTAGGATATGCAGGATAAGGCTGGAGCACCTCATCTTGCTAAACACACACACACACACACACACAAAACACACACACAAAACACACACACACACACACAAAACACAAAAACCGATGATGAGGCTATGTCAAAGGGACATAAGAGCCGACTGAAGAAGTTCCCTGTGGCCAAAGCTGGGACATTTTGAGCAATAAAATAAAGTAGAATTAAGTAGTAACCTAAAGTAGAAAATAAATATTGATGAGTCACTGATATAAATAAATTATTGAATAAATAAACAAGGGAGAATAGACAAATCTCCCAAGCTGAAGGAATCTGAATGATTTATGTAGACATTCCACACTCTAAGAAGTGGAGCCTAACTCCCCACTCCTTAAGTGTGAGCTGTCCATAGTGACTTCCTTCCAAAGAGGATAGTAAGAAAAGTCAATAAAAGAATAACTTTATAGTGGAGAAAAATGACAAACTCTACCTCAGCCAGGTAATCATATTCAACATCAGCAGAAATAAGTGGTGATGACAGCAGGTCCCTTTGATATGAGGTAACAAGAAATGGAACTTTACCTCTGTGGTCTTCCTCCCCAAATCCCATAATCCCAGTCTAATCATGAGGAAATCATCAAAGAAATCGTAATTGGAGAACATTCTACAAAACACTTGACTAATATTCCTCAAAAGTGTCTAGTCATCAAAAATAAGAAAAGCCTGAGAAACTGCCACAGTCACGAGGACCCTGAGAAGACGGAATGACTCCATGCAGTGTGGCAGCCTGGGTGGGATTCCACAGCAGATGAAGGACCTTAGGTAAAATCTAGATACATCTGATGAAGTATGGACTTTCGTTAACAACAATGTCAGTATTGGCTTATTAATTGTGGCCCGGTTACCATGGGAAGAGGTTAATAAGAAGGGAGGCTGGGTGTGTCATGTATGGAAAATATGTGTATTATCTATGCAAATTTTCTGTAAATCCAAACTATTCTAAAATTTAAAGTTTATTTTAAAAACCTGTGAAACTGTAGGTTTCATTTGACCTGATTTTTGTGGAGGGAGAATTATAATTTTATGTATAACTGCATCATTATATATACATCAAAAAGTCTCAAACTGGGCTGTCCAATATTATTCACCACCTGCGTGTGGCTATAGAATACTTGGATGGTGCTATTTCAAACTGAGATGTGCTTAAGTGTGAAATATATATCAGGCTTCAGGATTTAGTATGAAAGAAATCAGCAATATTTTTTACATAGACTCCCTGTTGAAATGATATTTTGGGTTTATAGGGTTAAATAAAATATATTATTAAAATTAATTTTATTTCTTTATACTCTCTTTTAGCATGGGCACTAAAACATTTTAAATTGTGTGCGTGGCTCACGTTGTATTTCTATTGATAGCAGTGGTCTAAGAGGATAGACATGAAATGTTAACAAGTTATTCCTGGTAGTGGTATTAAAAGTAACTTTTTTAGCTTTCCTTTTTTATAAATTTTCTTTAATAAATATGTGTTCCTTGTATAATAAAAATAGTAATAAAAATAAAAAGATACAGAGAACTACTACTGTGAAAAGCTGCACTAAATGATGGAAGAACGAAGCAGAAATGTCAAGCCATAGAGTCCTATTAATTATTCATTCATTCATTTGAATATACATATATTAAGTATCCTATGTGCAAGGCACTGGGACAGTTGCTAGGAATAGAAGCACAAAAAAGATGAGCTATAATTACTTCCTTCACGGAGTTCACAGTCTACTTGAGAAGTTAGGCTCATAAATAAAATATTAGAACACAGTGTGGTCAGTGATACTATGATGATTCCTATAGAGTCAACTCTCTTCTTCCTGCTTTAAATGCTGCTGTTTTTCTGGCTCCAACCTTAGTCTATTTCTCTGCCCGCCCCATGATTGCAACACTTATATGCTCATGACTATTATACCTCTGACCTTGATGAGGCCATAGGTGTAAGCTGAAAAAGAAGAGACTGGGTAGCAGAATCAGGATCCCTGGGAATCTGAACCACTTCCTAATGCCATTTACATGTACCATTGAGAAATGCTCAAGCCTGATCTTATGTATACCACTCCCACTCCTATGTATGCCCGACTTTATGTTTTTGTGGGTCAAACAACACCCACTTCATATTAGGTATTTCAGGTCACATGGTAACTTGGTAATCCATGGTCAAACATTTAGTCTTTACTATGACCCAGTAAAAAGCCAAGAGCTAGTTCTCAAAAAGGGCATAGTTATCTGCAGAGTACGGCATGGCAGGCCTCATCTAAGAGGCCTGCCCAAGGCTCAGTAGACATGTTAAGCACCACTAAATTGGCCAGTCATATGATGAGAGTGGCTGAGACGCTCACATAGCAGCCTGGACCTATTGCAGAGCCCTCAGTTTTTCTTGGCCCTATCAAAATTGGAAGTCTCTCAGATTGCCGAGGAAATAATTCTAAGCTATAACAACACACCCAAATAAGATATATGTTGCCTCCAAAATCCAGTGAGGCAGACTAAGTATTGTGACTCTTTCTTAATGGTAGGAGGGACCAGATATAGCAACTTGACCTTAACCTTAGAAGAAATATTACAACTTGTCTTGGACCATGGAAACCCAAGAATGTTCATTATAGGAGCAAACCCCTAAATTTCTCTGGGGTTAATAAATCCCACCCTCTGGCATATATGTGTCTTATAAAGGTGTCTAAGGTAGTTGCTATTTCATGCTCCCCTGGTCCATCAAGGTAGGGAATCTATGTGCTGTCTTGTGATGATTCCATTTTCCCATAATTGTTTTCTATTCAAATTACCTGACATCACTTGCCCTTCATTTAGTGCTAATGTAACTGAAAAAGCAAAAGAGGGCATTGGAGTCTTGCAGCAGTATTTGCTTGTAAGCCCATCATTAAGATAAACCCCAATATGATTCAGATGCATTTTATAAGCAATGCGAATTTCTTACAATCCTGCATATAATTCAAGGCTTATTTTCCCACAAGAAAAAATGGGAAATTCGTTTACAGAATCAGTATATCTACAACTTTGCAACATACTTCTGTTTTGATGGTGCTCTTTATTTAGTTAACATTATCTATAATAGTTAGCTGTTGCTCTTCTTTAAATTAATGATAAAATGTATTAAGGCATTGTTAGGCTTTCTTCGTGGCACCAAATTACAGTTAACATCTGTCTAAAACTTAGGCATTTGGGTGTACATTTTCCAGCATGAGCTCTCGTACCAACTCTTTTTTTTTAATTAATTAATTAATTTATTATTTTTTGGGGGGTGCTAATATAAGATGTAGACAGCACTGCATATGTTGGCATTAGGAGTTCCAAAGTAGAGCGTTCAGAAAAGAAAAAAAAGAATGCTAATATAAAAACACATAGAACAATTGTAAAACTTTTAGTGACAGGTAAAAATAATAGCATTAAAGAAACCAATATCTCTTCCAGCTATTTTCATAAAGCAAAATGTAGACCACAAGATGGTAACAGTGAATGTCTGGTTACTTCCGTTATAAGCTAAAGTGGCGCCACCATGTGGCAGGAGTAAAAACAAGTTAACAATTCTTTTAATTCAACTGAGATCACACAAATCTTAATTTATGTTTGGTGAGAACTACAGTATTACAAATTTTGTTCATAATATATGGGTTATTAATTTTTATATCACACCACTTAAATTTCACATAGTTTATGGGGTCCAATTGCATGTTTTAGACTATCATGCTGTTGAAAACACATTTTTAATTCTCATAAAAACATGAAGACCCATAAAAATTCCAGAGATACACACATTTCAAACATGATGAATACAAAGTATAAATAACTTTTTTTAAAGCAATTTTGAAATAATCCCTGTTACTATTATAATTTCCATACAAGTCTTGGGAATGTCTTCAAAGTACTGATAATTTTGTCTCTATAAAAAGGACACTATTCAAAAAAAGGACAATAACTTAACAAAAAATGTAGAATACTGTTTTTGTCACTACCATCTAAAATTTATAAGTTCTTTGCTTCCTAAATTCTTCAATCAGAAATTTAAATAATCTAAATTCTCAATATATTTGACATAATTTATTTTGTTAATTTATTTGTTAAAACAGCATAATGTAACCTGATTGTTAAAATTAGCTGTTACCAAATTATAATTTTTTAAATTCCTAAGAAACTTTCTCATTATTAAATACTCAATATCACAGCTCATGGGAATACGGTGATTACTGTTTTCCTTCTACTCTTTTGTATTTTCCAAATTTTCCATATAGTAAGTACATACTAATTTTATGATGAAAAAATGAAATTTATAAAAGAGTAAATGTTCATGTTAGAAGAGAAATAACTAAATTACCTATTTAGAATATAACCATATAATAAAAGTAAATTAATGTACTATTTTACCCTGGTAGTGAGAAGAATAGGAGAGACTGAGGTATCTTTCCTACCACAACACAAAAGCCTATGTTAGTAAATATTAATACTGGAAATGAACATACTCTGTGACCCAGCAATTACTGGGTCCCAGTCTTAGCATTACCCTTTTCGTAAAAGAAAGCAGGTACAAAGTGCAACAATTTGGGGTCATAACAAGCTGTAAATAACATAATCATATAGCAAAAAAGTGACATAACAAATTGTGTTGTTTGTATTCCACACAGCTGAAAAGAATGAAGTGAATCTATACATAAGAACAGAAAAAGAGCTCCAAAATGCCTTACTGAGTGGGAACAGCAAATTGTAGAACAACGTGTAGCCTATGATGCCATTTACGTTAGTAAAAATACTTGTTCAATATAACCCCTGAATATTGCACAGTAAAAGGACTGTAAGTACAATGACAAATCCCCTATTAAGAGCAATCTCTGGAATGGGAAATTACACATAAGGAAGGAGGACAGTCAATGGAGATTTGGGGTTTAATTGCAATGTTTTAATTTTTATGACAAGAGTGTATGAGTATATTACTTGAATGATTAAAATTGTTTTCTTGTCTATCCGCATAGATTTGCATTTATATACATATGGAAATAACAAAATCTAGCTTTATTAGTGATTTTTAATGTGACTGACACTTTGCTAAAGATTTTACATGCTTGCACACACTTTACATTTAAACTTATCATTAACTTTATGGTGCCAATTTTATTAATCCCCATTAAACATGATGAAACCAAGCCTCAAAGGGATTAGGTAAATTGTCCAAATGTATTAAGTCCATAAGGGTTACAATCAGAATCTGAACTCAGGTAGCTGGCTCAGAGCCACAATCTTAGCCAAATGTGCTGATGTTTTGTACGTTCCCTTATACAAGTGTGTATATCCACAAACAACTACGCATGTGCGCATGTACACACACACACACACACACATATCTCTGCTATCCAGCCTCTTCTATATCTGGCTCTCTGGAGTGCACTAGTCATTAGCATCTTCTCTCTATAACTTTCCATGGAAATGTCCTTGCTCAAGTGATGAGTTGAGGTGATAACCTTGCAACATTAGTTGTTTGGTATTTTGTTTTTGTGATTACACTTCTCCCTTTACAGTTTTGCCAGTGGCACCCAGATCTATTTCTTCTCTGTCTGCTCCATTTGTTATCTTCGTTAGAATGAGCAAATTCTACTCAGTCTTTTCTCAATTCATTAAAATACTTTCCCTTCACTTAAAAAATTAAATAAAACATGCATGTTCCGGGTGTCTTTGGGTAGCAGTAGGGTTTGCTGATGGCTAGAGGAACCTCGAGGTTGAGTCATTGAATCTCAGTCTATAGGAATGAGAAAGTGAATGCTCTTCATGAATCCGGAGGTGATCAGCCCATCAGTGGCAAACTTAAAATATCTAGATTGGAATAAGATTCAGACTTAAAACCAAATGCCAGTGTATTTTCTCTTTTAGTCCCTCTCCAAGGCACTCTTTCCCCTGCTTAGTATGATACTTTGGAAGCCAAATTATTGATAATAAATTTGTTTGTTGCACATATGGGAAGTTAAACAGTTGGGGGGAGGGTATTATATTTACCCTAAGCTCTAACAAAACACCATGACGAAACCACCTCCCAACAAAAACACCTCTCTGGCAACTGGACTTTATGTGCATTCATAGTTTTAACCCCTCTCTCCTCTGGACAGTGCTGGTCACTGTCCTTCTGTGGATTATTATTTCCTTAGAGCTACAATGCTAGCATCAAGTTGGAACTTAAATCATTTTTCTCATGGCAGAGGGAGGCACTATGTCTCCTCCCTTTGTACATTAATTTAATTAGACAAATTTTCAGTCTCTCACTATCAGCCTAGAGTCTCTCTACCTTCTCAACCGTGTGAGAAGCCTTATCACACTAAGAAAAATAGTATCATATGTTAGACCCAGAGTTCCTGCAGCATGTTAGCAGTGAGGAGACATCTGGCTGTCAAAGCTGCTAATAAAATCAACCCTAATCCAAGCCCCAAGTCAAGTCCTCTTCCCAACATAAAGCTATTCCTCCTATACCCACAGTCTGTCCCCTCCCACTGAAACAGGATAGAAAAGGAATTTCTAGTATAAAGGCAGTAAACAAAATTATCAGGGATATATACAAGTTCATGAATTTGAGTGCATAAAGTGAAATAATGTCTAAATGTTCAAAAATGCTTTAAAAGATCAATAACAAATTCATAAAAAAGCAAAATATGCACACAAGTCTTATAAGTCAAACGTTAATATGCTTAATGTGTAAAGAGTTCATATACATGGATAAGGAAAACACTAGCCTGATGGATATATAGGCAAAAATGAGATACCAAAATTATATATAAATTGCTAATGAATATTTGAAAAAACTCAGACCACACTTAAAATTTAAAAGTGCAAATGAAAACAACTACCATTCAATATCAAAGATTATCAATTTTAAAAAAGCAATCACAACTCAATGCTGATGAAAGTCAGCACATTAAGGGCACTTACATTTATTGCTGCTATGATTACAAACTGAATCAATATAATAGTAGCTTATGCAGTATTAGATATCAAGACCTTTTAAAATGGCCATTCCTCTTGTCTGAATAATTGGTAATCTATTTTTAAAAGAGTTATCCAAGCAGACTTTTTATAAGCTATGATGTTCATTTAATGTTACTCATATGCCAAATAATTGGACATAACCTAAAAATCCAACATTAGAGGAATGTTTAAGCAAATTAAGAAACATCTACACAATAGAATACTATGCCACCATCAAAAATTAGATGCTGAAGAGTTTTAAATCACGAGGGGAAAAATGTATCGCTCTAATGTAAATGAAAAACAGAAAATTGAATATACAATATGGTTTCAACAATGTAAGAAAATAAACTTAAGACTAAAGACTGAAAGGAAATTTAACAAAATTATAGTTATTGTCTCTGGTAGTGGGACCATGTGTGATGTCCTTCTACTTCTTCCTTATAATTATATATAATTCACAATTTTCCCTTTGATGAATACATAGAGTGAGAAAGATCACCTATATAATAAAAGCACCTTTTAAATACTAGGTTATATGTCTTTAAAATATTCCTAGTTTCCCTTAAAGTGGGTTGTCTAACCTAAATAAAATTTTCTAGATCTCTCTAGAACACACATTCCTATACTCCAGCCCTGCCCTAAGGAGTTCCTAAAATTTACTCCCTCTATATAAATTAGAACTGCCTTAACTTTTTTTCTGAATTTAACTATTTCAAACTTCAAGTAAAGCTCTCTATTATTTTTGTTCAACAATACAAGGTATAAACATACTCTGGTGAACAATTTCTATTCAAAACTAAAATAATGCTTTGTTTCTAAACAAAGAATGGGACAAGAGGATGTCTAACACTGGCGGACAGAGCGAGCAACCTAAATTGACCAAAGAATCATTATTTGGCCACTGTCTCCCAAAAACTCAACTGAACACAATCATTCTGAATGCCTCTCTATAGCAAGCACTCTGCTATGTCCTGAGGAGGAGGGGAGTTCAAAGATGAGCAAGACTTAGAGTCATAAACATTCATCCCGGGTTCCTGGCCCCCAAAAAATGACCAATAAAAAAGAGTTGTTTTAGCAATAATTTCAGAACAAAATGGAATAATTGCAGACATTTCTATAAGCAAACATCCACTGGAGGAAAAAAAAGTCTACTGGTAAGTGAACACTGTATATGCCTTAAAAGCAGGAAAAACAAGAACAGGTCATCCTAAAACCTGTAAAAATACTTTCTGCTCTGATAGTCAAGGAATCACTGTTCTTTCCCCAGCAAGAGGGAGAGTAAGAAGACCAGATTGGCTGGCAGCAAACTTGGGTTTTAATCATGACCCACCCAAGCTAATTAGGAGACACTGACACCTCTGGTCTCAGTTTCTCACACATGAAATGAGGGAGTTGGACTAAATGACTAAGTTTTCCAGCTCTAACATCCTCTGATTCTGTGAGGAGCTCCCTCCAGTTTGGTCCCTGGAGGCACCCGGAAACAGTCATTTTAGGGAACCTAGGGACCTCAGTGCTGAATGAGGACACAGCTCCTCCATGTACAATTTTGGACAATCTGCAGGCATCTGGGGCTTTAAAAATAATTAGTTGGTCCCCGGACTGTCTCTTTTAACTTCAATATTTACACTGAGGGCGCTCTGAGCGGCTGGGCCTGACCGAAGCGCTGTCACTGAAGGGAGCATCTTCATATATTTGGGGGGCCCCTTCATCTCTTCTGTGTGTTCCATCGGAGGCCTCAGGCTCCTTCTGAAATATATGCCAGGGAACAACCTGGTAAAGCTCAACAAAGGTTTCTGAGGGTTCATTCTGTGAGAACACCTCACAGGGAAGGGACTTCTCCAAGGAGACGATTCTGCTCTGTACTTCCGAGCTCTGCCAGCAGGGGCATCGCCAGGGCCCACAGCAGAGTGATCCCCACCGCCCTGAGACAAAGGGGATGTTGCTCCCCTGTAGTTCCAGGAAGTGGCCAGAGGACAGCACTGCTGGTCCACTTTGTCATTTTTTCTAACATCATAAACTGAGCTTGATTTGCATTGGCAGCTTTCCAGAATTCTTCATTTTAGGTCAAAGACTGGCCTTACCTATTGGTTAGTCACTTACATGATAGGATTTGGCATACACAAAAAAGTTCTCTAAAAGGATCATAACCGCACCAACCTGCTGTGATTCTGGAACCTATCTATTAGTCACCCTTTAGAGTTCAGCTACTGAAGGTGCAGGTTAAAATCCAAAATTGTTACTTGGAGAAGAAGCATATAAAATCTTTCTCAACTATTAGTGCCCCAGCATTGCTGGAATGTCAGACTAAGAAATGTGGGTTGGGGGGGGAGTCGAGGGAGGGAGGGAATAAGGGGATATGTGTATAAAAACAGATGATTGAACTTAGTGTACCCCCCCAAAAATAATAAATAAATAAATAAAATTTTTAAAAAAAGAAAGAAATGTGGGTTAAAATCAACCTACCAATAAATGAAGACTGACTTTATATATTGTATGTTTAATTTACGAAAACAGTAACACTCAAAGTAGGTACCAAAATATAAATAATTCAAGATTATTTTGGATCAATAAATGCATGACACATCCTTGATTTTCTATTACTAGAAATTAGTTTGAAGATATGGTTTAAGCTTTGAGATTGGTGTCAGGAAGGAGGACTATCTCCCCTGCTGCTCAGGTCAGAAGCAGAACATTAGCACAGATTCCACACAGATCAGATCCAGTTTGTAACTCCATGTATGCAGTAGAAAGAGCAGAAAGATTTGGTTTTGTGTCTGTCTCTGCTACTTACAAGGTGCATGACCTTGGCCAAGCCACCTAAGTGATGTAAGCCTCAGTTTCCTCATCCATAAAATTGGGGTATAGAAAATTCAGTGTAAAATTCTTATTCAGTGACTATCGTTCTCTTTCCTCCATTGACATCCGTCAAGGAGAGGAGTAGACTGATGGTGCCAGCACAGCACCCTCTACAGACTTTTTCCTGAGCCATTGTTAGCCCCGAATTTGGGGCAGGCCTGTCACTCCTGTGCTTAATTCCTTGCTCAATCATCAGCAGGTGCTTGTTCACAACGTCAATGACGTGATTACTTCCTGGGTAGGAAGGAAGAAATCTTTGATGCCGTATGTCTGTCTGCCTTGTGTAGAAGAACCATCTTGTTGATTCAGACTGGACGCTTCAAGAGGGCAGGCTTTGTTTCCATTTAATGGCCTGAAGATGGTGCCCGATAGAGAACCACACTCAAATGGTTGGGAAATCATCACTGTCATGATTGTGATGTAACATTAAAGGAGAGTTCTTACAAGAGAGACAGTCCCTCTCTCACTGACTCTCTAACTCCCCTATCCTACAAAAAGAAAACCACACTGCAAACATCACCACAAAGGAAGCTGAGCACAGGGCCCTAGTGACTCAATTCTATTTGTCAGCCAGGAGGATTCCAGGGGCCTTTGAAGCCTGAAATTCCCAAACTCTCACAGTCCCCTTGATTGTGGGGATTCCTGTAACAGTGAGTACCCGCTTCAGAGAAGCCCACAAGAGACTGGCTTGGAGAAAGCAGGACCACCCTGCCCCTTGGGGAAAGTGAAGGGAAGAAGGGCCTGGGTGGGAGTCACTCTGCCATGGATTTTCCTCACTCAGGTGCAGCCTGTCAGAGGGTCAAGGGCATCGGGTCTGGGTATCTGGTTCTCCCCCCATCCCCCTCCTCGGGGGGTTTGGTGGTCCCCAGGAGAGAGACCCAGTTAAGGAACGTCTGCGATACTGGTTGATGCCAGCCTGCGGACACTCACAGAGACAGCTGGCTTCTGAGGACTAAAATCAGAACTACTCCCGGCACCTCGCCCTGCCGCGGGGGCAGCCCCAGGCCCTGGGCCCCAGCTCCTATGGAACGTGAAGCTGACGACACCTGGTAGGGGTTCCGGGGGTGTTGGGAGTGGGGCGCCAGGACCAGGGGACACAGCCGAGGAATCGTCCCCCTCCAAGCAGTTCCTCGGCCCTTCAGCAAGGATGGTGGTGGGTGGAGGAGGAGGCTTGGCCTACCCTTTCCTCTCCTGCACGTGGTCATCACAGTCGCCAGGACTCACACCGAGATTCAAACTCTGTCTCTGGCACTTCCTAGAGCTAAACCTTTGAGAATGTTGTTTAACCTCTGAGGGCCCCCTCGCTCATAAAATGGGAATACAATGCACTCCTCTCTGGCTGTGAAAGCCAAGCGAGTGGACTTTCATGTAGAGGCTCAGTGGCCATTCTGCTCCCTTCCCCACTTGCCGGTTTGCAAGTTTGGGGTTCAACTGATTAAATCCCAGAGAAGATGTGATGGGGGACAAAGGGAGGAGGTGGAAAGCTCAGGGGTTGTGGTTCCCATGACCCCGCATCAGGCTTCAGGTGACACAACACCTCACAATCCCCTAAAGCTCAGCCAAACTTTTCTTGTCTGTGACATTTTCAGAAACAAAAAGAAGGAAGCAAGGTTTGGAGACTCTGACCTTTAGCTCTACTTTGGTTCCAAGACCAGGAGCTGACTGAGTTGGGAGGGTTGTTTTTGCAGAGGGTGTGGACAACACCAAGGTGGCTCAGCCAAGAGTGGCCGGGTCCCGAGTCCTGGCCCCTGTGGAAACATATACTTTACCTGGTACTCACTTTTTCCTAGCAGCCTCCGTCTCCAGAATCTGAAGCCCCAACTAACAGGACGGGCAAAGAAACAAGGCCCAGGAGGTGTCTCCTGCAGCCCTTTATTTCGTGAGGTTTACGAAGAGAAAAGCAAAGAGACAAGACTGAGAGAAAGAAAGAGAAAGTGATGAGTGAAAGTAATCAAAGCTTTGCACGTTTACTTACAATTCAACTAAACAAATTCTATCTCTAACAGCAATATTCTGAGGATTACGTGAGCGATACAATACTTTTTCAAGCTCTTTGTGATCAAATGCTTTGTGTTAAAAGTTATATTCCCGGGGAGTTGATATCGGAGCTACTTGTTCCTTGTCAGTAAACTTAAGAAAATGCCAAAGCTGTGTACATTTAAATCACATGAAACCTTCCCCTCTGCTGTCTGGTCTCTTGACAGCCCCTTTCCACTGAGCTCCACCATCATGGAATGTAAATATCTTTATCTTAACAGCACAGGCTCTTGAAAATTTGACATAATAGGATTTCTTCCTCACGAGGCATATCAAACACCTTTGCAAGCTAAAGTCTATTTTATTTTTAATCAAGACTAAACTAGAGGGTCTTGTCTTTGTTTTTAGACTTTCTACTTACAAGTGACCAGTAAGAGGTCAGTGTCCTCTCTGACCATCCCTGCCATCCAGAAGCCCAGGGAGCTGGCCCCGTCACCCCCAGAAGACTCAGCTAGACATTTGGGGCTATATCTGTCTCAGGTGTTCTTGAGGGTAAGGTGTGGGGACCATGTGGACAATATGGACAAAAGCAATAAAGAATCATCAGATACTTAACAAGTGAAAGGACTGAAGATGGAGACAAAATTGATAGTGATGTTAGTTTGTCTCTGTTCTACAAAGTTCTAGTTCACTGTCAAGCTAGTGTGAAAACTTAGACATTTTTGTGGCTTCACCTCTCAAGCCCCAGTGCTAGAACAGTATGTTGCTTGAATGAATAAATGAACGACACATTAATCAATGAATGAACAATAATATTGAGAAGGGGAAGAAATCTATTACAGATCAATAAACAGGCCCTTGAAGACACCCCTTTATCTCCTGACCCGGGGACTGTGGCCTACAGTCGGAGCAGAGGCCGTGGGGACCTGAGAAGCCACACATCTCAGAGGGCATTTCACCATCAACCGCAATTCCTTGGGCAGCTCAAATCATTTACTTCCATAAAACGCTCCCCAGCTGCTGTGATCCCTAGGGATCCTCTCTTCTCAGAATCGCTGCTTCCTGTGTTTAGCTGTTTTTCTCATTTGGGGAATTAAGCCATGTTGCCTTGACTGCCGTACTTTGTCCTTACTTTCTTCTCTAGATAACAAGATCCTCAAGGGTTGAGACTGTGTTGAATGCCGCTTTTTGTGTCTACTTCACTATATATTCTAGAGCTGAATAAGTATAGAAGAATGACTCAATTGATGAAATTAATGGGCATATGCCAAGGTTTAAAAGAGAAGGCTTAAAGAGAAGGACATGAGCTGCTGGGTTTGATGACAAAAGCCACATGACTCTTTGTGTTCAGTCCGCAGCCCAGAGGTGCAGTGGCCTTCCTCCCTCCTGTGTCGGAGCCCACGGTGACGCACAGGCACCTGCAGCCCCAGCCTAAACCCTGCAGCTGCTGCACCCTGTCTGCTCTTCATTCGCTGCTCTCATGAGTTGTAAAGACAAGTTGGTCCATGCTGCACTGTGTCTTCTTCCATCCTGGGGAGAGTTTCACAGCTTTGCACATCTCTCCAGGCCCCAAGCTGATGAATAAGGACTGAAAACACACTCTGATGGCATCACGGGTAATGGAACAAATGTCAAACAAGGTCTGTGGGTCCTGAATTGAGGCAGTGGGACCTGGGCTGGAGCAAGCTTCCACTAACAAGGACTTTACATGGAAACAGGTGAGCCGGCCGCTGAAAATACCTGTGGGATTTCCCTTCCACTCTGTGCTTTCTCCATTCCAACCTCTGGGGATTCTTGAAGATATTGGGGAAATGTCAGCGTGAGGTGCAGGACTCTGTCTGTCCCCAAGATTCACCTTGGCTTTTGGCACGCAGTGTCCAGTGTACCAGGTCTTCGTGATTTACTTTCAGAATCCAGAAGGTGGACAGATTTGCAAGAAAGTCGACAGACAGCATCTCTCCAGAGAAGAAAGGGCCCTCTCAGGCTCCAAGAGGCAGCCGCAGGGTGGTCCAGGCAGATGTCAGGAGATGGGTCCTGACGCTCTGTTGCAACAAGGACTCTAAAGAGAGCCATGATTGTGTGGATTATGTAACTGTCTTCCTCCCGCTTCACAGGGGCTGAGCCTTCCTTTCCATTGCGAAAACCACAATGCAGAGGAAGCAAGTGGCCACTAGATGGCAGTAGAGGGTAAGAAAAGGGAGCTGCTGCCGTTGCAGAGAGAGGTAGGCTTGCAGCCCTTCCATTTTGCTTTACATCTTTAATGAGATATGTGAAGAAAATGAGTCCCTTACATGCCAGACACAGATGCTACAACATATGGAGAGATGCCGCACAGTAATATTTCT
Organism: Hippopotamus amphibius kiboko; assembly: GCF_030028045.1. Taxonomy (NCBI): domain Eukaryota; kingdom Metazoa; phylum Chordata; class Mammalia; order Artiodactyla; family Hippopotamidae; genus Hippopotamus; species Hippopotamus amphibius. The sequence goes on along the minus strand of NC_080187.1, from coordinate 173,193,460 downwards.
CTGGTTATTAAACAGGAGGTACCTAACCAGTCATTCACTGCATCATCATGCAGAGTTGTCCTTTGTGTCCCAGATTCTGCTGTTGACAAGGTAATAATAGGAGAAAGTGGTTGAGAAGACTCATGTACAGACCTGGGCCTCTGGGCTCGTGGCTTCACCAAGCCGGGATGCCGGCTGGATTGCCAGGAAGCGCAAGCTGCCCAGCCCAGCAGGAGCTACCTTGCCAAGGGACACCGCATGGCTTCTGCAGCGTCTCAGCCCAGACAGGGTGTGTGGGCTGCTCTCTGGTCTCCCTGGCAGTCCCTGAGGGCTCATTTATTCAGAACCCAATTACCACCAGACAGCTCTGGAGGCTGACCTTCCAACCACAAACCCCAAATGGGAACAGGAGATCTAGACATTTTAAAGAGCAAGACATGCTTGCTTTTCTGACAGCATTGAAGGCACACAGTACAATGAAAATGCACTCAAATGCACACAGACAGGGGAACAATTTTCCCACGCCGCCCCAAGCAAAGGCAGGGAATCCGGTCCTGCTAACTGGGGGGGGGGGGGGGGCACATCTCACATATTCTCCCAAGAGACTGGTACCAGGGCTGGGAGCAGGCAGGTATTGCTATATTTTATTACTGTATCCCACCCACTTTCCCACTCCCATACCCTGTGTCCAGCCACCCAGTCTGGTTATTCTGCGTTAATTCTCCCATCCTCCCAACCCAGGGGCTCCTTAAGGCCTCAGTGGTGACTGAGAAACTGAGAACAGGTTAGACAGCCCAGGCAAGCAGCCCCGTTCCAGAGCCCAGAAAGAGACTGTTCTTTCATCACCCCAAAACCCAAGCTCCTAGGATTTCTCAGTCACTCACAAAGCCCCTCAACAGTCCTGAAATGAAGGTAAATACTACAGTCATTTTGCAAACAGAGAAACTGAGGTGCAAAGCTGAGATACACTTCAGGTCTCCTGGTCCCCATCCCTTTACTAAGGTTTGAACCTCTGAAGCAGACTCCAGTGGGAACGTAACAGTAAGACTCACGCCGCCACTACTCCTCTGCATCTTTTAGAAAGTGAGTCTGTGTGCTAGAAATACTCACTGCTCTGTGTGACCTTAGACAAGCCACTTAACCCCTCTGTGCCTCAATTTGCTCATTTGTAACTTGAGGGGCCAGAACAAGATGATGACTAGGGCCCCTTCCAGTTTTGCCATCCTGCAGCTTTAATTTCACAAGTCTCTGCCAACCCTCTCCAATAATAGCCAAATACAACAGGGGCAGCAGAATTTCCTCCTCCAGTTGATAAGAAATGTGGTCGTGGTTGGAGTCTTGTTGATGTCCTTTGTCCTCAGAGTAAAGGAAACAGGGAAGTTTCAGATGTTGTTGACACTAGCAGCAGGGCCTGGAGGTGACCACACTCTTATGGAAGGACCACGCAGAGTTGTCCCCGTGGGCGGTGCAGATGTAGAGCCAAGACCCAAGGATGTTTTAATCACTATTTCTCAATTAAAAAGACCCATTTTATTCTGCACAAGGGTCTGGGGGCAAATCCAGGTCTCCCAAGAGGAGACTCCTCTCGCCCATAATGGGGGGTTGGTTCAGCTCAGCTGCTCTGATAAAGGGCTGAATACAGCATGCAGTGGCACAGGCGGCTCCCTACAGCTCCACGTGAAAATGACTCACAGCAGTTATGAATATCACACCTCCTTTGATGTGTTCCTGGCCATGAGGAGCAGCCACGGGGAGGGGAGGAGGTGGACCCTGGATGCTGGCTCTGTGGGGCAGGGCGCAGAGGGCCTGGATACATCTGGCAGCACCCTGAAGCTCCAGGAGAAATTCAGCCAGTTAATTACCCAAGGACTTCCTGGCATAACACAGCTCCCTTTCATCCATCTCTGTCCCTCTCTTTCCCTCTCTTTCTCTTCCTGTCTCCAGCTACAGAAGAATTAGATCCTCCAAGAATTACAGCCTGTTTTTATACCTTCACCCTTCCGGAGGGGATAACAATTCACTTCCCTGAATAAAACTGGTTTTATTGAGCACAAACTGAAGGCACTCCCTAACTCGGCATCTGTGCCAGTTTAAAGCCATAGACCTGGCCCCAGTCAGCCAAGCGGAAGGATTTTCCTCTGTAATGGCCATTTCTAGACACTCAGCCTTCCGAGTAGCTGCATGGTACCTTGTTCTCCTAACAGGCTTTCAGTGATGATTGAATACCAAGCTTCCCAGTCTCTCTCATATTGGCAGCTCCCAAGACTGGGTCAATTGCGACAGTCCAGAGGAGGAGATGGAGCCGTGCCAACTGCAAGGTGAGCACACAGGCTCGAGGCAAGAGGGGAAGGTCAGCCACCACAAGCCTGTTTCAGCTGAAAGCTTATTTATATGCAGACGGTTCTCCCATTCTAGACAGGGTTCAAGAGCATGTTGGTCCCTGGAAACTTGGGCAAAGTCTTTACAGTTATAGAAGGAAGTGGCAAAGAGTGTATAGGGAGGGAATCTCTTCATCCCCGTGCTTACATGCTTTGGTTTTCTGAAATGAGGCTGATTTTATTTCACAGTGAAGTTGGGATGAAAAATTCTCACGCACCCACAGAGATCTCATGTACCCATATACACATGCACAAGTGGAAATAATAAAACAGCTACTCTTTGCTGAGCACTGAGCTTGTGCCACGCACAATGTCCAGGGCTGCACATGCACCAGCTCTTCTAATCCTCATAGACGCTCTGCACGTGGGGGAGGGGAGAGTAGGTATATTATTCCTGTTTTACAGATGAGGAGCCCAAGTCTCAGAAAGGCTAGGAATTTTTCCTAAGATTGAAAAACTAAAGTAAAAGGGCTTGGATTCTCGATCATTGGATTCCCAAGCATCATCTCTTAACCACTGCACTATGGGACAATATGCTTAGTACCAAGTGCACTAGAGTTACAAAGGAGAGCAAGGAAGGCACAGTTCTTGACTTCAGAAAGCTTTGGTTTAACTTCATGGCAGTGCACACAGAGCTACACACATATACATAGAGTTGCTATGACTTACTTGCCTTCCAAGAGTCCTGTAACTAAAATATTCATGTTCCATCTGTCCTCATTATCCTACTCTCACACTGCTGCCCAGGATTCGTAGTTTGAACCTTGTTCTTAAGGTAAAAACTGGGGTCTTCTCAAGTAGGGCTATGGATGCTTGGATTTTATAGGCAACAAAGCGAGCAATCCCACCACTGATGCATTATGCTTCAGTTACCTGGTTCCTGAGCTGGTCGCGGTTTGCCTGGTATTGTTTTTCCATTTGATCAGGAAGTTTCTCTAATCCATTTTTCTCTCTTCAGGGGGGCAGGGCAAGAAAGCAACAAGGACAAGGATGGGGAAGATTTCAAGCTTGAAGTTTCAGGAAGCCAAGTCATAGATCAACTAGAAGAAATAAAGCAAGGGAAGATCGAGGGTACAGTGAAATTCCATTGCTTCCGTGACCTTGAAAGATAAGTGATGATGTATCTGGCAGACACTGTGTGCTAAGATGAAACAAAAAAGGAAAGAAAGGTTGCACTAGTCATAGGCTTTGCCAACAGTGCATTGGCTGCCAAGGCTACTTCAGCCTTGACTCATAGATCCATGATCTGGGACACAGGACTGTGTCCTACTGTGCTGGACATCTTCCAGTGACATTGACCTGAAAGGGGGTTGGGAGGAAGTCTTCTTGCTGCTAAGAGAGAGAAACTTCCTTCCAAAACAGAGTTACTAAACCTCTAACATGTAAGACATGGGGAGAATGAGACCACTTGAGTCCCAGGAGGAATGCTGAGAACAGATTTGCCTTTCTGTGGACTAGACCCCCTTGCAAATCTAATATTTTAAAAGTTCATTACACGTAAATTTGCATCTGATTTCATTGCAGGAGATTTGTACTCATTCTTGGCCTGCCCATCAGTCTGAAGATAATGATTCTTGATCAAAGCCTTCCAAAAACCTTGACCAGGGTATACTGAGAGGACTGGGGTTACAGCTCTGGGTGATCACTGCCTCTCACCATCACCACCACACTTTCTAAACCCCAAGGCAGCCTGGCCATCTTGTCAGCCAAAATCCAAACTGGGAAACTGATGTGGTCTTTGTTTCTGGTTCTCTCTACACATACAACTCCAGGTGCCTGGTCATTAATCAATCTTGATTCTCACTTTAATTTCTCAACTGTGGCTTCTAATTCCTGCTTTCCCAACCTCATCTAGAGGAGTCATTCCTGAGCCCCCTTGTGAATCCGCAGACACCTCTGAACCTGACTCTAGGAATCCGTCGCCCCCACATGCCTACATTTGACCACTGGAGGGCAATGCTGGACCAGCCAAATCTCTAGGTGCTCTGCTCCATCTTTGTCCCCCACCTCACCCGTCATTGCAGGATGCAGCCTCTGGTTGGGAGCCAAAACCAAGGACCATTGGAGCACCCCAAGAACAGCAGCACAGCCAGGCCTTTTACAGCAGCTCCCCCAAACCTGGGATCCTGGGAATAAAAGGCAGTTCACTGGAAAGCAGATTTGGCTCCAATCCCCTGGGAAAGAGACTGAGACGGCAACTTGCTTCATCGTGTCATTAATCAGAAACAGTCTGTCTCTCTGAATGGGGAGGCGGAGTCCTACCTGAGTCTGCCCACTCAGATAAGCTCCCTGAGGGTTTTGTCTTAGTAAGCTCTGTGTTCCTGGCAGTAAACATGGTGCTTGGTAATAAACATTTGTTGAATGAATGTGTGGGTGGAAGCATGTATATATAGATATGTATAAATTGGAATTTGCCATTTTCAGACTTGTTGCTATTTTCCAGCTCTTATATCACCTAAAATTTAACCCAGCAATTAGTTGCTGAGCATTCTTAGTCTTGAAGACAGCTAAGGATAATTAGGTTATTAATTAAAGCAGTGGTTGTCTTTGTACAAATGTTATTTCAAACACCACCTCAAGAGTTTCAGATCTCTTACTTTTAGAAGTCCTTTGTTATGTTACTCATGTGTCCTCAGACCTCATCAGCCTGTGGATTACAAAATACTGCCATTGTTTCATGAATATTCAATTTATAATAACCTGCAGGCTCTATCATGGGAATATGGAGTATCCTTTCTGTCCTCCAGGGGATCTGTGGTCATTTCGCCCTGTAGTGGGTCCCCACAGGGCTCCACAACTTCACTGAACCAGAGCTCCTTCAGGCCACCTTGTGTCATCCCACGAGACTCTTCTCCAGCCTGCTGTCCCCTCTACCTGCCGCCAGTGGGTCCCACGTGGCTATGGACACAGCCTGCTCCCTTAATCATTCGAAGCACAGCTAAATGCTTGAGGAGAGAAAGAAGTGCACACGTTCAGGCCCCAAACCCAAACTCTTTCTGTCTCCCTGCAGACTGCCATGCAGCAGGGACCAGTCAGTGCCCCCGGTAAAAATCTGCAGGCATTCCCACATCTCCACATATAGAGTCCAAGGCCAGCTCTTTTCCTGCCCTGGAATGACTGACAGTGGAAAAAATTACTCCCTCCTGGAAAGCTCTCCACCACCTTCCACCATCTCGGGTGGAGGTTGACCTTCATGGCCCAAGAAGGCAAAAACAGCCTTATTAGGTCTTAAAATACCATGTATGAGATACCAATAGCCCCGATTAAATTCATATTTGGGGAAAAATATGCCCTTCCATTCCAACTAGAAAGACACAAATTAATTTTTCTTAACAGAATACTTACCATCTTAGTGTAAAACATCTGCGTTTAGTTTTGTGCTGACTTCATAATCTCCACAAGTGGATATTTGTTTTAGATGTGAATAAACTCATCCTCAACCTTACTCTAGTTTTCTCAGCAAAAGAAGAGTGCTCTAAAGTTCATGTAGAGTCTCTAGCCTACCAACGAAACCCTCACAACCTCAACAGTGTTCAGGAAGCAGTTCCAGTGCTAAAGGAACAAGCAAGAAGGAAAAAAGAAAATAGATACCCCTATCACAAAAACACCTAACTTGAATTTCTCCCTACAGTTCAAATCTAGGTCCTCAAGGTATGTGGTTGGTCCTCATTCTTCTAACAAAAATGTTATAAATCAAGGAAAACTTTCCTTAGAATAGACAGCAGCTGGGAAAAAAAATTCACTCTAAAATAACAATTTCTTATCACTGTCTGTGGGAGTTGAGTTGATCAAATGTGAAGCATGTCCCATCCTATGTTCATTTTCAAGATGTCTTCAATGTGATCAAGGGACAAGCCTCTAGGGCATCATCTCTGTTCTATACCTGGAAAAAACAATGTTCAGAAATTTCCATAAGAGAGGAGATTGACAGTCAATACATAAGACTCAAGAGGCAAGGAATGTCTACAGGGTTAACACATTGTATTCAAATACAGACCTGCCCCTGGGCTCTGAATTCCAGGTCCAGATCTTCACTAGGTGAATAATGCCTGAGGCCTGATACCAGGTCTGATGTCCAGATTTGAGGTTGATGGCAGACCTCAGACCCTCCTGCCTTGTGATTTTAAAAAACTCAAAATCTCTCCTGAGTTCTTAACCTACTGACACCTTCTCCCAGGTGAGAAGTGTCTGCGATTGTTTCCCTCGAAACCATAGTTCTTTCTGACAACTCTGACACCAGGCAGCTCTGGTTATGAACTGGTGGATTTGATGTTTCGTGCTGCTGTGACAGCGTAGGAAATCCTGGTCAGTCCCTCCAAACCACACACATGGTTACTCCCTAAAGGAGACAGTGACACCGTTCTAACTTGTTGAACACCAAGGACTTCAATGAGGACTGTGGACCCCAAACATTGCCTGTGTTGGAGCCAAATCCTTTAGTACATTCACCAGAAATGATCCAGCTGCAAATGTTCTTTCAAGTTCCAATCAGAGACCAACAGCTTGCCTACCAGGCTTCAGGGCACACTGCTGCATATCAGCTGTACCTTGGACAGAGCACACTGGCAGCCCCTTCAAAATCAGTCCCCTGGGAAATCTATCTATTCCTCAGGCATATGGACCTTGCTGAAGGCAGTAAGAGAATGGGGTGGGGTGGGGTGTATTTCCAAAAGGAGGCAGATACAGACCCTCCTAGCACTAATTTCTAAAGTCAGACCATGGTAAAGGTGGGTCAGAGTATAATGCACAGTTGTCCAAAGGAGGGAGAGATTAGTTTGGTTCAGGAGGACTGGGAAAGGCTGCCTAGTGGAAGTTACAGTTGAACTGAGTTAAAGGATGAAGGATTTTGACCAATGGAGGGAATGGAGAAGGACATGGCAAGCAGAGGGAGAGCAGCGTAGGCAATTCAGGCAGCTAGGTGGACAGGACCATGTTTGGAAAAGAGCATCCTCTCTGCGGGAGCGAGTCTGCACTGGCTGGGGCAGAGCAGTGGCTGCCGTGATAAGCTGTGGCCTGATTGGGAAAGGTCTTGCCTATCAGACTAAAGGATTTGGATTTTGTCCTGTGAAAAGTGGAATGAAATCAGAGATACATAAGAGGCAATGTGTTTGGAAAGTGTTTTAGAAAGATCACTGTGGATGGGGAGATTGGTTCTGAGACCCAAAGCAATGAGCTCAGATAGAAAGTTTATGTGAAAGCTGAGGTAGACAGTGGAAAGGATCAGAAATAAGCACCTGGAAAGAAGAAACAGATTCATGAGACACTTCAAAAGCAGATGGATGATATGGGGGTGAAGGAGAAGAGAGATGGCCTCTTCCCAGCATCCCGCTTGTGTGCTGGAAGATGCTCTAGTTTGCATGTTTCAAGATTTTGCCAACAGATATTAATTCTTACTGTTTTACTATATTAAGACTTAAGATGTCGATCCTCCTAGGAATATTTTTGTGTTTCTATGGCCCAAAGGACTAATCTCCAATGACAGAAATTCAGGTATCAATAAAGGATATTTGGGGGCAGAGGGTTTCTGGGCCCTCAAAACTCATTTCATAATTGACTGCCCACCCCTATTATTTATGAATTCAGCATGTAAAAGAGCACTCAACTACTGTGCCTAAAACCACCGGATTACTATTATCTTTTCTCCTCTCCCTTTAGGTTGATATAAGGAGAGCTAGATCGAGAGAAATTTCGTCAGCAGTTCTTGGCCTCCCCATCCAGTCAGTCAGAGCCCCTTTCCAATAAAATGGCTTTGGCTATGACATACCCCCCACCATCAGGGACAGCCTTCCCTAGCGGTCTTTGGTGAGCCTGTCTAGGGCCACCATGCTGCACACATGTATCTTCCCAACCAGTTTCCCTGTCCCAAATATCATCCACACTGTTATGGCCATGCCTCTGGAGGTCCCCTGGCCACCCTGTCACACCACCTGCTCTGATGCAGGCACACGCACAGCCACACCACCAGCCTCCCGCCTCTGCATGTCTCTGTGTGTGTCTATGTGGCCACAGCTGTCCCCAGCTCACTTCTGTGTAACCGTAAGTCCAGGCATTCTGGGGTGAGTGTCTCCTTAGGTCTTTGTCCATTGTCCTATTATCCATTTAAAGTTCTTCATAAGAGCACCTTGCAGAAAGAGAACTAGTCTTGGGAAAGAGATGAGGGAAGATAGAAGTGGATGTAGGAGTCAAGGCTTTGAGGAAAGCAATAAAAGAGAAAGAATCCTTGACCTCCATTAGCCCTGACTCTCAAAATCAGATTGGCCCTAGAGATAGCTTATTATTTATCCCAAATTAAAATTTCCTGGCTCTGCAGTCATTGTGTGCACGATGAAAAGGAAACCATCACACAAAAGATGCCGTTATCCTCACAGTGGGAACAATCGCAGCCAAGCTGATTCTACTCCAAGAATAGAAAGATAACAGCGCTTAGTCAGGAACTTCAGAACTTTGGATTGTCAACAACCGGAATGATTTCTTGAAAGGAGAATGGTTGTAAAGGAAGGTAGGCAGAAAAGGAAACCTCTGACTCTAGGATGGGGCACGAGTTGCCTTGGAAAGTTCGTCTGTACTCCTCCAGGGTGAGCTCACAACCAGCTATGTAGACTGGGAACAAACCCTGCCTGGATTTGTGCAGACCCCAAAAGCCCCTTCACCCACCCCTGCCCAGCTTCATATATATTCTCTTTCTCTTGTCTGAAGTTAAACATCATCAGCAGACTTTAAACTCCACGATGGCAGAAACTTGGGCTGGTTTTCACTCCCATCGTATCCTCAGCACTCAGCAGAAAGCTTGTATGTAGTTGGCACTCAACACATATTTGCCGAATAGATGGTTGATTGATTAGTTGACTCATTAAAAATGAACAAATTCCTTCTTCTCTGTCTGGCTTCTGAAGAGCAAGCCCAGAGCCAGAAACCGTCTGATGGGCAGTGGAAGCCACAGCGCATTCAGGAAGATGACTGTTCCTACCTTCCCTCAACCTTCTGTGCACCTCGGAATCCTGAAACTCAGGAACAAGGACCCAAGAGGTCACAACCCACCAAATGTCTTTCAACAAAAGACTCTCTCCCTGGTTATTTCCTTTCAGAGAACGAGTCCCCTGGGGCTGATAAGGAAATGGCACCATAAGCGAAAACACAGGCTGAGGGGCACCGGAGGCTCCTCAAAAGGGGCCCATTGGATGGCTGCCTTTGAACAAATCTGAGTGTGTCTTTTGATATCGCAAGCACCAACCAGCCCTGAGGACCTCTTTCCTTTACGGCTGCAGCAATGAAGCAGCCACATGGCTGCTGCAGATAAGGTGGCCCGCGTGCATTGTGCACGCAAAGTGGGCTTCGTGGTAAACAGCACGGAGAGGAAAGGCAGCCCTGCCATGTACCGGCTGCCCTGCGTTGTGCTGCCCTGCCTCTGTAACTGGCTCCCAGGTAAACGGGTGCACTCTCCCACCGCTTTTCATTTCTCATTTCCTATCCTTTTTCTCTTTGCCAGATGGCTCCTACAGGACTGCAATTACGCAACGTCCAACAGAGCTGCCACGATTGGAATGGACGTGAAGTTCCACTGCCAATATAATAGTCCTGGTGGGAACTATGACTCTGTGTACTGGTATCTGTAGAAACTAACAAAAGCTCACCCGTGCCTCTGAAGGCACCCTGGAATTGGAGTGTTCCCGGTTGTCTGTGGACAGAGAGTTGTCCTCCCGGACCTTAACTGTTAAGCATGAGGAGCCAAGAGACAAAGCCACTTACTGCCGTGCACAATAGGCACAGCAATGCACGCTTCACATCACCCAGACCAAAGTCGTAAGCCTCAAGCAAGCCCAACACAGAAAATTCAGCCAGTCACTCACCAAGACAGAGGACGCTCAGTGTCATCTTGAACGCCCCCCACTCATTCATCAGTTCATTCATTCAAAACTAAAGGGCCCTCATGGTTTACAAATTAATATCCTAAGTGCTGTGGGAATACAAAAATACAAGACAAGCACTTCTCAAATACTAAACTGTATTCAGCAAGTAACACCTCCTCAGGTTTATCTTGCTAAACCATGAGAAGTGAAAATTAGATCCTGTTGAATTACTTGAACCTTTGACATGACAAACAAAAGCACAGTCCCTGATGCCCAGAGTGACAAATGAATTGAACACACATAAAGTAAAATCAAAACCAACAATTATCTTAATCACAGACCCTTGAAAACCTAACAACATTTCAAAAAGCCCAAAAAGAATTAAACAACTAAATAAACGTATAAAATAATAGTAAATTAAATAAATAATTGGTCGATAGATAGATGAAAGATAGATAGATATAGATAGATAGATAGATGATGGATAGATACATGATAGATAGATGATAGATAGATGATGATGATGATAGATAGATAGATAGATAGATAGATAGATAGATAGATAGATAGATAGATATAGATAGGTAGAATAGGTAGTATATAGCACCAATGTTTGAGCTTAAGTTCAGACTTGGAAGCCAGACTTCTTGAATTTTGGATCCCAGATCTTCCAAGGTCATATAGCTGACTCACTAGCTATATGACCTTGGGCAAGTTACTTGTGCCTTACTTTCCTTCAGCTATAAAATAATGATAATGGTAATATCTACCATAGAGGATTGTTTCAAGAATTAAGTGAATTATTACATGCAATGCACTTAGAGCAACACTGGGCATCCAGGAAGCCCTCAGTGAGGGTGAGCTGCTGTTGTTGTGGGTCGTGATGAGATCATGATGATTGCTACGTAGCCATGTCCACCTACTATCAGGCTGGCCTAGGCCTTTAGGAACCTGATAAGAAATAAATCAATCTCTTGGACAATTAAACATTTTTTATACATTAACATCCCATCTAGTAAGAACTAAATATCAATGGGAATTCACAGAAATACAATTCAAAACACCTGCAGGAAAAAGGTTCTGATAAATTATCACGGGCTTCCTACACAGGAAAAAATAAAACCAGAGGAAAGTAAGACTTCATGACATATTAAAATAAAAGAGTAGCCCTATCCATTAAATGGATAGTGGAATAATTTATAAATGTAGAGCCAGAAATAAAATTAAGGTTGTTTATAAACATAACCATAAATAAGGCATTAGTTCTGTCAACATAATAGGCATACTACATGACCTGAAAAAGTTCCTATGTTTGAAAAGATTACAAATTAAATCAAAGTACACCCGAACTTATGGCATCCTAAAAAACTGCCAAGTGAAGATCATACCAAGATTCCAGGAGTGCATAGGCTCTATAAAGAACCCTCCACACTGGCCTCTGTTTATCCAAGGAACCACCCATGGAAACTCCTGGGTGTGGACTGCTGAGCTGAGACCTGGAAGTAAGCAAGCTTGTCTTCTCTATTCTCTTTTCTGAAGATACAGGATCTCCTGCTGTTTCAGATCTTGCCTGTATTCATCAGTGGAAACACTAATCCCCTGTGTCTTGCTGGCTTTCTCATTTGCAGCCAACATATGGACTCATCAGCAGCAGTGCCCCCAAGAGCAGCCCTTAAAGTTCACAGAATCACACAAAACAAGAGGCTTCTGAGGGGATGCAAGGACTGGAGAAGTACCCTTTGCAAAATATGGCTTTGGAGATCAGATTTCAAAGTCTTAACCCTCATGGGACAGGCCTAGACCCAGACAGTGTTTGATGAGTAAGTGAGTCACTTTCTTTCTGAGTTTTCTCTTCCCCAGGGTACCTTGGGGTTCTTTGTGACAAATACCCAGAATTGCTGAATGTTAATGTGGAAGAGTGGTTTCCTAAAGGACACTGACAAATCTAGGAACCCTGCTGTATTCTAGACCAGTAAGAAATGACTCAGTCATTCCTCCCCAGAGCCAAAGTTCAAAGGCCAATGCCATGTCACATGCATAATGAAATAGGAGATTCTGTGTGACTCTGTCACCCAGATCTCTGATTCTGCCACGCTAATGCTCTCAGTGAGAGAAATAATCATTCTTCCTTTTCTACTACCATCAAAGGTAGAGTGAAGTTTGGATAAAGTAGAAGGTTATAAGAGAACTATGCACTGGCTGGAGAGCACTGCCCAAGGGTAGGTTTCCTGGTAGTGATCTGTAGGGACCAAAATGAAAACTGTGGTGGAGTTGATGGTATGCCTGAGAGCATCTGTCCCAACCACCTCATCTTCTAACTGGAAGCCCTCTAATCTCCCCATGTGATCCTGGAAGAAAAGGTGAACAGGAAGGTTGAAGTATTTCACAAATGCTCATCACGTATCCGTAAGTCTCAGACTATAGAATTGGCAGGGTTCGTTTTTTTTTTTTTTATTCAACAATGTATATTGAGGGTCTGCTTTTTGCCAGACACCATCCCAGGAGCCGAGGATACCAAGGCAAGTAACACAAGCTTTCTGCCATTTTGGAGATCATACTGTAGTGGGGCTTTGTCGCCTAATAGAGGAACCAACCAAATCAGACACATGTGAAGGCAAGAGAAGTACTTGGTTGTGATAATTATGGGAGGGCTTCCAGAAGGAAGGTAGAGACTGGAATTAGGACCTTTAGATTTCAGGATAAGCTGGGTGATGGGAGTCGGGAAAACATCCTAAAGGAGCTGAGCTGAGACTAAATATGGAAAAGTTTATTTATTTACATTACAAGGTCCCAAGTCAGCAACAGAAGCAGAATTACAACCCTGAAAAGTCCCCACTTGCCTCTATGCTGTTTTGCTTTGCAGCTGCTTCATTCAGCACCAAACAGCTGGGTAAGTGAGTGGCAGATGGAATATTGGCAGCCAAAATCTTTTTAGAGACAAATGGCTCTGTGATTTTCCTTGACACCCATTGAAATTCTTCACTCATTTCCAAAAATATCTTATGTTTGCTTTAAAACAACCAATGGGGCCCACCCAGACGTTTCAGGAAAAGCAAATCAGAGACACAAAGTAATCCCGGCCGTCTGAGCATTCGGAGCCCAGATCAGTCAGACGGAGAAGAGCCACATTCTTACTGAAGGCCATCGTGGGACCCCGGGCAGCTGAGATCCCAACCAAGGGAAATAGAAATGCAGTTGCCTCTCCATTCACCTCCATTCCTGTCCTTCGATTGCTTGGCCAACCAGCCAGTGCCAGAGCAGAGAAACAGAGAGCAAAGACAGCAGCAACTAGCAACAGGCAAACATCAGATAACCGGCATACCTCAATGGAGACAAGCCACGGGAAAACGTCAGAGTCTGACTTCACTGTTACTAACGCCTACCGCGAGACGTCCGAGGCTAACGAACAAGAGATAAAGAAAGGAAAGGGCTTTCCTTCACTAAACTTACCTCCTTTTTCACCCGAAGAACTCAAAGGGAGTGAGAGCAGATGTGTTCTCAAATCAAAGGCAAAGTAGGTCCTGAAACTTCCAATTCCAGAGAAAATCAGACGTTCTGGCACTCTCTCCCACTGATATTCGAGTGACTCTGTGATATTTGATACTAAAGACTCAGAGGGGCAGAGACCACCAGAGAGAATGGCACTAGTAGCCAGTATGGGTTGATTGGATCTGACCCTGGGGTCTTTTTGCTTCTTCCAGTCCCCCTATTGTCTCTTCATCCCAGTTGGATAAAGAAGACTGGGGCTCCAGCTCGTATGTGGCTTCCATCCTTAGCTGCCAGAGACGATCCTTTGCCGAGGGACACAGAAGTTATTGACGCTGCTCATTCGACTCTGACACGGCTCTATTCAGCTCATCCACTTACCTGCCCAAAGTCTGATGGACAGCCTAACATAACTCAGCTTCCCTCCCTCCCTCACAGGAATGTCTTGTGCCAGGCTTGGAATGACAAGCTCTGTGTCTCCCCTGGTGACTATGTCTCAGGTAGGGAGCTCTGACTAGGTCACTAACCCAACCATGACAAAGCAGAAGAGATGAGGCAAAGAAACCAACACCTGTGGTGGCCTACCAGTGTGTGCCAGGCATGGGGATAAGTGATTTGTGTGTGTTCTCTCATTCCAATCCTATGACATCCCTGCAAGCTAGTTACCTTATTTGCAGATGAGGAAATCAAGACTCAGAGATGTAACTTTCCCAACTACTGATAAGTTGCAAAGCAAGATTCAAAACACAGAGCTCTAAGACGTGCCAAGGCAGTGCTCCATTTGCATTAGATGATGTGAGTAGTGCTACCACCTAAGCACCAATGGTGACAGCAGAATGTTAGCTACAAGCAATTACAAGCAGGCTCTGGCTGGGTAGGAGCTATTCTGCTGCTGCAGAGCACCTCGCCTCTCCCCACACTTACGACATGGGCAGAAGACCTGGCTCCCCCGGCTTTTGGCTTGGGTTGCTGGCGGATCCGCTCCTAATCCTTGCCATCACTAGATGAGCAACCCACCAGCCTCCTTGAGAGCCAGGAGGCCCCAGACAGAAATCCTGCTTGGACTAGCAAGTATCTGCTGAGCTCCTAATATCGACAAGCTCTGCGCTGGGCACTGAGAATGCAAACACAAAGATACTGTCTCTGTCCTAAGGAATCTTAGAGTCCAGTGCAGAAAACAAATAAATTATCAGATAGTTACAATAGAGGTGATAAGTGCCGTGACCCAACGAGTTCAAGGAGCCCTGGGGGACACCTCCCATGTGTGAGGAAGGTAAGGTTTTTCCAGGAAGAAGGAGTAGCCAGTGCAAAAACTGGGCATATGAGGGCCATGATACATCTTCGAACCTGCAAGTATTTTTTGTACCCCTGAAGTACTGAGTGCAAGTGGAGAAATGGCCAAAAGTGAGGCTGGAGAGGGAAGCAGATCAGAGGTCATACGACCATGACATAGGATCTTCACATTGACCTGAAAGCCGAGGGGAGCGACTGTAGGAGTTTCAGCAGAGGTGTGGCCTGATGCCCTTTGGTCTGAAGAAAAATTCGTGTGAGGCCTGCATGGAGAGTGGATGAAAGCAGGGAAAATCTGGAAGCAGGAAGACCTCTTAGAGTAGTAGAGCAATAGCTGGCAACCGGGGAAGAACGCTCAGCCTGAGGCAGGGGTGGCAGTGGCCAGAGGGGACAGCGGGAGCAGCACTGGCACTATGTGGAGCCAGAAGGACCACAGCTGGCAGGCCAGGCTGCTCCTGCACGCCCCCGCCCCTTTCCCCGTGCAGCTCCCTCCCAGGACTGCCCTCCAGACAAAGCCCTCCGCAGCTCTCCTGGCTCAGTTCACAGTTACCACTTCCGAGTACCCCAGAGAGAAGCAGCTCTTTCTTCTGTGCTCCTGGAGTGCTTTGGATGTCCTTTTTTTTTTTTTTTTTTTTTTTAATAGCATTTCACACCCCTTTGTAATTGCTCTATGTCTGTCTCCCCAAAAAGCTGAGCCCTCTTAAGGCAGAACTTTACATCTTTACGTCAGAAGTTCACCTTTGTGTCTCCCAAATAGTATCTGGCCTGCAATAGATCATTAGCCCGTGATTGTTGAATAAACAGGCTCATCTGTGCCTTGCAGGCCTGTCACTCTCTCTCTGAGGAAGTAACTAACACCCAGCCGCCCTTATAACGGCAAAATTTCCCATGGGCAGACAGCAGCTGATCTAGGCAGGCGGAGCTGGGGGACCAGCAGGCCACAGAGTCACCCCCGTGAAGGCATGCTGTGGACCTGTGCCCTCTTCCACCTGGCCATCTGCTGGGCAGGTAAGGACAAGCCGAAGGGCCTTTTACTCTTAGGGAATGTGTAGCAAGAACAACTTGTTGGGGGCAAAGGGGGGACATGGCTGAGCATGGCTCTGACACCCCCTCCCCGTGGGGTGAAGGGAGTTCTCTGAGGCCTCTCCAACTTTGGGCTTTCCTTTTCAGGGGTCTATTTGGATATCATTTTGGAACCAGAGACAAAAACTCTGACTGTTCTCCTTGGGGAGTCTGCCACCTTCCGCTGCAGCATAACTGGAGGGAACTTGAAGAACTATCAGATGAGCTGGTATAAGAAGAATGAAAATAACTCCCTGTCTTTAATATACAGACTAAGCAATAACTCTAATGAAAATATAAGGAGTAATTTCGAAGGGAAAATTGATGCTTTAAAAAATCAATATGTACTGGACATTCAGAAAGCAACCGTAGAAGACGTTGGAACTTACTACTGTGGGTCCGACATCCACGGTGCTACATTTCTGATTCCAGTCGCCTCAAATCCCCCAGTCTGCCACCAAGGTAGCAGATCCAATCAGAGACCATCTTTGGCTAAAATGAACACCACCCCTGAGGTGAGATAACTTGAAAACCTCAACAGTAACATCTGATAAAAGACTCAGGAGCTGAGTCCAGGGCAAGGGCCTTATCTCTGTAGTTGGTTGAGAGGGGCCTTCTTTATCAGCCAAGGTGTGCAGAAAGATCTGTTAGGGTTTGTGCAGGGAGACCAAGGGCAACCCGCTACTATCTCTCAGACTCCTGAGAAAAGAACGAAAAAGAAAAAATAGCTTTCAATACTGAGAAGGTCCTCTCATTGTGGAGAGGCTGAGATGAACAAATTTCTACTATAGGGAGTGCTTTAGCTCATTCCAGAGTCTTTATCGTGAAAGCATTCGTGTGTATAAACTAGATAAAGCAAGGATGGTTTCCATTACCATCCTAATCAAAATTTCCAAAGCTATTAGAGATAGCTTTAACGCCTAGTCTGTGATGAAGGATGACTAGAGCCATTTTCTAGTATATGTGCTGCCGAAGCGAGCACTAGAGTCATTTTCTGAAATGCTCCCACAACTATTTCAGATACTGAATGTTTTATATCCTTCCTTAGTGACAGAGGAGCCCAGGGGACCCGAAGGGATGGCAGGGAGGGATTCTGCACAGGCTTTTGTTGCATCGGTTGCCAAGAGAGATTTTGGAGACAAATATCTATGGCAATGTGGCATTTCTGAGATGGTCACAAATCAACTGAATTAAAAAAATAGATTCCCAGGTCCCAAGTTGAAGTGGGGGAGCCTAAAGTATCTGGGACCACAGAGAGCCAAGGCTTGGAGGCACCACTGAGCAGACTGATGGGCAGGAGGGCTTAAAGATACAAACATTTCATAATCCTCAAGGGAGTGCTTTCATCCTCTTGGCTCTAGTAGCCAACTCTTTGTTTTTCTGCTCAAGTATCTATCTGTCTGGAATCCTCTGTCCACATGAGGTTAAAAATTGTGCTTTAGGATACAGAGTAGATGTGAATGTGAGAACTACAGCTCTCCTGATGCCTTCTACCCAATATTCCTTCCAATGCACTATTACCTTCATCACACATTTATTTATAGGCACTTATTGTGTTTATGACATTGAGATAGGTCATGGGAATAAAAAGAGTTCTAGATCAACTTCTGTTTTAAGTTCTATTCTCATCAATGGGATTAAAATTTATTTTAAAAGACAGCATTAGCAATTACAACTAGAGATTACAAATGAATAAAAAAAATAACAGCAAATACAAACAATCTAACAGTGAGTACTGCCAACTTCACATGCAGTGCTCTAGGAGGTCATGAAAAGGCAATCAACATGAGAAAAGTTTCCTAGAACAGCTAAGGCTTAAAAGAGGTGGGACTTGGATGAGCGGGAAGGAGGAAGAACGGTATTTCAAGGTGGGTGTACTAGTTAGCTACTGTTATATATCAATAATAAATTACCAGGACTTCCCTGGTGGCGCAGTGGTTAAGAATCCGCCTACCAATGCAGGGGACACAGGTTCAGTCCTTGGTCCGGGAAGATCCCATGTGCCGCAGAGCAACTAAGCCCATGCACCGCAACCACTAAGCCTGCACTCTAGAGCCCGCGAGCCACAACTGTTGAGCCCAACGTGCTGCAACTACTGAAGCCCGTGCGCCTAGAGCCTGTGCTCCACAACAAGAAAAGCCACCACAATGAGAAGCCTGCGCACTGCAATGAAGAGTAGCCCCAGCTCGAGGCAACTAGAGAAAGCCCACGTGCAGCAACGAAGACACAATGCAGCCAATAAATTAAATAAATAAATAAATAAAATTATTTTTTAAAAACAATAAATTGCCATACCATTGAGAGGCTCAAAACATTTATTATCTCACAGTTTCTGAGGGTCAAGAATCCAGGTGTGTCTTTCCTGGGTCCTCTGGCTCAGGGTCTCTCATCAGGCTGTAGTCATCTCAAGCATCTGCTGGAAGAAGATCCACTTCCAAGCTCACTCACATGGATGCTGGAAAGCCTTGAGTCCTCACATAGACATCTCCACAGGGTTCGTCACAGCCTAGTGCTTACTTCTCTGCAGTAAGGGCTTTGAGGGAGAAAGGGCATCCAAGATGGAAGACACAGTCTTTTGGTAACCTAATCGCTTCTGCCATATTCTATTCAGTGAAAATGAGTCAGTAAATGCAGTCCACACTCAAGGGGAGAGGATTACATGAAAGCATGAATACCAGGAGGTAGGGCTCATTGGGGGCCATCTTAGCGGCTGCCTACCACCTACCACCAGGGATTAATGCAGTAGAGGAGGGAAAGAGAGGGCTCAAAAACTCTGGTTGAGACCAACTTGTTTAGACACTCCTGGCTACAAAGCTAAATAAATTTGATTTTATCTTATAAGCCAATTTTTCTCAAACTTTATTATGAACACAAAGCACTAAGGGAGATTGTTTCTAATCAGATTCTTGATCCCAGGCTATGAAGATTCTAATTCAGTCTATCTGTGGGAGGGCCCCAAAACATGTTTTTATAACAAGGACTCCAGGCAATTTTGATGCAAGTGGTCCAAGGACATGTTTGAAAATTTCTGCTATAAACAGAAAAAGATCTGTTGTTTTTTTAGTAAAAGGAAGATGTCCCTAAGTTCTCCTGCCCTGATTACAGAGAAATAGGCACTAGATGTGATCGAGGAATCTCTTGAACAATGATTCTTAATTCCGGCTGCATATTTGAATTGTGTGGGTAAACTCTTTGAAAATATTAATGTCTGGAATATATCCCCAGAGATTTTGATTGAATTTCTGTGGTCATGGAGCTCTAGCTTCCCAGGTAATTTCCCCATCCTCTTTTCTTCTCAGGTCTAAGAACTTGCTGTTCCAAATGTGGTCTCTGGACCCACATCATCAGCATCACCTAGAGGTTTGTTAGAATGCAGAATCTCAGGTATCACCCTAGATCTACTGAATCAGAATCTGCATTTTATTGTTTCCCTAGATGAGTTATGTGCATATTAAAATTTGAGAACCACTGGTCTAGGGAACCCATCATTATTGAAAAATGTCATGGAGGTGGAGAAATATAAATCAGTTTTTCGCAAATGTCACCCAAGAATCTATATTTATAAAAAGCTCCTGAAGGGACTCTGAAGTGCAGCCAGGTGTGAGGTGCACAATAAGCAATCAGTCATCCCCAAATCAGGTTAAAGATTATTTGTGTTACTGATATAATAAACAGTCTCAGTGATGTGCTATTGTGTCCTTGTATGCTCCTTGGAAGGAGGCATTACATAAATTCTAGGTATGTCCATTTCTCATTTATCCAAAAACAGATTAGGAAATGAATTAATGTTTATTGAGTCAGTGTACTCTTTACCACACCACACGACCTTCCTGGATTATCCACTGCAACCCAGGACCTTGTGCCACACACCTCCAACTCAAGATCAAACCAGCAAAAAGAACATGAATCATAAGTGTCTGATAAAGTCTGATCAGGAAGAAAAAGGGACAGGAGATGAGAGAGTGTGCCTCTAGTTGTCCATCCCTCCTGCAGGAAGGATGAGAGCATGAAGTTCTGGTCCATGTTGGGCTGAGGCCACTCAGAACCTGAGATGGGCATGGAGTGAGCATGAAAAACAGAGCCTGGAGCCAAGGAAGAGGGACATTTGGGGAGGAAACCAACCAGACTGCCTGATAACAATCTGAGGGAGTTTGGGCACAAAACAATGAAAAAAGAAACCAAACAAGAATTAAAATTAAAGACCTGGAGAAATTTCCCAAGCTTACCAGGAGGTAGATAAGAAAGCCTTTTACATAGTACCTGAAGCCTCAGACTTGGGTGGAGATAGGGCCACCAAAGGATCTGGCATAGTGTGGACATGGACCAAGTGTTTCTGCAGAAATCCCAGAGCCACATGAATGACATGAATGTCGGTGAATATTTTTATATCGTTCTTGTTCTTTCCCACTGCATTGGTAAAGACAACTGAGGGTTAAACAAATTCATATTATGTTATTCCCATTATCCTTCTCTCCTGTGGTTTTTATCCAGGATGAAAAGGGCTCTCTTGAAAGAGTTCAGATCAGTGAAGAGAAATCCGAGAGTGTCTGCCCTTCCTCTTAAAATGTCTTTGAGGTCAACTGTCAGGGCATGGCAATAAGCATGCCACTTCCACCAGGCTCCCAAGCAAAGGAGTCTCTAGGCATCCTGTGTGGCTAGAAATGGAAGATATGATTGTTCAGAGGGAGGAAGAAGATACCTTCTGTCCAGGAACAGTGCCATCAATTGGCTGCACTTTCGAACAAGTCATTCAGCATCATGGAACCATGGTTTGGGGTGAGAGGCAAGAGAAAAGAAAGGAATCAGAGTACACTTCTTTCTCTGTATCAAGCCAAAGAAGAGAATGTCAATTCTATCATAAGGTGTCACAACCTTGAGGAAATGACTCATTACAGCATCCTGAAAGTGCCCAGGGAGGATACAGGAAGGGTCCAAGCAAAGAAATGGACTCAAGGAAATCCAAGTTGTGACCTTCATTCTGAACAATTAAGAGTTTAAACAGAAAATTAGAATCACTGAATTTGAAAGCCAGAAGGGATCTTAAAGGTCAAACGGAATCCCTCCATTCAATTTACATGTTCATTAAATATTGATTGAGTAGATGATCATTCAGTCTCAATGATAGTTCTTATATGAAAAGATCACTTCTTATACCAAATCGAAGTCTGCTTCCCTGGAACTTCATATGTTGGTGTTTGTTTTGCATTCTGGAGCAACACAGACTAAGTTCTACCCTCATATTTTTAAATATTTGAAGACAGCTATCATATCCAATCCCCAAGCCCTCATTTCTTTGTACCAAATACCCTCAACCATTCCTCTTGACTATCTCATAAGTTTCGAACTCCTTCAAGAAAAGAATCCAAGTTCAACGTACTTTTCTGTTCCATAGAATTCTTAATACTATGACTAGCATATAGCAGGTAGTCAATAAAGAGTGGAATACGAATACATGAATTAATATCTACGTATCCACTTGACTGTTTTTAGCACATCCACTTAAATGCTTCAAAGTTACTTCAGCTCAATTCCAAGACTTAAGTCAAGATCTTCCTTTTAAATATGATCCTTTCCCAAGATTTCCTATCTCATATATCATCTCAAATCCATGCACTTCTCTCCACCCTCTACCACTAACACCTTGGTCCAGACTACCATTTTCTCCTTTGAATCATTTCATTAGTTTTTTGAATGAGCTAGCTTGTCTCTGGGACCTTTCAATATATCCTCCCCACAGTAGCCAAAGTAATCTTCAAAATACAATTATGATCATGTCATACCCCTGATTAAAATTCCTTCAGTGACTTCCCATTGCTTATAAGCAAAAGACCAAAATCCTTAAAGTGGCTGTAAGACCCAGCACAGTCTAACCTCTTCTTACCTCCACTGCCAATACCTCTCACCCCTCTCCCTCATTTTCCATGTTCCTGTCAAACAGGCCTTTTTCCAGTTGCTTAAATGCACCAGGTACCCTCCCATCTCAGGGCCTTTGCACATATTGTCCACTCCCCATGGAATACTTATTCAGTCTCCTCATTATTTATTTAACTCCTACTCATCTTTTGGATCAAAATTTACACATCAATTCTTCATAGATGTCTTCAGATGTCCCAGCAAGTTTAGATTTGGGATTTTAAATATGCATTCATACTTCAGTTTCTCATATATTTCACTAATTCGATTAATGTCTAGTTTCTCATTAGTTTGTAAGCTCTGAGAGAACAAGGACTCTATCTGCTCTTGCTTATCTTAAACCTGACAAACTGCATAAATATATTTCTCTGAATCATTGAATGACTCCTAGATTCCAGAATTTCCCAGAATTTGGTGATCATCCCTGACCCTGGGCTGGAGCTGGGGCCCGAGTCGCTGTATTCTCAATTTTGAATGGTCTTGAAGACCCCAGAATCACCCTGAGCTAGAAACCAAGTGTTCTCAGAGACCAGTGATTACCACCCATTCTCTAGCTGTATGACATAAGAGCCCATTTAGGGGCACGCAGGACAACTGAGAGGGTCAGGGGATCCTCTGTAGTTTTGAGCCAGTTCCCACATAGGGACCTGGGACAGGTAAGTAAAACTTGCCCGGAGAAACTGACCAGCTACAAAGAAATCATAGAGGCCAATATGATAATTATTTTCTCAGTGACTCCTGGCTGGGCTTATGATGAGCCCTTTTGGTGTTTTGGATTTTGGGTGGGTATTTTCAGTAGCTATATTATTAAAATACACAAGTCTATAATTACAGGGTTGGATACCCTCATCCCTCAAATATGTCCTGAGCACGTACAATATTCCTGGTTCTGTGCCACATGCCGAGCTATAGAAACCACCAAGGCTCAATTCCTGTCCTCAAGATGCTCTTTCTAGTGGGAGAAATGGACAAGGAAATAGAGACAATAACAGAGAAAGGAGCACACAGTTGTGAGAACATAGAGAAGGAAGTGATGGCCTAGAGCTGGGGACGGCTTCTCATAGGAAGTGATGTGAGCTCCTAACAGAGAAAACACTTGCTTCCCTGGGGTAATATATGCTTGGAGGCTCCTGAAGATGACGCAGGAAGGAAGATGAGAATCCTTGATAGTTAAATACACACGTGCACTTGCACACACACCTTTGGCTGTATGATGTCTTCAGTTTAGACAAACAAACAAACACACTGAAAACAGATGGAAAAATACTGAGCCTAGACTAAACACAGTCCGTCTCTTTTTGTGGGGAAGCTAATGTCTATCAGAGCTTTCACAGGGGCTCTTTAACCACAGATGTAGCAAATTTCCTGCCAAACAAAGCTTAGAGATTTCCAAAGTGCCGCTATTGTGCACACCACAAAATAGACCAGCTAAATGGGTGTGGTATGGTTTTAGGAGATAAGGAATAAGAAAAGCAAAGAGGAAGGGGAGAGGGAAAGAATATTTTTTCCTTGGGTAATGATCACTCCCTTTAACTTTCTGTTCTTATTAAAAAACCCTCCCAAACCTCTGCAATTTCCCAGAATTTGGTGCTGTGGGGCGCTGACCTCTTCCACATCCTGCTAATGGGAACTGTGAGGAAATCTGGAGGCACTATTAGGAAAGTAATGTGCTCTACAGGGAGGCAAGTAGTGCCAGTGGGACTGGTTATCAACTTCCACTTCTGTGTGTCCTTTGACTTCATTCAGTTTGAAATATTGAGGTTTCTTCTCAGATATCCAGCATCTATAGTCTACACTAAGTCTACAAATATTTATCTAAGCTGATGTAGTTGTCTCATTTCATGGTGTTGTTTTTCATCAGAGCAAATGTTCAACTTTTCTCCTGTGAAGTATAAAAAATTCAACTACAAACTAAGCCATTCTGTCTTCTGCTTCTCCTCCAAGGTTGTCTCTCTTCTGGGGGCTCTGGGAAGAAGCCCTGTCATATTTATAGCAGCCTTCCATATCTCCCTTTTTGTATTAGGTCAACTCTGCCTCAGTAACAAGCAGCACTAATATCTCAATAGCTTAAACAGCGAACTTTTACTTTTTGCTCCTGCTTTTACTACAAGTTGGTGGCTACAAGATGTCTGCTAAGCTCTGCTCCCTGCGTCTTCCCATTCCAGAATCCAAACTGAAAGATAATTCACTATTTGGGACACACTGCTCTCATGACAGAGGAAGAAGAACAAGAGAGCTGCTCATAGAAACTCAGAATGCTCCTTAGAGCATCTTCTCAGACATGGCAGGCATCATGTCCACCCATATTCATTAGCCAAAGCTTTTCACAGCTGTGGCCAAAATCAGCTGGGCAAGGACTCATTTCTCCCCTACAGAAGGCATTGTAGGACATGAAGCAACCAGCAGGAATTGATAATCCTCTCATATAAAAGGGAGAGTCAGATACTTGCGAATAATATTGATACAACTTACCGTACCCTTTGACTCCAGCCATGCAATTTGCATCCAACATGGAGAGTTTCTCCCAATGTCAACTACAAAGGAATCTGATATATTTTTTTCTTCTTAGAAAAACTCAGAGGCAACACTCGTCAAATTGTTCTTCAGAATGTCACTGTCCCTCAAGAGGTTAACAGTCGTTAAGCAGTTAAAAAGGATTCCATGGTCAAATAAGTTTGGCAAATGCTCTACCTTAATAGATCTCTCTTAATATCCACAATTCTTTATTAGCATATTACATGCTCTGAGAACTCCTGCTGTAAAGATGCCTACTTAGCCCAGATTCAGGTTCAGAGAATTCTTTCTATGATGGCACTATCTCATGAGATTCTAGTGGCTGACACGGCTCTCAAGGCTTATGATTCTTTTCGCCTGATTGTTTGGATACTTCCTTTATGCTCCTCCTAATTTATAAACCCCTTGAGGGCAGGAATTCTTAGTCCGTTTCATCTTCAGTTTCCACAGGGTGTTGCATAGTAAGTGTTTAATATATGATCATTGAATTTAATGTGTGAACTGAATTTCTGCTTTAGGGATTACTGAGACACAGACGGTAATGAAAGGGAATACTTTATTTAAAGAAATAATGCCTCATCTTTCTGTATTTCCAAATGAACAACCTCAGATGAGAGAACACAGCTACATACTCTGACATGAGGTGAATACTCTGAAATTTAAAATTGCTAAATGGAGCCAGTAGAATCCCTTGTGGTCACAGGAGCTGCCGCAAAGGTTTTATAAATTGCCTACGTTCCCACACCCCACCTGGCAAGGCTGGTATAGCGCAGCCATGGACCACCTACTCTTCACAATAGTGCCCATTTGTATCTGCTTCCTACTTTGAAATAAAAAGATAAAAGAAAACGACAAGTTTACCTAAAAGTCTCCCACCCAATCAGAGCAGGGATTCAACCCATAATGCTGATTCCTCGATTTAGATTCAGGACCAAAGAGGAGGGCAAAAGAGGAAGACTCCCTGGATTGCAGAAAGATGTTTCACCAGCTGCTCTAAAAAAGCTTGTGGCAACTGCTCCTTCATCTGAATTTTGATCCTGTTCTTTTCCAAGCTTCTCCCAAGGCCTCTTCCACCCATCAGCTCATCTCATGCACCTTTAGAAGAAAAGACGACTAATGGAATCTAAGGATTGTCTAGAGAAAAGCTAAGAGCCTTTTTGTACTTGATGATCTGCCTGAGTGGCCTGGGGACCACGATGACCATGCAGGGAGGCCCTAATTATAAAGTGGACATGGGCCCCATGGTCCCTCGGTGTATGTATGCAAAGACTGCTTTTTCTCATCTTGGTTGCATAAAAAAATTTGTCCTTGGCCTCCGCAGGCTTGAAGCTTAGGGTTCAGTCTATCAAAATAAGAGGAAAATTATCTGGATTACATCTATTCTGTAAAAATAAACATTTTCCAACTGGCATGGCATTTTAAACCCTGTTTTCTTTCCCTGCCAGTCGCCCTTCCCTATCACACTTCCCTGGATAAACACAGACTGTGCTAGAATATTTATTAACAGGGTTCTCTGGGCCGACGGTGGTTTTAGGAATTCAGCTGGGCATTCGGCATGCTGCCCAGCTGAGTCCCCAACCACATTGTGAGTCAACACAAATGCAGCAGATCATGAGCAGAGGCAAT
Source organism: Hippopotamus amphibius kiboko (assembly GCF_030028045.1). NCBI lineage: Eukaryota > Metazoa > Chordata > Mammalia > Artiodactyla > Hippopotamidae > Hippopotamus > Hippopotamus amphibius. The sequence continues at coordinate 173,167,365 of NC_080187.1, read as the reverse complement.
CGTTCTCCTCCTAGCATGCTACAGCCTCTGGGTCACCAATCTGGAACTTGAGTTGGCACGTTTGAAAGTAAGGTTTTCTGACAGAGACAGATGATTGTCAGTTGAGTCTTGCAAAAATCCCCTTTCCCTGTGCTCTTCCAGCCGATCTTCTTGGCACATGCCCTTCCCTCTGCATCTTTTGTTATCCTGCATCCCTGATTTCTCGCCGCAGCCTGGACACTGACATCAGTTTAGATTGATGCCATGTGCACTGTCATCGACCACAATTTTCACAATGTTGCTTCCGTTTGATCGATGCTGAGGTTCTTCATCACACGGGGCCATCTTGCCACCCATGGTACTTCCTTCACTCTCCTTTGGTAACGTCCCAGTTCACAGTCACTACTACGTCATGCAGGTGTGCAAACTCTCAGGCTACTTGGCAATCAAAGCCCTGCCAACTGAATAGCTTGCATTCTTATTCAGTAATCGTTTCATTCACTCATACTAAGTGTTCATTACATAGCTCAGTGTTAACAGCCCTTTAACTTGTCACATCCATGATGAATATAACAGCACCTGCATTCTAAACTAGGCTTTAAAACAGCAGCACCGTGGTGACCATAAAACAACCACTCATAACTATGGTTACGAGTGAATGTGGTGAGTAATATTTCATTTACCCCAGTCCTTGGCCCTTTGCACCAAAGACTCGCCATACACCCTACACAACCAACTAGGATGTCAGAGATACACAGAGTAAGGCAACAGGACAGCAGCAGAGGCACAGTGGATGACATTCCTGGGATGAGACAAGGGCACCAGGTTATGCTGGCTGAAGATGCTGTAGGATCAACACCCACTCAAATACTAACTTTCCCACTGCACTGATTTCAGAAGTCTCTTTTTGCAGCTCCCAAAGCTATCTCATGGCCACTTTTTTTTTCACCTACACAACTGCCTTCCCCAAAACACCCTAGAGTGCTTCCATGTTTCTCTTCCACTGTTTCCTAAGCTCTTTATCTTTAGAGATGACCTCATGTTTTAACATTTTTTCAGCCTCGTTCCTGTTTTCCTCCCAACCTGTAATAAAACTAAGCAAAAGTAGTAGGTGTGTTAGTTCAGAGCCCAAGAAGCAGGAGATAGAACTGTGTCTGGGCTAGAAAGGCCAACCAGCAAAAGCATGGATGACACAAGTTTTTGTTGGTGGCTGTGGAATTTCCTTAGTGTTCTGGGGGAGCCCAGTTCTGTCACCACCTTCCACCTTGGGGGATACCTGGCAGGTTGGAGGATGTAAGATGTGTAAGATCTTAATTCCACAACTATACGGTGCCAGAGCTACAGAATCTGAGCTCCCTAAAAGCACGGAAGCATGGACATTCTACTTTTTCATAAGCTCTTATCACCAAAGGAGAAAAAAAAAAGCATCTAACTTCTCCCTCTCTCTTGCCTGTCCCCCAGCCCTACTGCCCACCAAGAACCTTGAGCAAAATATTTTCCCCCTTCCAGAGGAGGAGATTCACGAGTGCTTTTTCTTATGTGTAAAGAAATATTACAAAGGGGGAGGAGCTTCTATTCCGGTCCTTTAAAACTAATAGCCTCTGGGCCCAATCCAAGTTCTCCCAGCTTTTTCCTCTCTGTTGGATATTGTTGGATGGAAGTACAAAATTACCATTGTTTTGGCTTTGCTTTTTTATAAATAGATCTCTATCAACAAAGGCATAAGATTAGTCTCTCATCAGCATGAACAGCTCTGTTCTGGCCTCTCCATGTTCTACCCGAGGATCACCAGATCCCCACGGTTATTCCAGCAAGCAGGGGAAATCAAAGAGGACTTCCAGAGATGGCGATACCTTTACATTCTGCCCACATCTCTCTCTGTGGCAGCAAATCTTCAGTGTGAAATCAACAATTCCAGGAGAGCAGAAGGTAATTCACCCCCTCCAAAAAACATGTGGCCACTTCAGGGCACTGCACACATGTTCACTCTTTATGGCAGGTCTCCTTGGATGACTGTGCTCTGCTGCGAGCCTGGGAATTACAGGACAAAAACAAGGAAGGGAGGGAAGAAAAAGAGAACACAAGTAGAAACAGCAAGAATCCATTACCCTGTGGGTCTGGTGTGCTGCAGGCTGCATTCCACCTCACACCCACGGAGCGACGTGTTGTCCAATCTAAAAAATCACAGCCAGGAGACTCTACTGGCTGAATTTGTTCTCTGAGAAGGGAGCAGAGTAGGGTATAATTTAGATCTTGAAGGTCAGGGCAGGATTAAGAGGAGGAAGCAAGAACCATAGACTTAGCCCATTTTAATTAGCAGAGAAGGACCCAGAAAGAAGGACAAGGACCATAGCACTTAGCAACTATTTACTAAGCACCCACTAAGTGCCCAGCACTGCTGTAGGAGCTCAGGGCAACAGGGAGGTGGCTGAAGCTGACCTCAGTAGGCCCTCACTCTTTCTGATTCGTAAGAGACTTAGACCGGAAATGGACCATCACCAGGGAGGAGAGCTATGGAGGGTTCACGCTGGTCCTGGAGAAAAGGATAGGATGACAGATCATCCCAGGTACAGGTGACACCTGGCCACAGGCTTGGCCTTGTTCCCAGGGGACAACTCTGTATATAATAAGCCTTTACTGCACTATAAGGTGTATTCTTTATTTTACTAAATGATGCTCTTACACAGTGATTTTCAATCCTAGCTGCATGTCAGAATTACCTAGGGAGTTTTTTTTAAATCCAGATGCCTGGACCCCACCCCAGACTAATTAAATCAGACTCTCTGTGGGTAGCGCCCAGGCTTCAGTATTTTTTAAAACTCTCCGGGGGATCCCAATGTGAGGCCGAGGCTGAGAACCACTTCATTGAGGTGATTGTCCTAATTACCTTCCAGCTTTTCTCTGCCTCCACAGTCCCCTTATCTAAGCTGTTATATTTCATTTTTATTTTTAGTTTGTTCTACTTTGTCCTTTCAGTAGGTAATTCTACAATAGCCCATTAAACCTTTTTTCATGCTTTAACTTTGCTTTTTCTCATTTAATTTTCATTGCCCACTCCACTTATTCCATCTTCCCATTATGCTTATTTTGTGCTGTGTTTTCTCTAGTATAGCATCAACACTTACAGGGCCCTTGATATGGGCAGAGTACTACAGGAGGCACTTAACTGCTATTAAAAATTAAATCTAATGCAATCATATTTCCTGTTAAATTCCATGCGACAGTTATGGGCTCTGGTCCTGTGGAAGATGGGCATTTTTGGCAAAGTCTATCTCCCTTCCTAGGAAGCAGCTTGCTCGGTATATAAATAAATGATCCAAAATGAATATATTGCCACAAAAAATAAAAGGAACATCCACAACTGGGGGCGGGGGGGGGGTGGGCGGAGAAGATTAAAAGCTGTCTGAATCCAAATAGCAACATCTGCCCTGCCAAAATCTTGGTCTCACTCTATAAGGGAGACACTGCCATTTGCAGCAGAAAGAAGCCCCCAGATTGTCTGTACAACTGGTGAGGCTGTTCTCTGGGGGCAGAACATCTGCTGATTCAGGCTCAGTCCCTCGTTGTCTGCAGGCAAGCCCAAGAGCACACCGGCCAGAGCTGAGACACTGAGGGCTGAGATGAGGCAGAAAGGGCCAGGAGACAGACCCAGAAACAGACCCTTCAGTCCTCAGGGGAAGCCACGCAGTGCATCTTGGCTGCACAGGTAAGGGTGGCGTTGGAGCCTCAGAACTGCAAGCCCTGCAGCTTCTTCCTGGGCCAGGTTAGCCCCAGAGAGCCTGAAGCTCTGTCACCCCCACGGAGCCCAGCCTGGCACTGAGCCCACCATAGAAGCCAATGGATGTTTGCCCAATAATTGGGTGAATGAATAAATGACTTCCCTAATGAAGTCATTCCTGGGAGAGATGGTGGGAAGTTGGAAATGGAAGCTAGCTCTGTAATTTCTGTAATCCCATTCTGGTACCTCTGTCCCCTGATGCTCTGACAGGGCTCCCCTCTCTTCCTTTTCCCTTGATTCTGTTTTTCAGGAATCAAGCCAGATGTCTTGTTGGAGCAAGAAGAGATGTTTTTTCCTTTCAGAAGGAGCAAGATTTGGCAGTGCCAAATGACAGAGGCAGGGAAATGAATAGTTACACGATACACTGGTGTTAGAGGGACCAGGATGGCTCCCTGAACTTTGTATACCAACGAGGAGACTACTGTGGCCTTGGTCTCCAGAACAATTTTACTTGTAGAGGCCAGTTCTCCCTGGAGATTCTTGAAACTACAGTGAGAGAGGAGGGACTTACAGCTGGTTGCCCTCCCCACAGTGCAACTCCTCTGCGTCCTCATAGGTCACAGCAAAGCCTGCCCCTCCCACCTTCCACACTGGTCAGCTGACCGCAAGTGCAGGTCTCCCTGTAGATCAGTCACAAGGTGTATCCATGTCTATTATTTCAAGATCGCAAGAGGCAGTATTATTGTTACCGTAATAACAGCTACTCTGTACACCGAGGCCTAATAGAAATACTGAGACAGGGATTTTGGAGGAAGAGAGAGATGGATTTATTCTTCTGCCAGGCAGAAGGGAAGACACGGCAGGCTAGTGCCTCAAGAACTGTGGCCCCTGTCCTTGGGACTCCAGGAAGATTTTACACGTGCGGGCTTGAAGTCTGGGGTATGTGGGTAAGGATCAACATGGTGGAGGTCTTGAGTTCTTTTTCCTTCACATTATTTCAAAAGTCATAGCTGGCATCAGGCCACCTGGCAATTGGGGTCCGGCAGTCAGTTAATTGTCTGGTTTATCAGCTGGAGACCTTTCTGAAATGTAAAAAAAAAAAAAACACCACGGGGGTGATTTGTTACAATGGTTGTATGGAATGCAGCTTCCAAGCTGTTAAGGTTAGGGAGTGAGAGCCAGGATGTAACTCACAGGGAGTTAAGGGTGATAGGCATCCCCTGTAATGTGTACAGTATCAGGGAGTTAGCTTTGTGAAGTAAGAATCTTGTTACTACAGATTAGTGACAGCTAAAGTAAAACAGGAAATGATTAACTCTTTCAGGCTAGGTTATCTTTCTCCTCTAGCCTGTTCCACTGTTCTCTTTGTTTTCCTTGCTCTCAAGAGGAAAAAGAACAATCACTTCTATTTGCATTGCAACATTATCCCCATTTTGTTGCCAAGAAAGCTGAGGCTTAGAGAGGTTAAGTGACTTGCAAGTAAGTGGTGGTGTCAGGTACAAACTCAGATCTTCCAAGCCTAGCAACAACTTAGCAGTGGTCTCTCCACTACAGCACAGCTGCCCCTTGAAACTACAGCAGGCAGTGAAAAACAAGGACTCCCAAGTTCTAGGACCCCATCCAGCCCAGTGTGTAGATGGTGTTCTGTCCGAGGGTTGTCCGAGCAGAGGTGGAGTTAACCAGCTGCCTGCTCTCAACAATCTGTGCAAATTCAAAGAAATGGAGTATGAGTTCAAAGGACTCACTTTAGGAACAGGAAAAGCAGCACTTTGAGAATATAGGGAAGTGAAGGCTGAAACGTGGATGAGCAGGCTTGCGAAGGTCCCTACTACCCTCAAATCTTTCATTCTTCCTTCTGTTCCCAATGAGGCCAATAAACAGATCTTCCTTCATTGCTATGTAATCAGTGTTGATTTGTCTGAGACTTCTCAGGCAACACCCTGGCCCTGAAAATGAAATATTAACTACCTCAGTCTCACAACCATCTCTAGCCACCATACACTAATGGAAAAGCAAGTGCAGTTTGCTTATTGAGGTCAGCAGTGCCTTTCTCAACCCTCCTCTGTCCGGTAAGGCTGAAGGAAGCAGAAGTTCCTGTAATGATATGGCCTGTCTTTAGAGCCACAACCCAAAGACCTCGGGTCCTTCCTGTGGCCATGATCTTGGGAATGAGTTCCTTACGGGTGTACCTCTGCGCTCCTGGTGTGTTGAAGACAGCAACTCACTTCCAAGTCAGACTTCCTATCGACAGAAGAAATTATTTCACTTCAATCAGCATTTTCGAGGACCCATATGGGTGCTTTAGGGGGATTACACAGGAGGTAAAACAGATCAAACAAGGGTGAGGCCACACTTATACATCATAAAGCACTGTATACAAAGGCAACTCCAGAACGTCTACAAAGGAGGGACTGAGGAGCTGCAATCTGGTTGAAAGATGCCTCAGGGACTTGCCTTGAGGCTGTATTCTCATAGCATGTGAGACTGGGAAAAATGTCAAAGAATTGGGAGACCGATGGGGATTACGGAAAAGGATGGATAAAGCCCCCCCAAAGTGCTCTTGTCTCTCCTGCTAACTGTTCAAGTCTCAGGGGTCCTGATTTTTATATAACGATGTCAAGGAAGAAGGAAACTAACAAATAGCCAAGCAATGAGCCAAGTGTTTGCAAATGTAATTTCATTTATCCCTCACAGACTGTAAAGAAACATCAGCACTCCCCAGAAGTCACATGAAGGGACAGACATCCCCAGGACCTGGGAAGTTGTGGCCTAATTGCTGACCTGGACACAGAAAGAACGAGCACAAGGAACACAGTCTGCGCAGAGCCTAAGAAAGGGGGGAGTCCAAGGGTAGGGCTCAGGCACACTTCTCTACCTTCCACCTGGGCACCCCACATAGGCTATGCTTGTGTTCAAGTTCCACCTTGCTCCTGCCACAGGCACAGGCTGAGCTCCTGCAGCAGGTCCTGACGCTCCTGGGTGGGGTAGAGCACGTCTCCTAGCCACACCCTGCCCCAGCTACCACAAAACCAAATCACCGCCCGCTCCCTCCCCACTACTGTCTTCCACCTCTGGCTTTGATTCATTGTTCATGTGGACTCTCTCCTTGTCAGGCCTAGAGGAAGGTTGTTTTTGTCCATGAGCAAAAAAACTCTTAAAATTACCTCTAACCTGTGGCACCTAGAAATCACAGTGGTAAACAGAAGCACAGTCTTGGAATTTTTCAGAATGACTTCCTGAAGAATTTGGGAGAATTCAGCATTAATTATCTAAGAAGATGGGCTTCTTTGAGCCCTGCTAACTGTTCTTTTGATGTTAATGCAGCTTTAAGCCTACAGCACTTCCTCCTGCCTCGGGGCTTTTTTTAAAAAATATGTCCGCATTTCTTATATAGAATGTTCTTTCCCTACACATGCCCCCTATACCTGGTGTATCAAGCAGAGTCCCAGCAGGAGACAGAGGGCACAGTCAAAACGGTGATTAAAAAGAATCTGATGGGAACTTCCCTGGTGGTGCAGTGGTTAGGAGTCTGCCTGCCAATGCGGGGGACACAGGTTTGAAGATCCCACATGCTGTGGAGCAGCTAAGCCCGTGAGCCACAGCTACTGAGCCCGCACGCCTAGAGCCCACGCTCCCCAAGAGAAGCCACTGCACTGAGAAGCCCGCGCACAGCTATGAAGAGTAGGCCCCACTCTCCACAGCTAGGGAAAGCCCACATGCAGCAAAGAAGACTCAATGTAGCCAAAAAATAAAATAAATAAATGAATCTTTTTAAAAATTATTTTAAAAAAGAATCTAATGAAAAGGACATTTACAAAGGTGTGGGCAGGTGTTATAGACTGAACCATGTCCCTCAAAAAAAGATATGCTCCAGTCCTAACCCACAGTACCTCAGAAAGTGACCTTATATGGAAATAGCATCACAGCAACTGATGTAATTAGTTAAGATTGATGCCATTCGTTAAGACGAGGTCAGACTGGAGTAAGGTGGGCCTCTCATCCAACATGACTGATGTCTTTGTAAGAAGAAAGCCTCTTAAAGACAGAGAGTCTGGGAGAAAGCCTCTTAGAGACAGAGAGTCTGGGAGAACACCATATGACATCAGAGGCAAGTCAAGCCAGAGTACACGGAGGACTGCCTGCAAACCACCAGCCACTAGGAAAAGGCAAGCAAGGATCAGCCTAAAGGTTTCCAAGGGGCCATGGCCCTGCTGACATCTTGATTTCAGACTTCTAGCCACCAGAACTGTGAGACAGCAGATTTCTGTTGTTTCAAGCCAGCCAATTCACAGGACTTTGTTAAGGCAGCCATAGAAAACTTATATGGCTGCGTTATGGGAAACCAAAAAAAGGTGGTGAAGCACCCTGGGTCTAGCAACAGAAGAATCGCTGCCCCCCGGCCTGAAGCATGAAGTACAGGAAACTTTACTGAAACCTGCAGCCTCCAGCAGAGGAAAGCAGCCATGGCCAAGGCACAGACTGACAGGAAGGAATCTGGGGTAACGACACCCCACCTCACCCTCCTCCTTCCCTCCAGTCTCCTGATGGTGCCTCCCATTGGCCAAACTGAACAGGATGCCAGAGAGCGAGGGAACGAGGTGGATGCTGTCCATTGAGATCAGCCTCCGAGAGGAGAAAATAGAGTGATCTCAGGGGACAAACAGACACTATCCAGCACACCTGGGTAACTTCTGCTTTTGAGTCTCAACTGCAAAGTCACTTCTTCAGGGAAGCCTTCCCTGACCTCCTGACCAGCTCCTGGCCCCTGTAATATGCTCTCACAATCCTGCTTCTGCAGAGTATTTGTCACTTGGCAGCACTGCAGAAATTCATTATGCAAATCATTGAGTGATGACTGGCTCTCATGCTAGAAACTCAGCTCCATGAGAGAAGAGACCATATCTGTCATTCATCAGTGAATCCACAAGGTCTGGTGCATAATAAAAATGACTAGATTTATAGGATGTGCCAATAGCCAAGCAACCTGATATAAAAAGATCAAGTAAGCTCAGAAAAGTTGCCCCTGGCAACTTTCAACAAACAACAAATAGAGAGCAGGCACCATTGTGTCCTACAGGTACAGGCAGTGTAATTCGTAATACCAGAGAATGTGACTATCTTGAATACTTGCTAACGGTCCTCTAGAAACTGTGGGTGAGGTGGGCAGTTGGGTAACTGAGATGACAGGGTAAGGAGAGCAACTACCATGAGGTCAAGCAAACTTGAGCTTGCTTCTGTCTGAATCCTCAGGCCAGTCTGGTCCCAGTCACACTGGGGAAAATAAGAAAGCTCAGGTGGGTCTCTGCTCCACTAGTGTGGGAATTTAGGTCCTGCACCCATCCTCAGATACTGGACCCTCTTTGTATACCAGGTGACCCTCTTCCCAGCTTCAGCTGCACCTCTAGTTTCCATTATTAATTTACCTGTTTTATTTCATAGATTATTGGCCGTGAAACCCAAAAGCGCAGGTTCCAAGAATTCAAAAACACCTCTCTTTTGAAGTATATCTAAATTTAGGCTGTCATAAACTGGGGAGTAGTCGTGGTTTCGAAGTTTTTTACAATACTCTACTTTGTGTAATTCAACATAGGTGACCTAAGAACCTTACAGAAAAGAAGATAGATGAGCTCAATAAAGATCAGGAAACTCTGGGTCAAATTCAGAGACAGTGTCTTGTTGGATTGCTCTTTTATACTTGGGTGAATCACCCTTAACCAACTTTGCCTGGAGGGAGTTTGCAGTAAACACAGCACTCGTTACAACACCCACAGTCCTTGTGCACACACTATCAACCTCCTCATCTGGTGGTTCTTTTGATTACGGCTGTAAATGTCAATAATTCTTCTTGCTATTAACTCTTAACATCACCACAGAGCATAAAACATATAACTCTAACATGAAAATGGAGCAACAACATCAAACTTCACTTCTAGGGCAGGAGGCAGAAACCTTGGGATCAATCAAATAAACTGTCTTAACCTCCTCTCAATTGGCCTTATTTATCTGGACCACATTATTGATCTTGAAGAGTGTTGTCATCTCATTCACAGGCAGCAGGCTCTGCGTGTTTCCCGTAATTGGCAAAACCTCTCTCGGGTAACAGAACAGCTGCCAGTGGCTGGTTTCCTCAGACACAAACGTGTCACAGAGAAGGTGTTGACTCAGAGGAGGGACCAGGCAGGGAACGAGTTGGGCAGTAGAGCTGTCCCCTCGTGGAGCCATGCAGAGGATCTGCTCCCTCATCCACCTCACCCTCTACTGGGCAGGTAAGACAGATCCCAGAACCTCAACTGAGCAAGACTCAGCGAGGCATCAAGGCTGCCAGGGCCTGACCCTTGAGCACACCCCTTACTCAGTGATCTCAGCCCCAGTCCTCACTGAGTCCCTCTCGTGTCTTTTCTCTAGGAGTCATGTCAGCTGTCGTGTTGGTGCCTCAAGATCAAGTAAGGACAGTGTTTGTAGGGGAATCTGTCACCCTCACGTGCTCCATGAAAGGAGAATCCATCAGTAACTACTATACCTTCTGGTACAGGAAGACCCCAGGTAACACAATGACTTTCATATACCGAGAAGGGGGCACGTATGGCCCTGGTTTTGAGGACAACTTCCAAGGTAAAATTGATTCTTTAAGCAACCAGGCCATGCTGAAGATCCTGGAGGCATCAGAGAGAGATGAAGGATCTTACTACTGTGCCTCGACTACCACCCTGCTGTGGGTTCACTTCTGAGCAGCTCAAAAAACATGGAGATCTAAGTGGAATAGCAGTTACAACAAGATCATGACTTTCTCCTGAATACATAGTTTAAGAAATGGAGGCTAGAGAAGGCTGACATTTGTGCCTTTCCTTCAGGCTCAGGGGCTCACAGCCTGCCCATGCACTCCCATGGTGCTCAGACAAGCAACCCCCAGTGCAGTGTGGCTCGGTGCAGGGCAGGAGAGAGGAGAGCCAGAGTCAGAAATTGTAGCATTTACTGTACATGCTTAACTGTTTTCTTGGAGCATCATAAAAGATTTGGCTGCACAGCCCAAAATACCAAGGATGTGGCAGAAAGAGGCACTTCCAAAATATGACTATGGTGATGTCCAGTTTCTCCCCAACTATATACACCAGGAATCTAGCTGATCTCGAGCAAGGGGGCTGGGAATGTAGGAAGACTCATCCTTTCCTTCGGTATCAGTGGTACACACTGCCTGTCATCTTCCCAATGGGGAAGGCAAGACTCGATCTCTAGCCTTCTATACTGTTGTGGACTTTTGCCCTCCTTTCCATCTCTACCTCTTTACTTCTTTTTCTACATGTTCTAGAAACAAAACATTGAACAGTTTTTTCCCACTGGCATTTCTTTATCATTCTTTGGACAGCTAAGTTTAAACTCCACTTTTATCTTGAACAATGTTCTTTTCCCAATTTAGATGATTGACAGCCTATTCTGAGGCTGAACCTGTGGCCTTCCTTCTGGCCTTGTCTAGAAAAGCTACCATTCCCCTTATTGAATATTTTATTGGAATTTTGGTGATGATGGTTATGTTCAGTAAATTGATTATGGTGATGGTTTCATGGGTGTATGGGTACGTCTGAATTCATCGGGTTATGTGCTGTAAATATGTGCAACTTTTAATAAAGATCAACAATCTTATCAATAATCTAATCAGAGGTCCTCCCGTCCATAGAAATACAAAGAGGCTGACAACTGTTTGCCAGACACACACAGTTGGTTCTAGTCAGGGAACCTCACTGTTCCATCAAGGCTCCTCCCAATGTCATTCTTTTTCATATGTATATGTGTATACATACATATATAGATGGTTTATATATAGATAGATGTTGTCAAAGTTTTGGAACCATAGTTTTAAAAGACCTGCAAGATGGATTCCTAGGAAGAGACCCAGTGGGTCCTTCTGACAAAGACTGGAGGAATGTCTTTGATGAGAAGGAGGAGGGAAAACATCTGGACAAATTCATAAAACTGTATGTTAGCTGTCATAATGATTAATATATGTTGAGTGCTTACTATAGGCCAAGCACTATTCTGAGCACTTTCATGTGTTACATGATTAAATCCTCTCAACAATTCTATGCTGCATTTTCTATTATTATCCCCACTTTACAAATGAGGCTCAGAAGAGCTCAAACACTTGCCGAAGATACCACTGCTAGTGAGGGAGGGTGACAGGTTTCAGATGCTGGAGGACACAGTATGTGATTCGGGGGATTGGGGGAGGGTGGTCCATAGAGGAAGCCACCCCCAGGATGTGTCAGAAATAAGGAACAACAGGGCTGTGCCCTCGCCACCAGACCTGTTCAAACCAATGCTCTGTGACTGTCTGTCAAGAATCTGGGACAACACAGCAGGGCTCCCAGATGATTTCTCAATGTTTTCTAACTCTGAGATTTTGTGATCCTGACACAAGCTTCATTCTGTCTTCTAAAATCATCTGTACCTCTTCATCTTTGAAACCGGAATAAGAAGTGTTCCATCTTCAGAGACAATACGAGTTCCATCTTTACAGTATTCTTTTTTTTTTTATTATCTTAACTAGTTTTTTTTTTTTTTTTTGGGGGGGGGTACACCAGGTTCAATCATCTGTTTACAGTATTCTTAAAAGCTAATGATAGAAAGGAAGTAAATTGCATTGCACATAGTAGTTATATCATAAATGTTACTTACCGGAAGAAAGGGCCAACAATAAAGTGGAATAATTGAGGAGAAAGTGAACTAAATTACAGAGTGCCAAGATGCAACCCCTTTACAAGTGTGGACTTACTTAATCCTTATGACAGCCCAGCGAGGTCTTTATTGTCAGCTCCATGTCACAGATGGGGAGAATGAGAGAGACTGGGTAGCTCACCTAAGTTTCCAGAAGCAGAGCCAGGATCTGGGTCTGAGTCAGAGGCAGATGGCCCTGGCACTGGGCTAGGGGCTGTGGGATATACGAAAGAAATACATCACCTATAACAATATCTGAATTAGTGAACGGCTGGGAACCAGTGTGTGAAGTCCGGTCATCTGTGTGATGCAGAGGTTGCCCTTGACTCCTCGGCCAGTCCAGGGGAGAGGGGATGGGGGTGGGGTATCTAACTCCTTCCACCTCTACTTCTCCCTCCCTTGCTTTAAAACACCAGTTCAGTTTCAGCTCCCAGGCTGTTCTCTGGAGATGCCTCACTCCCGGGACTGAAGGAGGACAGCTGCTACCCAGCCACCTCCCACTTCCACTCCTGCGCCCACCCCTGGGTCGGCAGCTTGTCACCCAAGCCACAACATGGGAAGTGGGCCCACGTATCCTCCCTTCTGATGCCTGTCAAAGGCAATACCTTGTTGAATTCCCTTAGTCTCTGGGGTGCTACTGCATTCACTGCCTTCTCCTCACCTTCTCAGAGGCCTGCCTGAAACGGCAGCTACAGGGGTCTGGGACTAGTGTGATGAGAGCTGAGGAATTCTGTGGGTCCCTGGTGGGTCCATAGAATTGCCCACTTTACCATCCATGTATATCTGCACCGTGAGACAGTGTCTGAGGTCATCTCTTCCATTTTCGCTGACTTATTATCACTTATATCAAGGCAGCAGAAGGGCTCAGGATCTATCATCCACAGTTCTCTGCATTCAAAATGAGCAAACTGACACCAGAAAGCACTGCGGTGAATTAAGGTGCAGGAGCCACCATGCAAAGAAGAGAACTGGGTTCAAACCAAACTTCCCTGCTCTGGTAGGGTCTTAAACAGCCTGCAGTGCCTCTGACAGGAAGTGCTGGCTAATAAATTCTCCATGTTAACAAGGTAAAGAAACTCCTGAATTGAGGCTTCTTTCCTACTTCTCAATTCAACATCTTGCCTCCAAATAGAAATTGATATCATGGGGTTATACATCTCTAATAGTTTTTGGTCAGAGCGTTTTATTCTTCCTCCAGCAAACACCATCTCTCCTCTCTGCTTAATTTTTCTCCGTAGTATTTATGACCATTTGGTGTGCTGTATATTTTACTTGCTTATTTATTTGTTGTTTAGCTCTCCACTGGAACGCAAGCTCCGTGATGGCAGAGATTCTGTCTGTTTTCTTCACTGCCTTAACTCCAGCACTTAGAATAAATCTGGCACGAAATGGGCACTCGACAAATGTGTTGAATGAATTGAGTGAGTGCGATGTGTAATAAATGAGTGCTAGGTACCCTGCACTGTGCTGGCTGCTGCGGTAGTGTACAACTTTGCCCTCAGAAATGCTTTATCCAAGCCTCATCTATCTGTTAACAAGATTTTCTGAAGGGTAGATAATAGAGCACTCTAGAACACCAAATAACTGACTCTTGGAGAGCAGACGTCAGTGCTCCCACATTCCTTGGACATCCCCCCATGACAGGGGTAAAATGGGCCAGGGCGGGAGGCAGGGAGAGGGGATGGCAAGCTTTCGCCTTTCACCATCTTTTCTCTCCTTTTAATCCTAAGGCCCCAGCCCCCAAGTCTTGGACTGTCGGGGAGAAGGTTGAACATTTCTACTTTACTTCACAAAGGAATTTTGCAAAATTTCTCTCCGAACAGACTGCTGGGGCATGCCATCGCTCGTAAACCGTAACCAAAGGGCACAATGACACATTTTCCTAAACAAAAGAGCAACTCCTAACTCCATCACGTGATTCTGAAATTCTTCAGGAATGCAGAATCCCTTGGGCTCTTGTGTTTTTAGCAATTCACACATACGCAAACACATACACTGTGAATGGTCACAGTGTATGGTGGTGTGGATCAAATACTGGAGGAACTCTCTGAAGGCACAGCCTGGATGCTCAAGGCTCCCAGACACTACCCAGCATGCATGCTCAGTCAGAAACAAAGGAAGTGTGCCACTGACGGCACAAAGGAAGTCAAGCCACCATGCAATTGCTCCTATTCATTTAAACAAGGCAGGCTCTCCAGCTCTGTGTTTAAATAAGAAATCTAATGGCCCTAAGTTTTCTATTACCTGTATACATGTGAGAGAATAGAGAAGCTTTAATGATCCCTTTCTGGCATAAGGACAAAGCCCCAGGAGTATCTATAACTTTCAGAAAAAGAAATGTCAGTATAAATACATTACTAGGGCAACAAATTATTCAGAAAGAAAACCAATCCAAAGTGTAGACTTTTGGAGATTAAAGCTGCTTTCGTAGAAAAAACACCATTTATTTATTCAATAATTATTTATTAAGTAGCTACTATGTGCTGGGTACTTTTCTAGACATACTGGGAATACAGACGCTCAGGAGTTTATTTCAGTGAAAATAAACACAAAATAAAATGAGTAAAATACGTTAGGTGGTGATGCTTGCCGTGGAGAAGACTTGCAGAGAGGGAGAGAGAGTATGAAATCAGGGGCTGAGGGAGGCAATTCTTTTAAGTCAGATGGTCAAGGTTACATTTCAGCAAAGACCTGGGATGAGCAGTAAGATATATTGAGAGTCTGGATGTCTACCGGAATTTTCTATTAGAAATAATATTTTCATGTCCAGTTTTATGACACATCAAAGTACCAGCTTTTCGGTAGCTTGGAAGAATTGGCAACAGTTTTTTCTTCCTCTCTTGCTGTGAGCCCTTTCACCAGTCACTCAGACTTTCATTTTTCAAAACCAAGTGATAGAATTCCATGAGTTAGCACAAGTGGGGAGGAAGCTGTCCTGTAAATGTAAAAACTTAGAACATGAAAAGGAAGATGGTGGAACTGAATTATTGACAGATGGAATACGGAGCAGGTACCACTGAGCCATTTTGCCTTTTCTCCCTGCTTAGGTGACCACATTCTATGGACTGATCAGTGTGTCTTCCCAACCATAAGAGGAGGGCATGCAAATTGGATGAAGCATTTCTCTTGCTGGTCCCCAAGATGCTGCTGCTCCAGCAGCCCCAGGAGAGACTCTGCCGCCACATCTACACTTGCAGATCGACGTGCCTCCCAAAAACTGTCCCAAGAGACAGGGAAGCTGAAATAAAATGTGTTTACCTCAGTGATGTTCTTGGTTTTTTCTCGTCTCCAGGAAGCCAGCCACAGAGAACCTGAGGAATTTGGAGTAACTGTGGAGAAAGCTGGAGGGTTTTCACATTTCCTCGCAACATTTTGGGGATTTCCCCTCCAGGACTTCCAGGCGTGCTGGGACCACAAGGCCCAGGGTAGTTCCTGGAGTTGGTTTCCATCCCCACTTGTCACATAACAGAAGCGAGCAATATTTCTCAGAGGCAGTGAGAAGGAAAGTCAGCATCCACAGGGACAATACCAAAAAAAAATACCCACATAGCTTGGGTCTGAGTTGTCAACAGCTCTGTCACATCCAAGGTGTCCTCGTGCATAAAGATTTCAACTACGTCTGCAGAGCACATGTTATGGTCATGAGTGATTGATGGAAGAGTAACTACCTCAATTGCCTTAAGCGGGGAAGAAGGATTTCATGCACCAAATTTATAAATAAGGACACAAAAAACCACAAAAGAGCCAATATTACTGGCACTACACATTGAAACCAGAGATGTGATCCAGTAGCAATGACACTCCTCTGTAGCAAAAATAAACTTAAAAATTATTGAGTTCATAGCTAGTCCATTTCTGAACATCCAAACCATCATTATGTTTTCCACATGAAGGATCTCCTTCTCAGCCCTACAAGCCCCAGCTCTATCCCCACCAACACACAGAGCGTTAGAACTCTGAGAAACTTCAATCACCTCCTGGTTTATCTTCTTCCACTGAAGATGTAGAAACTGAGGAATGCGGAAACTGACTTTCTCCCCAGCCCACAGTCAGCTGGTGGCAAAGCCAAAAGAGAGCAGGGCTCCCAACCCGGGTCATGAACATCTGCCACCACACCCTGACACCTGGTTGCCACAGGAAAGCACCCTATCACCCCTGTATTTTCTGTCCACATCCCTGCTATACTATGCTCCTCTCTGGTCAGCTGGAAGATCTCCCCCTAGCCAAGCTGAGCTGGAAGAGTAAGAAGTCTCATGGGGGTTGTGGGAGTACAGAGCCTCAAAGAACACCAGGGGGTCCACGGCACTTCCACCCTTGCTTTCTAACCCCTTTTTAAAGAAACTGCTTGAAATCTCAAATCTTGCCCTGGTTCCTTTTGCATTTCTTTGGGAGCCTAGCTCCCTACCGAGTACATAGCAGGTGTTCAGTATAAAGAAGAAAGGCTGGTCTCCTGCCCTCTCTTCTCAGCTTAAGTAAACCCCACTCATTAGGAACCCTGCTCCTCACTCCCCGCCCTTTGTCCCTGCGGCAGTGCCTCTGATCCTGTCTGCTGAGGAATGGACTGATCAATGGCCAGAGCCTGCCTTCCATTCAGAGACAAAATCTCCCCACCTTTCTTTTTCAAAATAAATTTAAGTCCGCAATATGATAATGCTGTTAAGAAAAAGAAAGCTCATGAGGTGCTATAAGATTATAAGAATGGCAATGTTATTATACTCAGCACTGGTCAGCTCTTCCCATAGGGTCACTGGCCTGGCACATCCCAGAATTAGCCTGCGTAAGTCTTGGAGAAATTAAACAGTGTTAAATTGCAGCCTGTGAAGAGTTATTATACAATGGAAAAGAAACCCAGTAGACTAGAACCTGTGTTCAAAACCTACTCTTGCTGTGTGAGAACCTGAGAACCTCCCCTCCCCAGGCTCATTTGCAAGGCAAGGAAACCGGAACTGATACAGCCTGAGGTCCCTTCCCCTTCTCACCCTCTATGATGCTATGATCAGTCATCCCCATTTCCTATGAGCCGAGAAAAAAAAGAAAACTTTCTGAAATTTCAGCGAGAAGAAGTTAAGAATGAAAAACGTCCTTGAAATGAAAATCATCAATAGCCGTAAAGAGGTACTAGTAACAATAATCATTGATGTCCTACAGTCATGGGGTACTTTTCTATGTGCAAGCCATTGCTCAGAGTAGTTTACATGTTTTCATTTGTTTAATCTTCACAACAATGCATTGCTACTATTGTCCTTATTTTGTAGATGAAAACACAGAAGCAAGGCGAGGGTAAGGCATTGCCCAAGGTCATACCACTGGTAAGTGGCTGAGCTTGGACACAAGCCCAGGCAGCCTGCCTCCAAAGATATTGTGCCATGCAACCCAAGAGGCTCCATTTTCCACAGCTTATTAAAACCTGTTTTTTAAATCTTGTCTGTGGGCAAAAGAGTGGGTCCAATACCTTCCCAAAGTCCTTTCTGACTGTAGTAGGCTCTGTTCCATTAAAGGAAGCTATGCAAGGAGGAAAGAACTATTTCCTGTTGGGTCCCCCATGATACTACACATTTTGCATCCAAGAAGACTAATAGGCTCCGTGGTGTGTTTGTGGGCACTTTTCCACCCTCAGTCTCCAGCATGTGGTATCTGCCTGGGCTGATCTTCCTTGTGCTATTCCTCTATGGTAATGCAAGAGTCATCCTTTTTGAGATAGTATCATGTCTGTCTCTCACAATTCTTATCAGTACTTCCTCTTTTCCAGAGATCCAGTCACTGAATCAGCTGGGGCTTTTGGGGGGACCATGAGAAGCTCTGGGGACTCCCTAATGATCACCTGCAGTGCCTCTGGGTTTAATTTCTGACTCTTCTGGGTGAACTGCTACCATCAAGCTCCAGAAAGACCACATGAATTTGTTTCTAAAATTAGTCCTTAGGGAATTACTCGTTTCCCATGGAGGGAAGATTTGTTATCACTAGGAATAACATCAAAAATCACTTGTATTCACAAACCCACAGACTGGAACCAGAGGTTGAGTATTATTGTGCTTTCACGGCCATGAACCATAAAGAAAGTGAAGGGAGTTGAAATCTCCCTGGTAGGCAGAATGAAAGGAGAATCTGCATGGAAGATCGGTGACCTTTCTCCAGCCACACCTCCCTCTCCCAGATCTACACTTCCATCTTGATCACACTTAGGACTACTCTCTCATTCTTATCTGAAACAGTATCTTCACTTTGCTTCTTTGAATTTTCCCAGTCTTTTCAGTTTCCAACTTACCGCATCCAGGGGTGGTTGCCAGATCTACACTTCCATCTTGATCACACTTAGGACTACTCTCTCATTCTTATCTGAAACAGTATCTTCACTTTGCTTCTTTGAATTTTCCCAGTCTTTTCAGTTTCCAACTTACCGCATCCAGGGGTGGTTGGGCCAAAGGGTGAGGAGAGATGTGATGGGGACCCTAAGGAATCAGTCCTGAGTGACCCTCCCAGAAGTCCTGTTGGCCAGAGGAATTGTTCTCAATGATGACTGAGTGGTCAGAAAGTTAAACTCATACCTGCCTCTCAGGTGAAGCTGACCGCCGTTCAAGGTCGCTTTTATTAGCCCTTGACTTCTAGGACGTTGGAGGAAAGAGACAGAAAGAGCAAAACATGTAATCATGCCAAAGTGAAAGAAAGATGAGGATGGGATTTTCTCTAAGTTCCAGATAACTACCTTCTATAATCCTTCCCAGATTTTCAGATCCATGAAGACTTCTTTATTGTGTTAACAAAAAGTTTCATGATCAAGAGATTCAGATAAAACTGACAGATTAATCTCATCAACAGACTTTGGAGTCAGATATTCACTATGAGAAGTGACTCAAATGCTCTGAGCCTGGTTCTTCATCTGAACAAAGTTCATCTGAACACCAGCTATCATGGAGGGTGGTTTAAAAAAAAAAAAGTTTCATGGCACAATTTAAGTAGGCGTATTTTTCTCCCTTAAATAGTGGCAATATAGTGCAGATAACTAAAGTGATATAGAAAAATAAATATGCTTAATCATTCACAAAAGTATTAAAATGTGTTGAATTTAAAAACAATAATCTGAAAATGGTCCCTAACTTTGGCAAGGTCTTTTTACCTGTCTTGATATGAACAAGTTTAAAAATTTGGTCTAAAAAATTTAGTCTAAAAACTGCATATATGTTTTTATATATGAGGGTTTTTTTTAATAGCAAAAAGAGCATGGGTTGTGGAATCAGACAAAAGTGAGGAAGCGTCACAACTCCTCATTTACTGTGGGCCCTTGAACAAGGTTGCTCAACTTCTCTAAATTCTATTGCCTCATAGATAAAATGGAGGTAATAATACCTGCTTCACAGAGTTATTACAAAGATCAAATGAAATAATTGCTAGAAATCACCTGGCACTCCTGGGTGACTAGCACTCTCAATGATGCTAATACTCTCTCCCCTCAGCTCCTAATGGTCTGAAGGAGGGTGGTTTTTACCCAGAAGAGAGAAGAATAAAGGATCTAAAATGGAAGGAAACATTGACAATGACCACAACATTTTTTCAAACCAAGAAGTCCAAATGTGCTACCAGCATATTTTTCATAAAAATAGCTCATCAGGAATATTCTCCCCACACAACCTCTTTAAATTCTTTCCATGCATTGATGATAGTGAAAGTCTCAAAGACAAGTCCAGTATTGGGAGGATCTAGGTCCCCAATAACATACTGTGTCTTCATTGCCCTCTGTCTGTACCAAATGCGGGTGGCCCAGGCCAGCCTCAGCTTTACCAGAAGTAACAAGGAGAATGAATTTTTCATGCCAAACTCTTCTCCAATAGATGTGGTTTGGATGTCTTGGACAATAGCTATACAAGGACGTCTCAATTTTCAGAAAGCTCAGCCTTTGAGCTTTGAGGGTATTCCCCTGCAGGGCCTTGCCAGTCTTAGGATATTTAACTAATGTACCTTATTAGGAATACAGAGATCTTTTTTCATCCTTAAAAAGAAGCTATTAAGTTTAGTTACTAACCTGTGAGGGGTTACATTTGTCCATCCTCATGCTGCCCATGCTTCCTACCTAGGGTTAGTTCACTATAGCACTTGGCCAAGAAAACCAAGTTCCCCTAAATGAATCCCAAAGATAAATATGCACATTTCAGTACTTTGGCTTCTTCCATTAAAAAAAAAAAAATCTATGGAGACCTTATCCAGGGGAAATAGGAAGAAAAGCCAGGGTATCAGAGCTTCTCTCTTGCCAGAAATGCATGTTCTGATGGGAGAAGATGGTGAAGGGTATCTGTGCCAAATCCCACGTGGGAAAGAAGCTGTCTGGGATCTGAGGAAACTTCCATCTGCTAAGAGGAGCTAGCAGCCTGTTGACAAAAATTTGGGGGGAGGGGGGATTCAGAACTCTTACTTCTTTCTGTGTGACTTTAGATTAGTCATGTAAACTTTTTGAGCCTCAGATTCTCATCTGTACAATAAAGAGTCTATATTAGATGATCGCTATGCTTCCTTCCGCACCAACAAGCTGTAGATCTCTGCCCAGCAAGAAAGAGAAGGAAGTAGGTGTGGGACAAAGGGGATCAAATTTCACAGATTCCCAAGATTGTGATGCACAAATTCCTGCCTGGCTGATTCCTTTATGTGACTCAGTAAGGATAAAATCAGGAAAAGAACTAAACAAAATACACTCTTGCTTAATCAAAGGGGATTGAAAGCCATTGCTAACCTCACACCTACCTTGCTCTGCCTCCAACTCACCTCTTTTGGGACACTCCTCCTCCTCTTTTAATGCCTCATCGGGATTTTTCAAAAACTATGATCACTCAAGGTTGAAGCTTTTAATCTCCCATGTATAAAAGGATATGCAAATAGAGTTCAGTTTCCTGTTGAGTCTCTGCCAAGGTCTTAGCCTGGCAGTTCTGGAAAAGAGCCAAAGACCTCATATTTCTTGGCTGTTAACATTCTCCCATCTGTGCTCAAGTCAGCAGACTGGGCTTCAGGCTGTGGCTTGTCTGTATAGTCTTACACTTTCCTAGCTTTTCTAAAGGAACTCTTAAGAATATTTCTGCAAGAAAGTACCTTGGCCCTCAAGTAACCAGATGGAGGATTATCTGGTTATATTTGGGGACTGTAAGAAAAAGACCAGGAAGTCTCTATCTCTACATCATGGCCTCAGAATCCAATCTGATAAACTATTTCAGGTACTGACATTAATTAGATCTTAGGTAATGCCCATAAATATCAGTAAGTCATCTGTGTCCCCAATACAGGGTGTCCTACGTCATGCATACACAAGGTGAAAACGGTAATATCCTCAGCTATAATAACAGCCCTGAAGAGCATTCAAAAACAAAGACCTGAAAAACACAAGACATCTCAATGTGCTTCTGAGCCAGAGGCTCTGCTAAACAACAGAACCAGTGATCAGACCAATTGTCCCCTGTGTCTCACTGATTGAACTCATGCAAAATAGCAGCTGCCATTTCTACTCCATGCAAGGCATTCAGACCCAAGTGCGTTAAAGAGTTGCTACTAATATTCTGATGGAAAATTACATGTTCCAAACTGTGTTAAAATTGACCAATCACTAAGCATGGAATTTCCTCTTTTTCTGTAAATGTTCTAGCTTATTTTTATTTTCTAGTGTTTCCTTTCCAAAGCTAATTCCCAAAGGGCTCTCCTGTGTTTTCTCATTCCCATTATAAGGTCAACATACAAGTTACATTTTTCACTTCAGACACCTCTGTGGAGAGATTTCCTCTTCCATTTCTCTATTATTCCAGGCACCTACCAGGAGCAAGGGGCTCAAGCTTAGACAATCTGGGGACATACAGCAACAATAAACATGCTCTCCATGTCATTGTTCCATGGCCAATTACTCATTTAGCTTCTTCTGCAGCATTTATTTCTCAATATTTTCCTCTAATCTTGATCCTTGGGCCTCCATTTTATAAATTCATACTTTCTTCTTTGAAATCCTCCCAGCCTCCCTCACCCTGAACTTTATGCCTTCTGATAATGACAGTTCCCAGATCTTTTGCATCTCAACAAGGAAATGATGCAAAACAGGTCCCTTCCTATTCCGGTTTTTTGCCTCTCAGTCCTACCCCTACCCGTTCAGGTCTGGAAAGTTAGCACCACCTTGCACCGTTCATGGGCATTTTCCCGGGGATCTATTTCCAGAGAAGCATTTTGCATGTTCTGAAGATGGGTGAAGGATATCTTTTGGGGGCCAAGCCTGAACTTGGTTGTTATTGTGACTCTTGAAGTTGCCTGACTCAGAAAGACTGAAAGTTTCTACCTAAATCCAGGTCAAGCTACTTCATCACTATAACTTGCCATTGGAAAATGGATGGGCTATCTACATATCACTCCTCTAAAGGCACAGAACTGAATCTTAAATTCTACCTGATGTTTGGATTGTGAAGCTCCAAGACAAATGCTGGGATGCACCCGTTCTGTGGACTCTAAAGGCAGCTGTCCAGATCATATGCCTTCAATGGAAGAAAGAAGGGCTGTCACCTTAGAAACTCCAACTCTGGTCTAATTGTGTTCTCTGATACCACACCTCATTCGACCATGTATTTGCGGCAGATCTGGTCTACTCAGATACAATCTGGACCAAGTCAACATAATCTTTGTTAGTCTTCAAACTCAAAGTGAACGAAGCAAATCTGACTCCAGAGTAGAATCTTCCCCTCTCTCCAGCACAAACTCCAATACGTGTAAAGCAGGTCTCTAACCACCCTATTTTTACATTTGAATATATCTCTCGCACTTCCTCTATATTGTTTCTTTGTGCAAAGAATTCCATGATGAAAATTGAGGCTTCATCCTACATACACTAATTAATTCAACTACCATTGCAGATTGAGTATATGGAGGGAGGACAATTCTGCACCAAGATTTATTATCTCTATTTTCAGGAGAAAAACAATAGACACTTTCTTCCTACAATGGCTTTCTCTCTGATAGATTATTTTCCACAGGGGGTTAAGATGATTCTGCCATTGCTTTTTGGCTTCCACACCCCAAGCCATCTGGTCTCCACCACATCTGAAGGAGAATCTCCTTGTTCAGCATTGGTGACGCCATCACACTAATCCTAGAAGTCAGACCTGACTGTACACTTTGGCTTATAAACCAAAGAAAGCCCATGTGCTAAGAGCGAGGTGGAAAGTGGTGGGATGGATGGGACCTGCGTGCTGGGAAACAACTCAGCTCCACTGCTGACTCAGTCTTCTCACCACCTGCCTAATCCAACAGATGTGTCTTCCTTATAAGGCACAGGAGACTCAGAATATCCACATCCTGTGGTTCCTGTACCCCCTGACACCCCACATTTGAGTTCCTTTCCTATTCCGAGAACAAAAGCTGCTGGCTTTGGGCCAGTCACAACAGATGTGGGGCACAACCACCAACTACCCAGGAAGTATCCACCAGGGCAGAATGTGAGAATCTGCTTCTTAGAAATTCCCCTACTTCTGATCCCATTTATCATCTAACACCTGCCCAAAGAGAGAGACTGGGAGACTTTCTCCTAGCAGCATCTTCAGGGATGTAATGCTTCCTGTTGGGAATTGAGAAGGCTGAGTTACAACTAAGTTTAAGAGGCTGAGAGTTAAGGAAGTTTTTGCAAAGCACGTGTTACAACTCTACATGTGCTTTAGGCACACCCGCACATCTATTCAAAACTTGGACAGAGTTCCTTCCTAAATTCACTGACCCTGCCCATCTCACTCTCTGAATCCATGTGGTGACCACACACTGGGCAGGCTTTCAAAGCCATGAGCAGCAGGACCTTTCCTTTCTCCACATGCAGGACAGTGGAGCTGGGGATTCTGCTCATGAGAATGTCTTTGCTGCTTTGTACCAGGCCTTGCAAGGATGTCCTTGTACTCCAACTGCCTGTAGGAGATTGTACCTTGACTTTCCCTAAGTCTGTAGATCTCTTTTGCTACCTTTGTGACCCAAGAAAATGGTTCCTTCTGTATACTGCCTACTTAGTAAAGCAAAGAAAAGTAGGAAGCATGAGAACAAAGTACAAGGAAAGACGCAATACTTTAGTACCAGGGAAAATACGTTATGGACTCAGAATCATTTATCACTTGAATTAATATTAACCTGAACTACCTAGAAAATAAAAGCTTCAATATTCGGATATGTATTTTCTTAGTGTTACTGAAAGAAAATATGTGAATTTGAGGAGTACAGCATCCTTGAATCTTGCAGATTTTACCAAAAAAGAGTTTTGCTGTGTCTGGAATTATCTGAAGTCTTGGCAGTAGCTGAGGGTGGCTGCCAGCGGCCGACTCTCTGCAAGCTGTGAAGTAGGTCATCTACGGCTCCTCATTCACCTTTTAGGGCCCTTTCCCTGGACCCTCCTCCCCATCACATCCTTCATATGCTTTTATTCTATTCCCATCAACACCTGGTATAAAGAAATGACCTGAAACCAGTTCATACTAATTTAGTGAACAATGGAAATCAATGGAGGCTTTAGGTTGTCTAAGGTTGGGCTGGGAGGGATGGAACACAGTATTTTAGTAGAGATTATGGCCATAAGCTAAAGACTAAAGCAACCATGGCAGAATTTTCAAAGCTTGAGGACACTGCGTAGAATGAATGATGGGAGTTTGTTGTGTCTTTGTTTGGAGGCTCAGTGTGGATCAGACAAGGAGAGTCTGGAGTCTCCCAGAGTGGGCAGTTCTTTCCCCACGTCCAGGAAGACAGAGTACATTAACCTGTCTGCAACAGAGGGCAGAATTGGGGCCAAAAAAGAAAAAAAAAAATAGTAGATGGATATAGATTTCCAGATGTAGATATAGATGATATAGATATAGATGATATAGATATAGGTACAGGTATAGGTATAGATATAGGTATAGATATAGATATGGAAAAAGATTTCATCTCAATAGCAGGAATTGCTTTTTTACAGTTGACAGCCATTCAGCAGTGAAACAAACATACTTATGAGAGAGCAAGTTCAAGTCAGTGAATACACTAGAAAGGTTGTTTTCATTGGTTGGGAGCTTGAACTCAATGACTTGAGTTCTTTTCCTCTGGAGAATTCATTACAGAATCTCTGTTGAAAGAAACCAGGACTGCTACCAACTACAGTTGCTATTTTGGTATATCTTTCCCAGTTTCTTTTTCAATGTATAAATTATTATACATTCTTTATATGTAATTATACCCCATATACACATTTGTATCTTTTTGAACATTATAAAAATCAATTATCTATGTTATTAGATATTTTTTCTTAATAGTGCTTTCTCAATAAGCTACGTTAATATTGTATCCAGGAATAGCTGTGGTATAATCAGTCCTCTTATGATGGAGAATTTAGGCAGCTTCTACATTTCTCCTGTTATAAAAATTGCTGTGATGAACATGTCTGTATACGACTTTTCATTATTTAAAATTATCATATGTGTATATGAGTAAAACTTCGTGTGTGTATATATATATATATATATATATATGAAGTTTTTATATATGTAAGTCCCACTTTCTCTCAATTAAAGGATTCAGAATAAAGGTTCTGAGCCAACTCGATTATATAAACCCTAGGAGGGGTAGATAAATTGTCAAATTCTTCTTTAAATTTTTAATGTATTATTTTGTTACACATACATATTTAAAATCACATTTCATATAAAAGTGTATTAATTTTGAAATACTTGTTTTTGTCTATTATAGTTCACAGAATTCTTTTCAAATTCTTCATGAGCATCTCAAATCAATGTATTTTTCATCAGTAGAGCTGCTTTTTTAAATATTCAAACATTTTTGAGAGCATATCAAACTCCTTGTATCTAAATTGTTTGAATTCTAGCACATTAGGAATCCATATAACAAGCTATCACTAAAATACTTTGAACCACAATATCTATTCACAAAACATTAGGACTGTTCATTGCCTATAAGTAAATATTCATAATTTCCACAAAAAAATTTAAAAGATTTGTTTAAACAATATTGAACACTTGTAATTTCAAAGGCTTACTCCAAGAATAGTTACTCCAAGAATATTAATGGTTGTTAGTAAGCACTTAGTAACTATTATTAGTCATCTTTTTCACCTATCTCATCAGCTGACTTCCAGAAGTACCCATGAACTAGCATTCATTAATATCATTAGAGATGAATGTGTCTTCACTAATCTGCACTTAACTGTCCAACATCAAAGAATTGCATAAAAGTATCATCATATTGCTTTCTGTATTTTTGTAAGGAATCAAATATAAGGGGACTCTCTCTTCACTTAGGATTTAAACCTCACTTTATATTCAAACATATATAGTATTTTCTCACTGTAAATTCCTCAAAGTGGAAATATTTGCTCAAGCTAATATGAATATTTTCACCCTCTTGATAAATAATTGGCTTGCAATAAAAACAAAACAATATATATTGTTACCAACATCTTGCCAGTATTGGAAACATCACATTTTCTAACAAAAGCATTGCTTAAACATCTATCCAAAAATTAGTTTATTATTTCTTTATTTACATTTTTTATTGCTAGAGGATTGAAACATTTTTCTAAGTGAGTGAGTTTAACCAATGAGTGCGTTTTTTCATTTATCCTTTACCCATATATCTTTTAAAATCTTCGTGTTTTACTTGCTGATTTGTAATAATTTTGTGCCTCTGAGTTTTATTGCATTTAACCACAATAACAGCATTGGTGAAATGAGATATCTGAGACATTCTAGATGGCAGAGTGCGGTCGGTGATGGCAAAGTGCCAAGGAAGGAAAAAAAGGAAGAGGAGGGTTATTGTACTACTGTGTTTCACTGTGACTACGTACCACAGAGGTTTAAGTGTATTAAGCCTTTGTTCAAAAACCCCAGCTGTGATCCACTATGTATGTCTCAGCATTGGGAAGAGTCCTCTGAGTCTCATGGGGAAATAATGTATGAGTTTACTGCCCACTTGCCCCCGACTCTTTTCTTTAGGGATTTATTCCATATTATCTACTGCAATAGTTTCAGATGTGAATGACTATCACCAAGTAATCAGTAATAAGTAATTCCATCACATTTTAACAACTTTTATTAAATACACTCATGGCAAAGTAAAAGAGAATATCATGGAAGAAGTAGATGGAACTAACAACAGGGAGCCTGCGTACTGGGTCACACACTCATATATGATGAGGCCAGAGGTGGAGCCCACTTCTGTCCAATTTACATAATTATTCCTTTAAAGAGCTCAATGCCCAGTACAAAAGAAAACAAGTGCTGGGAAAGTGCTTGTTGTGAACTGAACTCCATCATACAGAGTGCATTTTTTAAAGTACTGTGTTTATAAATTCCATACCTACAAGCAGATCCACAAGGTGAAATTCTGACACTGAATCCCCAACTCCTAACAGTTCATGTCTTGTTCTGATGAAAAATCTGTCAAATGAAGAAGTAGAGTTGGCAAAAATGTCATTATTAGGTAGCGCTGGACAAACAACCCAGGGATGTGATGAAGAGAACAGAGTTATCACAAGTAAAACCTGAGTTATCACAAAGTACCAAGTAAGTGAAGAGATGGGAGCAGGGAATCTTTTGTTGGGTAGAGTTAACTGGGAAGAGCTCTTGCAGATGAATCTTGAGCTGGTCCTTGAAGATGCCACAAGACCTACCTCGAGTGGAAACATTATTTCAGTCAAAGAATTTTCTCTCTGACCTAATGCCCCCAAGCAGTGTCCTCATCCTAGAGCAGAGGCACCACTTATCCCCACCCTCTTACACTATATGTTTTTAAAAGATATTTCCTGAGAACTAAGAAAATTTTCCGTTCAATCAGAGGAGCAATGTGAATCCCACAGAACTGACCAGTCCTCAGCTCTCCTTCACTCTTCTCCTGACCCTGCATGTGTTTGATCCTAGAGCACAAGGACGAATCCCTTCATCCTGGGATTTTAATCACCAGTTAGCACACCAGGTACAGTTGCCCTTTGTGAGTCTATGAGAGAAAAAGCAACTTAAAGAGGAGGAAAACTATACCTAGGCTTCCTCCCAGATTGTCCAAAATAACTAGGCTTATGGCTTAAAGGATAGAATACATCAATTCAATCAAAATAAAATCATAAGAGCCCATTTTCAGGAAATAGTAACAATTCACAAACATAACACTTTTAATGAAATTCTCATTTTTAGAGCAGAAATGGAACATGTCTTCCCTGGGTTACATATTTCTATAAAAGCAGATTCTTTTAGATATTAATTTTGCATTTTTTTAGTGATGAGTTTATAACATTCCTTTCCGGTGGAGCAGACTGGAGGCATTCACAGTTACAGGAAGAAGAAATGTGACTAGTTTCAGGCTTCACATAAGAAAAATCATGCAGAAAAAAGAAGTACTCCAAAGGAAAACAAAGCTTTAAAACATTGCAAAGTCTCACTACTTGCTGGTTGCAATGGGAATATGAAACTTTACAAAGGATAGATTTTTCTGTCACCATCTCATCCTAGTGATCAATCTTAGCCTCAAGTCATGATGTCTATCCTGACATGATGCTGTACACAGGACACAGCCTCCCCTAGACAGTATTCCTGCCAAAAATAAACAAATAAGCCTGATCCAAATGGATTCCACAAAGAAACAACCACACAAATCCAGAAGGTGAGACACTCTGCAGGACAATAGGCCCAGTCCCTTCAATAATCAACGGGATGAAAACAAGAAATAAGTACCATGGAGGGAAAGCAGTGAAAGGAGAACTAGTACAGATTAAAGAAACTTCAAAGATTTTGCAATCACATTAAATTCATAATGTTTGATTGTATTCTTGTTTGTAAAAACCATCTGTAAAAGATATTTGGGAAGAGGTAGGGAAATTTAACATGGACTGACTATTAAGTGATTTTAGAGAGTTGTTAACTTTAAGTGGAAAGTGATATTGTAGATATGTATAACAATAGTCTTCTATAAAAATATACATGCTAAAGTGTTTAGAAATGAATTATCTTTGTGCTTGTAATTTATTTTTAAATACTTGACCAAAATAAATAGCAAATATGACAAACATTAACAACTGTTGAATCTAGGTGGAGACTATAAAAATACTGATTCTATTCACCTCTCTTATAATGTTTCAAATTTTTAAAATAAAATGTTTTAAAAGTTTTCATTTCTAAGTAGCCAAGAAGTCTGCAGTAAATTTACAATGTTTCTTGAAACATGTTTACAACATGAATACAACGTTTTTTGAAAATTAGCGTACATTTTTAAGAATACTGCTCTGCTCAAAGAAACCCAGAATCTGTAGGTGTTTAAACAAATTAAAACTGTATGTTCCTATGACATATTTCTACAACAAATATGAATCTGTTAGTGAATATTTAGATAATATAAATAAGAAAATGCTATTGATGATCTTGCACATTTTGGGTTATTGTTATTCAAGAAATAGGCATAAGTGGTGTATCTTAAAATCACTGTCTTTCAAGATCTGAGGTAATGAAAATAGCTCAAAACCCAGTCTTCCACTTGTGTGGGGGTGGGGCAGAGCCAGAGGATTACAGATGTACCAACGACTCCAGTCAGTGGATTGTCAAGCTCACATCTCTTTCAGCAGGGTGGGTATCACAGAGAAGGTAGGAGAAGGTTTTGACAAGAGCCAAAGTGTGTTGGGGGCCCCCTCGCTGAAGGGAATTTGACCAGGCTTATCCATTCTTGGGGCTTTATATGGGTGGCCCCTTTTATTTCCTGTCCTATTGCTAAGTATCCATTAACCTTGAAAGCCGAGTCAATCTATTCCCCCTTTTTATGGTTTTGCTAAACACTCAACTCACCATCCATACTTGTCAAACAAGGAAACATTATTTTTAATGGGAAGGTTGAAGCACTGCAGCAGAAATATAATACGGTACTGAACATAATACAGTCAGACTCTGGGCCTTCCCTGAGCCCTCCCACTGCCCCTGAAGCACCATCTTCATGGATCCAGCATCTGAGATGCTGAGAACCACCAAGGAGAACAAACCACAGGCAGAGGACATACAGATGCGTGGTCCTTGACTCTAGAGATTCCACCAAAGTGATTGGGTCAGTTTCAACAGTTTTGAAGAACTAGAAAGTCACTGCTCACAACGGCTTCTGACTGATTATTCATTGATGAAAGCAGAGGATACAATTGATAGGCTAATCACCAGCAAACAAGTAGAGAGTGGTGATACTGTGGAGAAAGCCTGAGTTGCCAAAGCCACTGCAGCTTTAGCTGCACAAACTACATGCATAAGGAAGGTGGTTCTCAAAGGACAGTCCAAGGACCTCTAGGGGCCCAGAGGCCTTTCCAAGGAGTCCATGAGGTCAGAACTGTTTTCATAATCATATCAACACAATATTTGCCTTTCTTCTTATGTTGACATTTGCCCTGATGTTGCAAAAGCAATGGTGGGTAAAACCGCTGGTCCCTCAGCATGAATCAAGGCAGAGGCCTCAGTTCTGTGTAAGTGCTCATGGTATTCTTCATGGCTAAGTATTTGCAGGTGGAAAAAAAAAGCCAATTTCACTTAAAAATGTAATTGACTATATTAGTTGGCTAAGGCTGCCATGAAAAAATAGCACAGATTAGGGGACTTAAACAACAGAAATTTCTTTTCTCACAGTTCTGAGGCTAGAAATTCAAGATTAAGTTTCCCACAGAGCTGGTTTCTCTTGGCTTGGAGATGGCCACCTTTTCCCTGTGTCCCCATATTGACTTTCCTGTACGTGTGCATATCCCTTGTGTCTCTTCTCTTTATGTGTCCAAATTTCCTCTTCTCATAAGGACACCATTCAGACTGGATTAGGGTTCATTGTAATTCAAATCAAATTGCCCTTTTTAACTAAATCATCTATTTAACAGCCATATCTCCAAATACAATTACATTCTGAGATATGAGGCATAAGGATAATTAACACAGGAATTTGAGGAGGACACAGTTCAGTCCATAACATTGAAAAAGCAGTGAAACTATTAATTTTATTAAATCTCAGCTCTTGAGTATGTCTTTTTAGTACTCTGTGTGACAAAATTGGAAGTACACATAAAGCACTTCTGCTGCATTCCAAATTATTATATTATCTCAAGGAAAAACATTTGTGCAGTCGCTTGAGTTGCAGGCTGAACTAGCCACTTTTTCCATTCTTTTTGTTTGAAAGAATGACTGACAGACAAACTATGGGTATTCAGACTTGGGTATTTGTCGGGCATTTTCTTGAAAATGAATGAACTGAGCCTGTCACATCAAGAAAGACAATGGATCATTGTTGCTAATGATAAAAATCTAAGCTTTCAGGAAAAAAAATAGAGTTTAGGGAAACTTGTATCTGCCACCGTGAGCTATATGGCTCCCCAGTATTTAAATACTATTCTGATTTTAAAATATTGGTGGTCATATTAACTACTGTGATATATTTGATAATGAGTAATGAAATTTGTCAACATGCAGAAGTTGCTCGACTCAGTGAACAAATTATTTCCCAGAAGACCAGTGGATAATCATACAAAACCACGCATGGGTGAAAATTCCATCCAAAATGCAAGCTAGACCAATGGACTTTAATGGAAAAGAATAAAAAACTCCATTAACATGATTTCTGATTTCACATTGTAACTAACCTAACTTTTTATACACTACATATATGTGTAAAGCCATATGCTCATACGGCTCATATATATTTGCTCATATATTTCACCAAACCAATGTATTGCAACAATAGAATACGTAGACAGACATGTAAATCCAGCTGTCTTCAAATAAGCCAGCTCTACCCTGATGGTTATCCATAGACTACAAGTACCTACAGTATCCCCCTTTCTTTTTCCGATGTTTTTCAGCTGTTCCTCCATGTATGTGGTTTGAAGTCTTTTCAACTGCCTAGTATTCTCCTTTGAATACACAATAGTTTGTCTATAACCTTCAAAGACTATATGTCACTATCAAGAGCAGGCAGTGGAGATAAATAAAGCAAGTTCAAAGTCCACGATCACCAGATTAAAAGCTCTAAGATGCTGCTGTCCAATCCCTATTTCATTTCTTGGCCTGGCCTCCCGTAAATTTTCTCCAAGTGCTCTGAGTCTCCAAGCAGGAGGCCTGACCAAGCAGGAGGCCTGATCCCACCCAGGACTGGACAACACCATGGTAAGCTCAGTCCCCTCACACCGTCCCTGACCTCTGATCCCTTCTGAGAATGCATTTATATGGTCCTGAGAATGTGGCCCAGCCTCCTTCTAGGA
This sequence comes from Hippopotamus amphibius kiboko, assembly GCF_030028045.1. Classification (NCBI taxonomy): domain Eukaryota; kingdom Metazoa; phylum Chordata; class Mammalia; order Artiodactyla; family Hippopotamidae; genus Hippopotamus; species Hippopotamus amphibius. The sequence goes on along the minus strand of NC_080187.1, from coordinate 173,134,735 downwards.
AGAGATGCACTTCAGAATGAAACCACCCTGTGCCTGCCCCTCCCCTTTCTCACAGAAGAGCATCTCCTACAACAATGAAAATCCACATAGAGAAAATGCCAGGCTGCCAGGCCTTTCTGGCAGGCCACTCCAGGGAAGGAGATCAGCTGGAGGACTGAGAGAATACCCAGACACTTTCAAATTACAATGTCAGAATATAAGACTAAACACTGGGTATTTTCTTAGTGCATCAAAAAATATCACTGGACTAGGAGTTGGGATACTTGATTTCTTGTATGTTCTTTTGAAGTTGGGTGCCTTGGCCAGTTGTGAAACCACTCTGAATCTTTCTAGACTCTTTCCTCTGAACACGTATGGGAGCAAATATATGATCCCTGAAGGCTCTCCCAGCATTGATATCCCAGGATGCTTCCCTAGAGGCACAGTTGATCCTTGATTACTCATGTTAGTGGAAGGAATGTGATTTGAATACTCCAAACATGTAGACAACATGGAACTCATTTCTCTTTGGCTTTGGGATATATTTCACGGTGTGCAGCAAATCACAACAAATATATCTTCCCAATGATGCTTAACCCAGGCTAATGTTAAAAATCCAATTATCTGGCACAAGGACCTCAGCCAAGGGGACAAGTGGGGCTAAAATTCAGCTCCAGCTCTGCTGGCTGAACCCTGGCCCTGGTGTGAAGCTGCATCACCTGGAGAAAGGGAAGCCTTTCAGAAAGCTCACAAGGGTGCCCTCTGTTTGCCAACTTGAACCCTAGGAGCTGCCTCTGCACTCGCCCAGCAAGTCACCCTTTCCAGGTCACACAAAGCAGCATATGGGCTCCTGGCCCTGGATTTAACAACCAGAAAGTCAATGGAGAGGATAAAATTCTGAGTTTATGTGAAAGCCCTTTCTACTGTATAACACCCTCCATGTGTAAAGTGGGGCAGGCAGAGGTGATTTGCTGTGGCTAGAATGATCCAAAGTAGCTAAGGGCGACTGCCAGCTCCTCATTCTCATCTTTCTGGGCCCTTTCCTTGGACCCTCTTCCCCATCACATCCCTCATATGCTTTTATTCTATTCCCATCAAAACTGGTATCAAGCAATGACCTGAAACCAGTTCATACCAGTTTAGTGAACAGTTGAAATAGATGGAGGCTTTAGATTTGTTAAGGTTAGTGTGGAGTGGGAGGGAGGGAACATTGTATTTAATAGAGATAATAGCCATGAGCTAAAGACTAAAGCAACCATGGCAGGATTTTCAAAGCTTGAGGACACTGCCCACAATGAAAGATGGAAGTTCATTCTCTCTTTGTCTGGAGGCTCAGTGTGGATCAGACAAGGAGAGTCTGGAGTCTCCCAGGGAGGGCAATTCTCTCCCTGTGTCCAGGGAGACAAAACATTTCCTGTCTGGAGCAGAAGGCAGAATTGGGAGCAAAAGGGAAAAAAGATAGATAGATAGATAGATAGATAGATAGATAGATAGATAGATAGATAGATGATTGATAGATAGATGATAGATAGATAGATAGATGATAGATAGATAGATAGATAGATAGATAGATAGATAGATAGATAGATAGATAGATATAGATAGATGATAGATAGATGATAGATAGATAGATAGATAGATAGATAGATAGATAGATAATAGATTGATTTTAAGTGATTTCATTTCAATTGCAGGAATTGCTTTGTAATAGTTGACATCTATTCAGCGATGAAAGATACATCCTTGGCAGGGAGTAAGTTCAGGTGGACAACTACACTGAGCAGATTGTCTGCATGGTTGGAAACTAGAGCTCAATGACCTAAGCATTTTCCTCCCTAGAATTCATTACAGTATTCTATATCAAGAGAAAATCTGGACTGCCACCAAAAAGCAACTGTAGTTACTCTTTTGGTATATTTCATCTCAGTTTTCTTTTTCAATGTATAGATAATTTAAAATTCTGCATATATAATTATATTGAATAAACACTTCTGTATCTTTTTAACATTATGTAATCAATTTTCTGTGTTATTAGACACTTTTCATAATCAATATTTAATGAAGTACATTCATATTGTATGTCAGAACACACTAAGGTTTCATCAGTCCACTTATGACTGAGAATTTAAGCAGTTTTTACATTTTCTTATTATAAAAATTGCTATAATGAACCTGTATATACATATAAAACTTTACATTATTTAAAATTATCATGTATATATACAGGGAAAACTATGTGTGTACATATATATACACACAAGTTTATATATATATATGCATATAAATTAGAAGAATCAAAATAAAGGTTTTGAGCCAAACTGACTATATAAACCCTTATAATTCCAGACTAATTTGTCCAATTCTTCCTTAAATTTTTAACGTTACTAGTTTAGTAATACTTATATTTTTAAACCCCATATTACATATGATATTATATTGGTTTTGAAATACTGCTTTTTTTCCATTCTAACAGTTCATAAATTTTTATTCAAATTCTTCACAAGCACCTCAAATTAATGTCTTGTCATCAACAGATCTGTTTTTTTAATCTTCAAACAATTTTTAAAATGATATCCAACTCACTTATGCTTAAGTTGTTTGAAATATAGCACATTAGGAATCCATATATGAAGGTATAACTAAAACATTTTGAACCATAATATCTATTCACAAATCATTAGAAATTTTGGTAGATGTTTAGCCTGTAAGTGAATATTTGTGATTTACACAACAAAACATTTACCTAAAGAGATTTGTTTAAACAATATTGAACGCTTGTCATTTCTAAGCATGCTCTCAAGAATAGTTACAAAATTGTCGTTAAACTTAGTCATTTTTTCACTCAGCTCATCGGCTGACTTACAGAAGTTTCCAGAAACTAGTGTTGACTAAGATCATTAGGAGTGAATGTGTCTTCATTAAATTGTACTTAAGTCTGCAAAATCAAATAATTGCATAAAAGTATTATAATACTGCTTTTTTGTATTTTTGAATTTGAATCAAGTATAGGGGGACTCTCTCTTTTTTGAGGATAAGAAATCTCACTTTATATTCAAACACATATAGTATTTTCAGAAAACAGATTCCCCAAAGTGGAAATATTTGCTCAAACTAATATGAATACTTTCATTTTTGTAATATTATCTGATTGCCTTCCAAAAATGTATAACAATTTATATTGTTACCAATATCTTACCAGCACTGGGAACATCAACTTTTCTAACAAAACATTGCCGAAATACCTGGTTTTCTTTAATGGTTTGCTAATACTTCATTTACATTTTTCACTTCTAGAGCGTTAAAAACATTTTTCGAAGTTTGTTAACCAATGAGTGACTTTCTTCATTTGTCCTTTGCCCATTTATCTTTTAGGTACTTAGTGTTTTAATTATTAACTTGTGTAATGTAATAATTTTTGCAACTGAGTTTTATTTCATTTAACCATAATAAGAGCATTGGAGAAAGGAGATTTCTGAGGTATTCTAGATGGTAGAGGGTGGTGATGGCAAAATACCAAGGAAAGGATAAAAATAAGAGGACTGTTATTGTACTGCTGTGTTTCACCATGGCTACATATGTCAGAGGTTCAAGTGTACTAAGCGTTGTCCAAAAATCCCAGCTGTGATCCACTGCATGTGTCTCAGCATCGAGAGCCAACCTCTGAGCGTCATGGGGAAATAGTCTATGAGCTTACTACACTCTTGGCCCCTGACTCCTTTCTTTAGAGATTTACTCCATATGCCTACTGCAATAGTCTCAGAATGTGAATGAGTATCACCAAAGTCAGCCAAATAGATAATCTCACCACATTTTAACAACATTTATTAAATATACCAATGATGAAATAAAAGAGAACATCATGGAAGAAGTAAAGGGACAGAAATAAAGATGACCAGGAGCCTCTGTACTGGGTCACACACCAATATATTCTAAAGGCCATAACTAGAAGTGGATCCACAAGGAGAAAATCTGACACTAAATCCCCAAATTCTGACAGATCTTGTGCCTTGTTCTGATGAGAAAGCTGTCAAATGAGCGAGTAAAGATGGCAAGAAGGTTGTTATTAAGTAGCACTGGAAAAAAAGGCCCAGTGATGCGATGAAGAGAACAGACCCTTCACAAGTAAAACCTGAGTTATCACAAAGTACCAAGTAAGTAAAGAGATAGGAGCTGGGAAATTTTTCTTGGGTAGAGTTAGCTGGGAAGAGCTCTTGGAAATGAATCTTGAGTTGGTCCTTGTAGATGCCACAAGATCCGCCCCTATTGTAAATATTATTTCAGGGTCAAGGAATCTTCTCTCCGACCTAATGTCACTAAGCTCTCTCCTCATCCCAAAGCAAAGGCATCACTTATCCCCACCCACTTACACTATGGGTTTTTGAAAGATATTTCCTGGGAACTAAGAAAAATTTTTGTTCAATCAGAAGATCAATCCATGTGAATCCCACAGGTCTGAGAGCTCACCAGTCCTGGGCTCTCCTTCACTCTTCTCCTGACCCTGCATGTGTTCGATCCTAGAGCACAAGGATGAATCCCTTCATCCTGGAATTTTAGTCACCAGTTAGCACACCAGATCCAATTGCCCTTTGTGAGTCTATTAGAAAAAAAGCAATACACGGAGGAGGAAAACTACCTGGGCTTCCTCCCAGATTGTCCAAAATAACTGGGCTTATGGCTTAAAGGATAGAATACATCAATTCAATCAAAATAAAATCAGAAAAGCCCATTTTCAGGGAATAGAAACATTTCACAAATACAACACTTTTAATGAAATTCTCATTTTTAGAGCAGAAATGTAATATATCTTCCTTGGGTTACTTATTATAAAAGAGCAGATTCTTTTAGATATTACTGTTTCAGCATCTAGTGATGAGTTTATAACATCTCTTTCTGGTATAGCAGACTAGATGCATTCACAGTTACAGGAAGAAGAAATTGACTAGCTTCTGGCTACATGCAAAACATCATGCAGAAAAAAAATACTCCAAGCCAAAAGAAAAAGTTTTAAAACATTGCAAAATCTCAGATTACTTGCTGGTTGCAATGGGAATATGAAATTTTACAAAGATAGACTTTTCTGTCATCATCTTATCCTAGTGATCAATCTTAGCCTCATGAAGTCATTAAGTCTATCCTTATATGATGCCGTACACAGGACACAGCCTCCCCTATACAGTATCCCTGCCAAAAACAAACAAGTGAGCAAAGCCTACACAACCTTTAGTTCTAGCAGGTAACAGGGAGCTAGAATAAGTTAAAGGATTCCACAAAGAAACAACTAGGCAAATCCAAATGGTGACACATTCTACAGGACAACAGGCCCAGTCTTTTCAATAATCAATGTGATGAAAAGAAAAAACAAGTACAGTAGAGGGAAAGCAGTAGAAGGAGAACTATTACAGATTAAAGAAACAAAATACTTAGCAACCTAATTAAATGCATAGTATTTGACTGAATTCTGGTTTCTAAAAACCATCTGTAAAAGATATTTGGTAGGAAAATTTAACATGGACTGGCTATTAAATGATTTTAGGGAATTGTTAACTTTGTTAGATGGGAAGTGGTATTAGGGTTACGTAGAAAATATTTTTATTTTTAATTGTCATGGTGCTTATCATTTGTTTTTAAATACTTGGCCAAAGTAAATAGTAAATATGGCAAACATTAGTGATTATTAGAAGTAAGTGATAAGTATAAAGATATTGATTCTACTCACTTTTTTTTCATATTTCAAAAGTTCTAGGAAAAATGTTTTTATGTTTTCATTTCTAAGAAGTCTGCAGCAAGTTTAAGCAGTGAAAATGTGAAATACCTCATGTTTCTTCAAAATTAGCATGTCTTTTAAGAATGTTGCTCTGCTCAAAGAAATCCTGAATCTGTAGGTGTTTAAACAAATTAAAACTGTGTTCATATGACATATTTCTAAGACAACAATGGACTCTGTCATGACTACACAGGTAAATTAATGAGAAAACCACTAATGATGATCTTGCACATTTTAGATTATCCTTATTTAAGAAATAGGCATAAGTGGTATATCTTAAAATCTCTGCCTTTCAAGATCTGAGATAATGAAAATAGTTCAAAATCCAGTCTTCCACTTGTGTGGGGGTGGGGCAGAGCCAGAGGACTACAGACGTACCAACGACTCCAGTCAGTGGATTGTCAAGCTCACGTCTTCTTCAGCAGGGTGGGCATCACAGAGAAGGTAGGAGAAGGTTTTGACAAGAGCCAAAGTGTGTTGGGGGGCCCCCTCGCTGAGGGGAACTTGACCAGGTTTATCCATTCTTGGGGCTTTATATGGGTCTCAATTCAAAAGCCTGGCCCCATTTATTTCCTGTCAGTTGCTAAGTACATTTCTGTCAGTTGCTAAGTATATAATGGTATATTCCATTAATCATGAAAGCCAAGTCAGTCTATTCCTCCTACTTATGGTTTTGCAAAAACTTCAAGTCACCATCCTAAATTCCTGTCACTTATGCAAGTAAACATTATTTTTAATGAAAAAGTTGAGGTTTTGCTGCAGAAATATAGTATTACCCAAAACCCATGCTAAAGAACATAATGTAGTCAGACTCTGGGCCTTCCCTGAGCCCTCCCACTGCCCCCAAAGCACCATCTTCATGGATCCAGCATCTGAGACACTGACAACCACCAAGGAGAACAAACCACAGGCAGAGGACATGCAGATCCGTGGTCCTTGACTCTAGAGATTCCAGCCAAGTAATTGGGTCAATTTCAACAGTTTTGAAGAACTAGGAAGTCACTGCTCACAATGGCTTCCGTCCACTTACTCATCCATCAGTCAAAGCATATGATACAACCTATAGGCTACTCACCAGCAAACAAGCAGAGGGTAGTCAGGCAATAGAGAAAGCCTGGGTTGACTGCTGCCTTTGCAGCTTTGGCAGCACAATCCACATGGATTAGGACAGTGGTTCTCAAAGTACGGTCCATGGACCACTAAGGGCCCAAAGACATTTTTAAGGAGTCTGTGAGGACAAAACTAGTTTCATAATAATATCAAAACAATATTTGCCTTTTTCTTTGTGTTGACATTTGCCCTGATGGTGCAAAAGCAATGGTGGGTAAAGCTCCTGGTCCCTCAGCGTGAATCAAGGCAGAGGCCCCAATTCTGTATTAGGGATCATTGCATCCTTCATTTCTATATTTGCAGTGGCGGGGAGGAAATGCCAGTTTCACTTACAAATGTTATTGACTGTATTAGTTGGCTAGGCTGCCATAACAAAATTCCACAGACTAAGTGACTTAGACAACAGAAATAGTTCTGAGGCTAGAAATCCAGGATCAAGGTGCCCACAGAGCTGGTTTCTCTTGGGCCCACCCTCCTGGGCTTCGAGATGACCACCTTCTCCCTGTGTTCTCAAATGGACTTTCCCCTGTGCATGCAAATCCTTTGTGTCTCTTCTCTTTGTGTGTCCATATTTCCTCTTATCATAAGAACACCAGTCAGACTGCATTAGGGTCCACTCTACTCCAGTCCAAATGCTGCCATTTTACCTTATCTTTTAAAGGCCCTGTCTCCAAAGAAGGATACATTTTGAGGTACCGGGGGTAAGAACTCCAGCATATGGATTTGGAGAAGCACACAATTCAGTCCATAACATCGAAAAAGCAGTGAAACTATTAATTTTATTAAATCTCCACTCCTGAGTATATGTCTTTTTAGTATTCTGTGCCACAAAAGTGGACGTGCACATAAAGCACTTCTGGTGCATTCCAAATTGTTATATTATCTCAAGAGAAGACTTTTTTGCAGTCATTTGAGTTGCAAGCTGGACTAGCCATTTTTTTCCATAAAACACCATTTTGCTTGAAAGAACAACTGACAGACAAACTATGAGTATTCAGACTTCGGTAGCTGTCAGGCATTTTCTTAAAAATTAATGAATCGAGGCTGCACATCAAGGAAAACAATAGATCATTGCTGCTAATGATAAAAATCCAAGTTTTCAGGGAAAAATTAGAGTTTGGAGACACTTGTATCTGCCATTATGAACTGGAAGGCTCCCCAATATTTAAATACTGTTCTGAATTAAAGATAGTTGTAAGCACATTAACTCCTGTGATATATTTGATATTGTATAATGAACTACGTCAACACCCAGAGATGCCTAATTTAGTGAACCAATTGTTTCCCCAAAGACCAATGGATAATGTTACAAAACCATGCATGGGTGAGAGTTCCATCCAAAATGCAAGCTAGACCAATGGACTTTACTGGAAAAGAATAGGAAAACTCCATTAACATGGTTTCTGATTTCACATTGCAACTAACCTAACTTTTCATACTACATATCTGTGTGAGGCCAGGTTTTGCTCGTGTTTCACCAAACGAATATATTGCAATACATAGGAGGCCTAAGCAGACATGTAAATCCAGTTGTCCTCATGTAATTCAGCTCTACCCTGATGGTTATCTGAAGACTATGATGCAATACCTTCAGTATCCTTTAGTCTATATTCTCCAAAGTTTTCTAGCTAGTCCTCTATGGACATAGTTTGAAGTCTTTTCAATAGCCTGTTCCACATTAAAAAAAAACAAACAAACAAAAAACAGCCTAGAGTATTCTCCTTTGAATGCACTGTAGTTTGTCTATATCCCTCAAGGAGTACAAGTAAAAATCAGGAGCAGGCAGTGGAGATAAGTGAAGCAACTTTAAAGTCCACAATCATAAAATTAAAAGCTCTAGGATGCCCCTGTCCAATCCTTATTTCTTTTCTTGGCCTGGCATCGCAAAATTTTCTCCAAGTGCTTTGAGTCTCCAGGTAGGAGGCCTGATCCTACCCAGGACCGGACAACACCATGGTAAACTCAGTCCCCTCACACCATCTCTGTCCTCTGATCCTTTCTGAGAATGCCCATGCCTGGCACTGAGAATGACCCAGCCTCCTTCCAGGAAGAGGTGAACTTCAGGATATACCCACCCTGTGCCTGCCCCTCCCCTTTCCCACAGAAGAGCATCTCCTACAACAATGAAAATCCACATAGAGAAAGAAAATGCCAGGACGCCCAGGCCATTATAAGGCCACTCCAGGGAAGGAGATCAGCTGGAGGACTGAGAGGATACCCAGACACTTTCAAATTACAAATATCAAAGTAAAGGATTAAAGAAGACTGTGTATTTGCCAAGTGAACCAAAAATATTACTGGACTAGGAATTGGGATACTTGATTTCTTATGTTTCTTTGAAGTTGGGTGCCTTGGCCAGTTGTGAGACCGCTCTGGATCTTTCTAGACTCTTTCATCTGAACACAGAGGTGGAGTGAATATATGATCCTTGAAGGCTCTCCCAGCAGTGACATCCTAGGATGCTTCTCTAGAGGCACAGTTCATCTTTGATTACTCATGTTAGTGGAAAGAATGTGATTTGAATATTCCAAATATGTAGACAACATGGAACCCATTTCTCTTTGGATTTGGGATATATTTCATGGTGTGGAGAAAATCACAACAAATATATCTTCCCAATGATGCTTAACTCAGGCTAATGTTAAAAATCAAATCGTTTACAACTAATAGTGCTATGCTTGGATAAACAAATGTAAGGTAGTATTCCATAGGACACCGACACCCAGAGAGAGCAGGGGACTAGGAATTGGAAAGATGTGGGTCCTGGCCATGGATCTGACACTTCCTAGCTCATGCTCTCTGAATATGGGATACTTCATCTTAAAGTGGATTCAGAAAACAGTTTCTGAGCACTCATTCACTGAGGCACGGTGCTGGCCTAGAGGACACAGAGATGAACAGGACACATCCCTTCTCTAAGACAACAGGAAAGGGGTTTTGAGTGCAATGATAGAGATAGCACCGGATGCCATAAAAACTGAGGGGAAGGGGGTGCATCTAATCCAGTGCACTGTTGGGCAGTCATTAGGACTTCCTAGGGAGGACAACAGCTAAGCTCAGACCAGTAAATCAATAGGATCTAAGGAGGTGGGTTAGGGACGAAACTGGAGGCCTGAAGAAGGAAAGGGCATTTCAGACAAAAGCAATTATAGGGCAAAGGCAAAGAGATAGGAATAACCATGGAGTTTTCAGGAAGCAAGTTGTTCAACACAGCTGAGTTTAGCAGAGTATGTGTCAAAGAGTAAGACGTAGCCTAGGAAGGTAAGGAAAAGCCTGTATTCCAAAACCATCTTATCCTGAGGATAATGGAGCGATACCATAAATTTCAGCATGTAATTTCACAGATCAGACCCCACAATGCTTAGCATCTTTATTTATTAATCTTCATTTCTACTATGATTACTAACTATAACAAACATTCACAAAATTGCAGTTGCTTTACAACAACAAGCATATATTGCTTTTGCTCATCGGTCACCAGGCCAGCTGGACTCGGCCTCAAGTTTGTAGACTGCATTCAGGGCTGCTCTACATGTCTTCATTCTGGGGCCCAGGCCGAAGCAGCAGTGACCCCCTGAGCACACTCTTCTCTCCTCAGAGGACAAAGGCTCAAGAGCACTGGCAGAAATCCATGACGTCATTCCACGTGGTGCCTCAGCCTGGCGCTGTCACCTCCATCCACAACCTACGGATCCATGCATGGCCACATCCCAGTGTCAGTGGAGTGGGATGTACCCCCACCTGGAGTGGAGGCCCTGCAAAGTCCTGTGGCAAAGTGTCTGGATGATACCCCTGGTACAGGGAGGAGGGAAGCGCTGGGAAACACAGCAGCTGCATTCCCCTCAGGATTCAGCTCCCCAAACCTTTCTGCCACAACCACAGGACTGTAAGATTCATGGCCCTGGAACCACAAGGTTGCAGAGTTTAAGGTTTGGTGTACCCAAGATTTCATTTGCCTTTTCATTTCCAACTTTCAATTGCCTTTTTTTTTCCTATAACTAGTTCTAGTCAAGCCAGTTTCTGATGGCTGCTTGGGAAAGTCTGTGCACCAGCGCTAGGAGGGAGTCAGTGAGCCTCACAGCGGTTCAACAGCAGCTGAATTTACTATTCAATATGCTAACCACCCACCTCTTGCCATTTCAAATACTAGCACATAAAGCAGCACCTAAACCAACAGCCCAACTTGCAATGAGTTATTCTCATCTGGTCAGCTGATGAGGCACAACTTTTTTGCTCTCCGCTCAAGCCATTCCCTGTTACATTGTTACTGAGACCATAACATTTCTTCTTCTCTCTTCCTATCTGTTCTCTGAGCTTTTTAATCAACAAAAGAGTGTTAGACCCTGTGTGTGGAGACGAAGTGGCTTGGAGTTCATGGGGCAGGGATACAGTTGTATGGAGGGTGGGAAGGAGTTGTCACAAGATTTTAAATAAAGTTGTGATATGTAAATTAAGTATTTAATTTGGATTTGGATAAGAGCCTCCAGGGAAAATGTGAAGATCAACCTTGTTTCAATCTTCCTCCCTCTTGATAACAATAGCAACAAAATTCAGACTCTCCTTTAACTGGTTAAAATTTAATGAGGTCATTTTCAATGACCCTAGTATATCACTTCATTTTCACAGTGATAAACACAGAGATCAAAGGCAAACCAAGACCAAGGTCTCGAGAACTCCAAGGAGAGTTTTCAGAAAGACAATGTGCCAAAATCAGAGGTCCAATAAGAATATAAATAAAAAGGATCGACTAAATGTGGCCAGAGCCACTGTAACAAGTTGCACACGTTGTATCTGGGCAAAGGACACTCAGCCAAGGCGACAAGTGGGGGTAAAAATCAGCTGGAGCTCTGCTGGTCAAGGCATGGCCCTGGTGTGGCGCTGCATCAGCTGGAGAAAGGGAAACCTTTCAGAAAGCTCCCAAAGGTGCCTCCTGTTTGCTGACTTGAGCCCTAGGAGCTGTCTCTGCATTCGTCCAACATGTCACCTTTTCCAAGTCACACAAAACAGTATATGGGCTCCTGAATTTAGCCCGTGAGTCGATGGAGAGGATAAAATTCTAAAGTTCACACAAAAGGCCTTTACACTGTTTAACCAACCACGTGCAAAGTGGGACAGACAGAGGTGATTCAGAAGTTTAGAAGGTTAAAGGAGAAATCACATTGACCATACACCTTTTCTGCCTACCTACAGCTTGTAGAACCCAGTTGAGACATTCAGGTGTGACAAACTCCTTTGTGGGAAACCATCTGAGAGTAGACCGGCCAGAAAGCACAGACGGGAGAAGATGTCATGATTTCTCAAAATTCATTCTAGTTGCAAACTTCAGGGCAGATCTTGGCAGCAGGGCAGAAAAGCCTGAGAAAGAAGCACCCAGGTGAGCCTGCCCCGACCTACAACCAAGATTTGTTGATCTCACTGCAGCTCAAATTACAGAAACTCTGGTAGTGAAGGTTCTCAGAAGGCAGATAGGTCAAAACCAAGAGGAGGTTTTTGTACAGCTCTGTAGCACTGTGGGTGGGGTACTCGCACAGCACCACAAACCTCGCAGAGACCTGTACAGAAACTGTAGGGGCAAAAGCAGAATTTCCTTGTGAATTCCTCAGCCTGACTCAACCATAACTATCAGACTGATTTTCCCATGACTGCCTGACTGAACTCCCACAAAAGGCCAACTGCCATTTTTATTTCACCCAAGTCATCCAGACCCAAGTTCACAAAAATGTTGTTCCCAATATTCTTATGGAAAATTGCATGCTCCAAACTGTCAAATATGACCATTCACTAAGCAGGGAATTTCATCTTTTCCTGTAAAGGCTCTAGCTTATTTGTATTTTCCAGTGTTTCCTTTCTGAATCTAACTCCCAAAGTGCTTTGCTATGCTTTCTCATTTCAGTACAAGGTCAATGTACAAGTCGAATATTTTAATTTCTTCAGATACCTCTATGCAGACATCTCCTCTCCCACTTCTCTGTTACCCCAGGCACCTTATCAGGAGCAAAGAGCTCAAGCTTAGATAACCTGGGGACATATAGCAACATCAACATGCCCATCAGGTCACTGTTCTATGGCCAATTACTCACTTAGCATCTTCTGTGGCATTTATTTCTCAATATCTCTTTCTAATCTTGATCCCTGGGCCTCCACTTTATAAATTCATACTCTCTTCTTTGACACCTATTCACAGTGTTCACAGTCTACAAACTTTCCACCTCTCAGCTCTTCCTCCCAGCCTCCCTCACCTTGAGCCCTACACCTTCCAGCAATTATCTTTCCCAGAACATTTGTATCTCAACAGAAAAATGATGCAAAACAGGTGCCCTCTATTGCAGTTTTTTCTTCCCAGTCTTACCCTTACCCATGTAGGACTGGAAAGTTAGGATCACTGTCCACCATTTGTGGATGTTTTTCTCAGAGATCTGTCCCCAGAGCAGCACTTGGGGCTGAGTCTGAACTCCATGGTTCTATAACTCGTTAAGGTGCCTGACTCAGAAAGACTCCCAAGTTTCTACCTAAAGCCCGGTCCACCTACTACATTATTGGAATTTGCCATTGGAAAAAGGTGAGCTATGTACATATCACTTCTCTAAAGTCTCAGAACTGGATCTCAGATTCTACAGGATATATGAATGCCTGAAGCTCCAGGACAAAGGGTGGGATGCGCTAGTTGTGTGGACTGCAACGGGGATCTTTCTTCAATGGAAGAAAGAAGCATTGTCATAGTAAAAACTGCAACTCTCGGACTTCCTAGGTGGAGCAGTGGTTAAGAATCCGCCTGCCAATGCAGGGCACACGGGCTCGATCCCTGATCCAGGAAGATCCCACATGCCAAGGAGCAACTAAGCCCGTGCACCACAACTACTGAGCCTGCGCTCTAGAGCCCATGAACCACAACTACTGAGCCCAAGTACCAAAACTACTGAAGCCCACATGCCTAGAGCCTGTGCCCCACAGCAAGAGAAGCCACTGCAATTAGGAGCCCATGCACCACAATGAAGAGTAGCCTCCACTTGAAGCAATTAGAGAAAGCCTGTGTGCAGCAACGAAGACACAACACAGCCAATAAATAAACAAATAAATTAATTAATTAATAAAAACTCAAACTCTCTCGTCTACTTGTGTTCTCTGATACCACGCCTCATTCTATCATTTACGGTAGATCAAATCTACTGAAAAATAAACTGGACGAAGTTTACTTTACTCAAAGTAAAGTAAATGAATGTGACTGCAGAATACAATATTCCCCCCTCTCCAAACAGACTCCAAGAGCTGGGTATAAATAGGTCTCTAACCACCCTATTTGTGCATTTGGATATATTTCTCCCACTTCCTGTACATAGTCTCTGAATACAGAGAATTCCATGAGGAAAATGGAGACTCCATCGTACACACACTAATAACTCAAATATCAGTGCAGAATGAGTGTGTGGAGGGAGGACAATTTTGTACTGAAATTACTTAAGCTCTATTTACAGAAGAAAAGCAATATACACTTTCTTCCTACAATGGCTTTCTTTATGGATAGAGTGTTTACCACAGGGGGTTAAGATGCTTCTGCCACTGCTTTTTGGCTTCCACACTAAAAGCCATCTGGTGTCCACCACATCTGAAGGAGGATCTCCTTGTTCAGCATTGTTGAGGCCATCTCACTGATCCCAGAAGTCAGACCTGACTATACACATTGGCTAATAGAACTAGAAGAGCCCATGTGCTAAGAGAGTAATGGAAAGTGGTGGGACGAATGGGTGCTGGGAAACTGCTGGGTGCTGGGAAATTGCTCAAGTCCACTGCTGACTCAGTCTTCTCACCATCTGCCTAATCCAACAGATGCATCTGCCTTATGAGGCACCAGAGACACAGAATGTCCACATTCTGTGGTTCTTTTACCCCTTGACACCCCACATTTGAGTTCCTCTCCTACTCAGAAAACAAAGGCTGCTGGCTTTGGGCCAGTTCACAACAGATGTGGGGCACAACCACTAGCTACCCAGGAAGCAGCCACCAGGGCAGGGCATGAGAATCTGCTTCTCAGAAATTCCCATACTTCTTTCTGATGCCATCAATCATCTAACACCAGCGCAAAGAGAGAGACTGGAAGACTTTCCCCTGAGCATCTTCAGGGATGTAATGCTTCCTGTTGGGAGCTGAGAAAACTGAGTTACAGCTAAGTTTAAGAGGTTGGGAGTTAAGGGAATTATTGGCAAGCAAGTATTATAACTTTTCATGTACTTTAGGAAGGCCTGCAAATCTATCCAAAATTTGACAGAATGCCTTCCTAAATCAGTGACCTTACCCATCTCACTTCCTGTATCCAGGTGGTGATCACACACTGGACAGGCTTTCAAAGCCATGAGCAGCAGGACCTTTCCTTTCTCCACATGCAGGACAATAGAGCCGGGGATTCTGCTCATGAGAATGTCATTGCTGCTTTGTGCCAGACCTCACAAGGACGTCCTTGTTCTCCAATTGCCTGTAAGAGACTGTACCCAGGCTTTCCCTAAGTCTCTAGACTTCTTTTACTACCTTTGTGAAGCAAGAAAATGTTCCCTTCTGTGGACTGCCTACTTCGTAAAACTAAGAAAAATGAGACGCACAGGGACAACGTATAAGCAAAGACACAAAGATGTTAGTAGCACAGAAAATACTCTGTGGGCTTGGAGTATTTATAACTTGAAATGATATCAACCTTATCTCCCCAGAAAATATAAAGGTCAGTATTAGATGTGTATTTTCTTAGTGTCTCTGAAAGAAAAAATGAGCATTCAAGGAGAACAGAATCCCTGGATCTTGCAGATTTCACCAAAAGAAGTCCTTAGCTGTGGCTGGAATGATTCAAAGTCTTGGCAGTAGCTAGGGGAGGCTGCCAGCTGCCAACTCTCTGCAAACTGTGAAGTAGGTCATCCATAGCTCCTCGCTCTCATCTTTCTGGGCTCTTTTCCTGGGCCCTCCTCCCCATCACATCCCTCATATGCTTTTATTCTATTCCCATCAAAACCTAGTGCCAAAAAATGATCTGAAACCAGTTCCTACTAATTTAGTGAACAATGAAAATAGTTGGAAGCTTTAGGTTTCCTGAGGTTGGGGTGGGAGGGAGGGAACATTGTATTTAATAGAGATAATAGCCATGAGCTAAAGACTAGAGCAACCATGGCAGAGTTTTCAAAGCTTGAGGACACTGCCCACAATGAAAGATGGAATTTGTTCTCTCCGTGTTTGGAGACTCAGTGTGGATCAGACAAGGAGAGTCTGCAGTCTCCAAGGAGGCACTTCACTTCCCGTGTGAAGAAAGAGGTCCAGAAAGGAGGCCAATAGAAAAATAAAATTAAAATGTGTGTGATTTAATTTAATAGCAGGAATAGCTTTGCCTAGTTGACATTTTTCAGCCGTGAAAGAAACATCCATGTCAGAGAGTGAGTTCAGGGGCACGAATACACTGAGCAGATTGTCTGCATGGTTGGGAGCTAGAACTCAATGACCTGAGCTCTTTCCTCCTTAAAATGCATTACAGTATCCACGTCGAAGAAAACTCAACTGAAGCCAAAACGCAACTACCGTTACTATTTGGGTGTATTCCTTACCAGTTTTCTTTTTCACTGTATAGATTATTACATACTGTGTATATGTATTCATACTCCATATACACATTTCATCCTTTTTTACATTATAAAATCAATTCTATATACTTTCAATACTTTAATCAGTGTTGTTAATGAGCTACATTAATACTGTGCTTAGGCACAGGCTACGGATCAATCAGTTCTCATAAGATGGAGAATTTGGGCAACATCTACATTTCTCTTTCTGTAAAAATTGCTTTCTGAATGTATTCATACAAACATTTCCACCAGTTAAAATTATGCTCTGTAATATAAGAAAAACTTTATATATATATATATACATAAAACTATGTATACAAAACTATATACATATATATATGTATATATTATGGTCTGAAGTAAGTGTCCACTTTCCCTCAATTAGAAGATTTAGAATGAAGGTTTTTAGGGGACTGCCCTGGTGGCTCAGTGCTTGAGGGTCCACCTCCCAATGCAGGGGACATGGGTTCGATCCCTGGTCTGGGAAGATCCCACATGCCAAGGAACAATTAGGCCCGTGAGCCACAGCTAGTGGGCCTGCGCTCTGGAGCCTGGGAGCCACAGCTGTTGAGCCCGCATGCTGCAGCTACCGAAGCCCGCAGGCCTAGAGCCCATGCTGGGCAACGAGAGGGGCCGCTGCACTGAGAAGCCTGCCCACCACAACGAGGAGTAGCCACCACTCGCCACAACTAGAGAAAGCCCATGCACAACAACGAAGACCCAACACAGCCATTAAATTAATTAATTAATTAAAATACATTTTTTAAAAAGCCGTTGTGCGGTTTGGCCAGATCCGTTTTTTTTTTTTTTAAAATGAAGGTTCTTAGCCAACTTGAATATATTAAGGTTGTAGATGAAGTGGTCAAACGGTCCTTTTTTTTTCTTGGTCATGCCTAGCTTCATGCAAGCTCTTAATTCCCCAGCCAGGGATCAAACCCGTGCCCTCTGCAGTCCTGCAGTGGAAATGCAGAGTCTTAACCCCTGGGCTACCAAGGAATTCACCAATCTACTTTTAAATCTTTAAAGTATTAATTTAGTTACACATACATACTTTAAATCATATATGTAATTTAACAACTTTGAAATATTGCTTTTTTTCATTCTCATAGTTCATAAAATTTATTTTAATTTCTTTACTAGCATCTCAAATTAATGTATTTATCATCAGTAGAGCTGCTTTTTTATCTTCAAACATTTTTCCAAGCATATCAAACTTAGCTGTGTCTATGTCATTTGAATTAAACACATTGGGAATCCATCTTTGAAGTTATCACTAAAACACAATACTGAGTCACAAAACATTACAACTATTGCTTTGCCTCTTATCCACTACATGAATACTCAGGACGTCAACAACAAAACATTCACCTTAAAAGATTTGTTTAAACATTATTGAACGTGTAATTTTAAAAGCACAGTCCCTAGGATAGCTACTAAGTTTTGTTAAGTTATACTCTTCTTTTCACTAGTCTCATCAGCTGACTTCCAGAAGTATCCTAGAGCCAGCCTGATTAAGCTCCTTCCTGGTGTCCTCATTAAATTGTACTTAACTGTGCAAAATCAAACAGTTGCGTGAAAGCACTGTAGTATTGCTTTTTGCAATTTTTTCAAAGAATCACATATAAAAGGACTCTCCCCCTTTCTGAATATTCTAAACCTCACTTTATGTTTGAACAAAGATAGTATCTTTTCAGTGGAAATATTTGTTCATACTAGTATGAATATTTTCACCCTCTTGATATTAACTAATTGGTTTTCAATAAAAATATAACTATTTATATTGTTACCAAATCTTGCCAACATTGGGAACATCATCTTATGTAACAAAACATTGCTTAAATATCTGTTTTTGAAAGTTGGTTTGCTAATGCTTTATTTACATTTTTTATTCCTAGAGGGGTAAAACATTTTTCTGAGTTTGTTAACCAATGAGTGACTTTCTTCACTTGTCCTTTGACCATTTAGTTTTAGATTCTTAGTGTTTACTTATTAATTTGTGTAACGTAACAATTTTTGTGTCTGAGTGTTAGAGCATACAACCACAATAATAACATGGGAATAGGAATTTTCTGAGGCAATTTAGATAGCAAAGGGTGGTGATGGCAAAATACCAAGGAAAGGATAAAAGGAAGAGGAGGGTTATTGTACTACGGTGTTTCACTGTGACTACGTACCAAAGAGGTTGAAGTGTACTAGCCTATATTCAAAAACCCCAGCTCTGCTTCACTGCCTCATCCCCACATAAATGGAAGACTGGATTTTGAGCCATTTTCATTATCTCAGCTCTTGAAGGGCAGTGATTTTAAGATACATCACTTATGCTTATTTCTTGAATAAAAATAACCCAAAATGTGCAAGATTATCAACAGCATTTTCCTATATATTTTACCTAAATATTCAGTAACAGATTCATTTTCGTTGTAGAAATATGTCATAGGAACATACAGTTTTAATTTGTTCAAATACCTAGAGATTCAAGGAATACTTTGAGCAAAACAATATTTCACCTTTTCACTGGATAAACTTGCTGCAGACTTCTTGGCCACTTAGAAATGAAAACTTTAAAAACATTTTATTACAAAGTTTCTGAAATATTTGAAAAAAAGTGTTGGATAGATTCAATATCTTTAGATTCATCACCCAGTTCTAGTAATCGATTGTCACCATATTTGCTATTTATTTTGGTGAAGTATTTAAAAATAAATTACAAACATCATGACAACGCATTTAAAAAAAACTTCAGCATGCATTTTTCAAAAACAAAAATATTTTTTACATAACCCTAAAACCATTTCCCACTTAAAGTTAACAATTCCCTGAAATCATTTAATAGCCAGTCTATGTTAAAATTTTCAAGTTCTTCCCAAATGTTTTTCATAGATGGTTTTAAAAAACAAGAATCCAGGCATGAAGCTAGCCATGGCCAAAAAAAAAAAAAAGGCAATTTGACCACTTCATCTACAACCCTAATATATTCAAGTTGGCTAAAAACCTTCATGTGGGGGTGAGGCAGTGACAGATGTCTACAGATGTACCAATGGCGCCAGTCAGTGGATTGTCAAGCTCACTTCTTCAACAGGGTGGGCCTCACAGAGAAGGTAGGAGAAGGTTTTGACAAGAGGCAAAGTGTGCTGGAGGGCCCTTCGCTGAGGGGAACTTGCCCAGATTTATCCATTCTTGGGGCTTTATATGGGTCTCAACTCAAAAGCCTGGCCCCTTTTATTTCCTGTCCAGTTGCTAAGTATATTGCTTGACCCAGTAACCATGAAAGCCAAGTCAGTCTATTCCTCCTTTTTACAGTTTTGCTGAATACTCAACTCACCATCCATACATATCACTCAAGCAAGGAAACATTATTTTTAATGGGAAGGCTGAAGCATTGCAGCAGGAGTATATATGGTGCTGAACATAATGTAGTCAGACTCTGGGCCTTCCCTGAGCCCTCCCACTGCGCCCAAAGCACCACCTTCATCGATCCAGCATCTGAGAAGCTGAGAACCACCGAGAAGAGCAAACCACAGGCAGAGGACATGCAGATCCGTGGTCCTTGACTCTAGAGATTCCAGCCAAGTAATTGGGTCGATTTCAACAGTTTTGAAGAACTAGAAAGTCACTGCTCACAATGGCTTCTCACCAATTATTCAGCCATGAAAGCAGATGATACAATCAATAGGCTAATCACCAGCAAATAGTAGAGAGTGGTGGCGCTGTGGAGAAAGCCTGGGTTGACTGCTGCCATTGCAGCTTTGGCAGCACAAACGGCAAAGATTAGGATGATGGTTCTCAAAGGATGGTCCATGGACCTCTAGGGGCCCCCAGACCTTTCTGGGGAGTCCATGAGGTCAGAACTGTTTTCATAATCATATCAACACAATATTTGCCTTTCTTCTTGTGTTGACATTGGCCTTGATGTTGCAAAAGCAATGGTGGGTAAAACTGCTGATCCCTCAGCATGAATCAAGGCACAGGCCTCAGTTCTGTATGCGTGGTCATGGTACCCTTCATTTCTGTATTTCCAGGGGGAAAAAAATGCTAGTTTCACTCTAAAAGGATATGGACTGTATTAGTTGGCTAGGCTGCCATAACAAAATTCCACAGACTTGGTGGCTTAAACAAGTGAAACTTATTTTCTCACAGTTCTGAGGTTTCAAATTCAAGATCAAGGTCCACACAGAGTGAGTTTCCCTGTGCCCTACTTTCTCGGATTGGGGATGACCACCTTTTTGTTGCCTCCATATGTGGACTTTTCCTCTGTACATGCAAATCCCTTGTGTCTCTTCGCTTTGTGTGCCCTCATTTCCCCTATTTATACCACACCAGACCCTGGATGAGGATCCATGCTAATTCACTCTAATTTCAATTTAATAATATATTTAACATAAGTATCTTCATATACAGTAACATCCTGATCCGTGAGATAAGGACTTTAACATATGGATTTGAGGAGGACACAGTGCAATGTATAATATTAAAAAAAGAAGTTTAACTCTTGATTTTATTAAATCTCAACTCTTGAGTATATGTCTTTTTAGTATTCTGTGTAACAAAAGTGGAAGTACACATAAAGCACTTCTGCTGCATTCCAAATTATTATATTATCTCAAGGGAAAATATTTGTGCAGTTGTTTGAGTTGCAAGCTGAACTAGCCACTGTTTCCATGAAACACCATTTTGCTTGAAAGAAGGATTATTCAGACTTGGGTAGTTGTCGGGCATTTTCTTGAAAATGAATGAACTGAGCCTGTCACATCATGCAAAACAACAGATCATTATTGCTAATGATACAAATCTAAGCTTTGAGGCAAAAATTAGAGGTTAGGGATACTTGTATCTGCTATCATGAGCTGGATGGCTCCCCAGTATTTAAATACTGTTCTGATTTACAGACTTCCCTGGTGGTGCAGTGGTGAAGAATCTGCCTACCAAAACAGGGGACATGGGTTCAAGCCCTGGTCCGGGAAGAACCCACATACTACGGAGCAACTAAGCCCATGCCCCACAACTATTGAGCCTGTGCTCTAGAACCCACGAGCCACAATTTCTGAAGCCTGTGCCCCTAGATCTCATGCTCCATAAAAATAGAAGCCACTACAATGAATAGCCCAAGCACTGCAATGAAGGGTAGCCCCTATTCACTACAACTGGAGAAAGCCCACACTCAGCAATGAAGACCCAACACAGCCAATAAGTAAATAAATAAATTTAAATAAATAAATAAATACTGTTCTGATTTAAGGATGATGGTCTAATGTTCATTGCAGCACTATTTATAATAGCTAGGACATGCAAGCAACCTAAATGCCCATCAATAGATGAATGGATAAAGAAGATGTGGCACATATACACAATGGAATATTACTCAGCCATAAAAGGGAATGAAACTGAATTATTTGTAATAAGGTCGATGGACCTAGAGTCTGTCATACAAAGCCAAGTAAGCCAGAAAGAGAAAAACAAATACCGTATGCTAACTCATATATATGGAATCTAAATAAATGGTACTAATGAAACCAGTGACAGGGCAAAAATAAAGATGCAGATGTAGAGAACAGACCTGAGGACAGGGGGTGGGGGTGGGGGCAAAGGGGAAGCTGGGATGAAGTGAGAGAGTAGCATTCACATGTATACACTGCCAAATGTAAAATAGCCTGGTAAGCTACTGCATAACACAGGGATATCAACTCAATGATTGGGGATGACTTGGAGGGCTGGGATGGGAGGATGAGGAGTCATGGGAGGGAGGGAATATGTGGATATATGTATACATACACCTGATTCACTTTTTTCTACAGCAAAAGAAAAAAAAATAATTTTATTCATTAATGTATTTGACTCTTCACAAATGAAATCTGATCAAATATCAAACAATTTCTGAACAAACTTTTTTTAATCAGGAAAACAATTTACCAGGAAACATTTATACTTTCATTTGAAACAGTGATAAATAGCTCACTATTATTAAACTCTTTTATTGAAAATTATTTTTCACTACTTGTTTTTCACCAAATTTGGAAGTCTGGTGCATAGTTTTCCGCTGTTTGCAATGATTGATTTTTCTATTTTGATACAAATTGTTTTTACACACCTATTTTGTTGTTAAATATTATACTTTATATGACTCTCAATATAAATTAAACACTATTCATATTTACTCTAAAAAAATAAAAAATAAAAATATTGGTGGTCGTATTAACTACTTTGATATTTTCGATATTATATAATGAAATGTGTCAACATGTGGAGGTCACCTAACTCTTTGAACCAAATGTTTCCCTAAAGACCACCAATGGATAGTTCCATGCAAACTGCAAGCTAGACCAATGGGTGTTTTTTTCAATTTTTATTATAGTATAGCTGTTTTGCAGTGTTGTGTTAGCTTCTGCTTTACAGCAACGTGAATGAGCTATATGTATACATATATCCCCTCCTTTTTGGATTTCCTTCCCATTTAGATCACCAAAGAGCATTGAGTACAGTTCCCTGTACTATACAGTAGGTTCTCATTAATTATACATTTCCCCAAAGAAGACATAGAGGTGGACAAGAGGCACATGAAAAGATGTGCAACATCACTAATTGTTAGACCAATGGATTTTAATAGAAAAGAATATGAAAAATTTATTAACATGGTTTAAAATTCCACATAGCAACTAACACATCTTTTCAAACTTCATAGCTGTGTAACATCTGGTTTTTCTCATATATTCAACCAAACCAACTCATTGCAATAGATAGAATGCATGAGTATACATGAGAATCTGCCTGTCTTCTAAGCCAGCTCTTCCCTGATGGATATCTAAAGATAGCGATCAAACATCCTCTTTAATTCCCTTCCTTTGGTCTACCTTCCCCAATGTTTTCTACCTCTTCCTCCCTGTATATGGTTTAACGTCTTTTTAACAAGCTGATATTCTTCTTTGAATACACTGCAGTTTGTCTATAACCATCAAAGAGTGCATGTCAATATCGGGAGTAGGAGGTGGAGGTAAATAAAACAGGTTTAAACCCACAATCCCAAATCTTTCAACATGGAGGATGCCACTCTCCAATTCCTATTTCTTTTCTTCTCCTGGGACCCCATAAATTTGCTTGAGGTGCTCTGAATCTCCAAGAGAAGGCCTGGTCACAGCCAGGACTAGACAATAACATGGCAAACCCAGTCCTTACATGTTGTCTGCGCCTCTGTTTCTGCCAAGAATGCCCATGCCTGGCACTGAGATCATGGCCCAGCCTCCTTCCAGGAACAGAAGAACTTCAGGACAAACCCACCTGGTGCCTGCCTCTCCCCTTTCCCACAGAAGAGCATCTCCTACAACAATGAAAAGCCACAAGGAGAAAGAAAATGCCAGGCTGCCAAGGCCATTCGGAGGCCACTCCAGGGAAAGAGATCAGCTGGAGGACTGAGAGGATACCCAGACACTTTCAAATCACAAATGTCAAAATAAAGGACCAGAGACTGGCTATTTTCAAGTGGATCGAAATTTATCGCTGGACAAGACATTGGGACATGATTTCTTGCATGTTTCTTTGAATTTGGGTGCTTTGCCCAGTTGTGAAACCTCTCTGCATCTTTCTAGATTCTTTCATCTGAACACATAGGTAAGTGAATATATCATCCTTGAAGGCTCTCCCAGCTGTGACATTCTTCTCTAGAGGCAGAGTTCATCTTACATTACTCATGTTAGTGGAAATAAATGTGGTTTGAATACTCCAAATATGTAGACAACGTGGAACTCGTTTTTATTTAGCTTTGAAATATATTTCATGGTGTGAGCAAATTACAACAAATGAATCTTCCCAAAGATGCGTAACTCAGACTAATATTAAAAAATTAATTGTTTACAACTAACGGTGCTCTGCTCTGCTATACAAATGTAGGGTAGTATCCCATAGGGCAGCCCAGTGCCAGAGAGAGCAGGGGACTAGGAATTGGGAATATGTCGGTTCTAGCCATGGCTCTGTCACTTCCTAGCTTATCCTCGCTCAATATGAGATACCTCATCCTTCAAATGGATTGAGAAGGCACTGTCTGAGAACTCATCCAATGAAGCACTGTGCTGGCACAGAAGGCACAGAGATGAACAGGACAAATCCCTTCTCTCAAGATTCTTTACCTAATGAAGATGAGAGAAAAGGAGGTTGAGTGCAATTATGGGCATAAACACTGGATGCCAAGAAAATTTAGGGGAAGGGGCCGCATCTAACCCAGTCCACTCTTGAGCAGGCATTTAGGACTTCCCAGGAGGTCAACAGCTAAGCTCAGACCAGTAAATCAATAGGCTCAAAGGCCACGGGTTAGGGACCAAATTGGGGAGCTAAAGAAGGAAAGGGCATTTTGGGCAAAAGCAATCACAGGCGAAAGCAAAGAGACATGAAAGAACATGGAGCTTTCAGGAAGCAAGTAGTTCAAAGCAGCTGAGTGTAGGGGAACAAGTGGAAAAGTACAAGATGTAGGCTTAGGAAGGTAAGCAAAACCCTGTGTCCAAACCAGCTTACCCTGAGGACAATGGAGAGCTACCACACATTTTAAGCATGTGTTGCACAGTTGGGGTCCCCCTAAGGCTTAGCATCTGTATTAAACAGCTATTTCTGCTATGATTATTATCCATAAGAAACAACTCCAAAATTGCAGTGGCTCTACAGCAGCAAACATATATTGCTTTTGCTCATTGGTCAGCAGGCCAGCTGGACTCAGCCTCAAACTGTGGGCTGCATTCAGGGCTGCTCTACGTGTCTTCATTCTGGGACCCAGGCCGAAGCAGCAGTGACCCCCTGAGCACACACCTCTCTTCTCAGAGGACAAAGGCTCAAGAGTGCTGGCAGAAATCCATGACGTCATGCCACGTGCAGCCTCAGCCTGGAACTGGCACTGTCACCTCCACCCACAATCTGTGGATCCATGCTTGGCCACACTCCAAAGTCAATGGAGTAGGATGTACACCCACATGGAGCTGAGCTTCTGCAAAGTCACGTGGCAAAGTCCCTGCATGACACTCCTGGTACAGGGAGAGTGAATTGCTGGGAAACAGAATAGCTGCACTTTCCTCAGGATTCAGCGCCCTACAATCCTGTCGGCCACAGGATTACAAGATTCATGGCCCCAGATCTACACATTTGCAGAGTCTAAGTTGCAGTCCCCTCGAGATTTAATTGTGTTTTCATTTCCAACTTTTTGTTTCCTATAGCTAGTTCTAGTCAAATCGGTTTCTGATGGCTGTTTGGGGAAGTCTGTGCACCAACGCTAGGAGGGAGTCAGTGAGCCTCAGCGGGATTCAACAGAAGCTGAATTTACTGTTCAACACCCGCCTCTTGCCATGTCAAAGACTAGCACCTAAACCAGCTATGCTCAACCATCCAAGTTGCAGCGCTTTATTCCCAACTGGCCTCCCGCCATGAGGTCCACATTCTCCCGCTCTCTGCTCAAGCTGCCTCTGTTACAGTTTCCGTTACTAAGAAAATAACATTTCTTCTTTTACTCTTTTCCTATTTGTTTTTCATTTATTTATTTATTTATTTATTTATCTATTTATTTTACTGGTTGTGTTGGGTCTTTTTTGCTGTGCACAGGCTTTCTTTTTTAGTTGCGGTGAGCGGGGACTACTCTTCATTGTGGTGCGCAGGCTCCTCAATACCGTGGCTTCTCTTCTTGTGAAGCATGGGCTCTAGGAACGTGGCTTCAGTAGCTGCAGTACATGGGCTCAATAGTTGTGGCACACGGGCTTAGTTGCTTCGCGGCATGTGGGATCTTCCTGGAGCAGGGATCGAACCCATGTCCCCTGCATTGGCAGGCGGATTCTCAACCACTGCGCCACCTAGGAAGCCCTCTTATCTGTTTTTTGATTTTTTTAATCATCAAAATACTGTTAGACTCTGCATATGTAGAAAGAGTGACTTAGAGTTCATGGGGCAGGCGTGCAGTTGTGTGGAAGGTGGGAAGGTGTTGTCACAAGATTAGAAGGAAATTTGTGATACTTAAATTAAGCCATGGATTTGGATAAGATCCTCCAGGGAACATGTGAGGATCTACCTGTTTCAATCCTATTCCTCTTGATAACAACAGCAACAGAATTCACTCTCTCCTTTAATGGTTAACATTCAGTGAAGTCTCTTTCGATGACCCAGTGTATCACCTTATTTTCACAGTGATGGACACAGAGATCAAAAGCACACCAAAACCAATTCCCTGGTTGGCAGCACCAGACAAAGTTTTCAAAAAGAGTGTGATGATGTTAAATATCAGAAGTCCAACAAGAATATAAATAAAAGGCTTGGGCTGCATTTGGCCAGAGCCACGGCATCTAGGTTCATAGGCTGTGTCAGGTACAAGGATCCTCGGCCAAGGCGACAAAGTGGGCTAAAATTCAGCTAGAGCTGTGCTGCCTGAGCCATGGCCCTGGTGTGAAGCTGCATCAGCTGGAGACAGGGAAGCCTTTCAGAAAGCTCACAGACTTGCCTTCTGTTTGACAACTTGAGCCCTGGGAGCTGCCTCTGCATTCGCCCAGCAGGTTGCCTTTTCCAACTCACACAAAGCTGCATGTGGGCTATTGACCCTGATTTTGCCCAGGGATAATCAACGGAGAGGATAAAATCCTAAGTTTATGTGAAAGCCCTTTGTAGGTAGTATATAACACCCTCCATGTGTAAAGTAGACAGGTAGAAGTGATACAGAAGCTTAGCAGGTGAAAGCAGAAATTACATTGACCACAAACATTTTCTGCCTACCTACAGCTTGTAGAATCCACTTAAGACATTCAGGACTGATAAACTCCTCTGTGAGAAGCCATCTGAGAGTAGACTGGCCAGAAAGCACAGATGGGAGAAGATGTCATGATTTCTCAAAGTCCATTCTAGTCACAAACTCCAGGGCAGATCCCAGCAGCAGAGCAGAAAAGCCTGAGAAAGAAACACGCAGGCGAGTCTGCCCTGACTTAAGGCCAAGACTCTTTGATCTCACTGTAGCTCAAATTAGAGAAAAATACAGGATGCAGGTACTCAGAGGCCAGATAGGTCGAAATCAAGGGGAGGTTTTTGTAAAGCTCTGCACCACTGTGGGTGGGACGAGCACAGTGCTACGAAACCCACAGAGACCTGTACAGAAACTGCAGGGCAAAGTGGAACTTCCCATGAATTCCTCAGCATGGCTACCATAACTATCACACTAATTTTCCCATGACTCCCTGACTGAACTCCCAGAAAATACTGGCTGACATTTTTCCTTCCCACAAGTCATCCAGACCCAAGTTTACTAAAATATTGTTAGCAATGTTCTGATGGAAAATGGCATGTTCCAAACTGTTAAGTCTGAATCAACAGGGAATTTCCTCTTTTCCTGTAAATCCACTATCTTATTTGTATATTCCAGTGTTTCCTTTCTGAAGCTAACTCCCAAAGGGCTTTGCTATGCTTTCTTGTTTCATTAAAAGGTCAATGTATGAGAGGAAGTCAAAAGTTATCCGCATTCCAGTTATACTAAAACTTCTGTGGGCCACACTGTCTCATCAGCGCTTTCTGTTCAAGGCTGATGAACAGTCACTGCTGTGCAGGTGTGAACGTGTTACATCTGTTCATTTGTAACTGCAGTGCGAGCAAAAAGTGGATGGCCCACTTGTGATTTGCACAAAAGAAGAGCAGCGTGCAGTGATTCTTTTTTGTGGTCTGAGAGTGTACCTGGTGCCGTTATTTATCGAAGACTTCGTGCGCAGTATGGAGAAAGCGTTTTCTTTGCTGTGAAGAATTGTCTATGAATGGATAGAGATGCTTATTGAAGAGCTGAAGCCTAAACTTCAGATTAAACGCAGACTGCTATCCAAGGGCGCTGTGATCTTGCATGACAATGCACGTCTGCACACTTCTGCCCACTCTGTCAACACTCTGTAAAAACTTCATTTTGATGTGTTAAAGCATCCTCCCTATGGTCCAGATCTTGCTCCATCAGACTTTCACCTGTTTGGTCCCTGGAAAGCAGCCCTGATGAAGAAGGGAAGACAGCAGTGCATCGTGGCTCACGGCTCAGCCTAAAACAATTTTTAATGAGGGAATATGAAAGCTTGTTGACAGATGTTTCAATATACAAAGTGTATTGGAAATCAAGGAGATTATATTGAAAAATGATGTATTTGTCTTTTCTAAAAGTTACTTAAAATAATTCTACAGCCAGAGTGCAGATAATTTTTGACTCACTTTCATACAAGATGAACATTTTAATTCCTTCAGACACCTCTATGGAGAGATTTCCTTTTCCATTTCTCTGTTTTTCCAGAAACCTATTAAGCAAAGAGCTCAAGCTTGGAAACCTTGGGACATACAGCAACCATCAACATGACCTCCCGTCTTTGTTTCATGGCCAGTTACTCTCTTAGTGTCTTCTGTGGCATTTATTTCCCAATATCTTTCTCTAAACTTGATCCTTGGGACTCCACTTTCTTCTTTGACATCTACTCACAGAGTTGATAGTCTACAAACTTCCCACCTCTCAGTTCTTCCGCCCAGGCTCCCTCAGTCTGAGAGTTACACCCTCCAATAATACACTTTCCCAGAATATTTGTATCTCAACTGAAAAATGATGCAAAACAGGTGCCTTTCTATTCCAGTTTTTTGCTTCTCAGTCCTACCCCTACCCATGTAGGACTGCAAAGTTAGGACCACTGTGCACCTTTTGTGAATATTTTCCTCAGAAATCTGTCATCAGAGCAGCATTTGGGGGCTGCATCTGAAATCCATGATACTATAACCCTTGAAGATGCCTGACTCAGAAAGTCTCCCAAGTTTCTACCTAAATCCAGGTTCAACGGAATTTGATATTGGAAAAGGTGGGCAACCTTCATTTCACTCCTTGAAAGGCACAGAACTGAATCTCAGATTGGACTGGATAGAGACATGTATTGATATGGAGCTCCAGGACATAAGCTTGGGTGCACCAGTTCTGTGGACTGTGAGAGGTGTTGTCCAGATCATACACTTTCAAGGGAAGAGGAAAGCATTGTCACCTAAAAAAACTCCAACTCTCTTGTCTACTTGTGTTCTCTGATACCACACCCTCTTCAACCATTTATGGTAGAGCAAATCTAATGAAAAATAAACTGGACCGAGTCAACATAGTCTTTGTTAGTCTTCAGACTCAAAGCAAAGTAAATGACTGTGACTGCAGAATACAATATTCCCCTCTCTCCAAAGCAGACTCCAAGAGCTGGGTATAAACAGGTCTCTAACCACCCTATTTTTACGTTTGGATATATTTCTCCCACTTCTTGTACATAGTCTCTGCATACAGAGAATTCCATGAGGAAAATGGAGACTCCATCCCACACCCACTAATAACTCAACTATCAGTGCAGTATGAGTGTATGGAGGGAAGACAGTTTTGTACGGAGATTATTTAACCTCTATTTACAGAAGGAAAACAATACACACTATCTTCCTACAATGGCTTTCTCTCTGCATAGTGTGTTTGCCACAAGGGGTTAAGATAGTTCTGCCATTGCTTTTTGGCTTCCACGCCCCAAGCCGTCTGGTGTCCACCACATCTGGAGGAGGATCTCCTTGTTCAGCATTGTTGATGCCATCACGCTGATCCCAGAAGTCAGACTTGACTATATACTTTGGCTAATAAACCTGGAACAGCCCACGTGCTAAGAGAGAGGTGGAAAGTGGTGGGATGGATGGGACCTGGGTGCTGGGAAACTGCTCAAGTCCACTGCTGACTCAGTCTTCTCACCACCTGCCTAATCCAACAGATGCATCTGCCTTAGGAGGCACCAGAGACCCACAGTGTCCACATCCTGTGCTTCCTGTACCCCCTGACACTCCACATTGGAGTTCCTCTCCTACTCAGAAAACAAAGGCTGCTGGCTTTGGGCCAGTTCACAACAGATGTGGGGCACAACCACCAGCTACCCAGGAAGCAGCCACCAGGGCAGGGCATGAGAATCTGCTTCTCAGAAATTCCCATACTTCTTTCTGATGCCATCAATCATCTAACACCAGGCCAAACAGAGACTGGGAGACTTTCTCCTAGCATCTTCAGGGATTAATGCTTCCTGTGGGGAATTGAGAAGGCTGAGTTACAACTAAGTTGAAGAGCTGAGGGTTAAGGGAATTATTGGAAAGCAATATTGCAACTTTTCATGTACTTTAGGAAGCCCTGCAAATCTAACAAAAATTTGGATAGAATGCCTTCCTAAATCACTGACCTTACCCATCTCACTCTCTGAATCCAAGTGGTGATCACATTCTGGACAGGCTTTCAAAGCCATGAGCAGCAGGACCTTTCCTTTTGCCACATGCAGGACAGTGGAGCAGGGATTCTGCTCATCAGAATGTCATTGCTACTTTGTGCCAGGCCTCACAAGGACGTCCTTGTACTCCAACTGCCTGTAAGAGGTTGTACCTTGACTTTCCCAGAGTTTGTAGATTTCTTTTACTTCCTTTGTGACCCAAGAAAATGGTCCCTTCTGTGGTCTGCTTACTTGGTAAAGCTAAGAAAAATAGGAAGCACAGGGACAACATATAAGGAAGGACACAAATACATTAGTACCAGGGAAAATACTCTTGGGGATTCAGAGTATTTGTAACTTAAATTGATATTAACTTTATCTCCCCAGAAAATATAAAGGTCAGTATTAGAATGTGTTTTTTCTTAGCATCTCTGAAAGAAAATATGAGAATCCATGGAGTACAGAATCTTTGAATCCTGCAGTTTCCAGACACTCTCCCCCAGAAAACGTACTTCGCTGTGGCTGGAATGATCCAAAGTCGTGGCAGTTGCTAAGGGAGGCTGCCAACTGCCAACTCTCTGCAAACTGTGAAGTAGGTCATCCACGGCTCCTCATTCTCATCTTTCTGGGCCCTTTCCCTGGACCTTCCTCCCCATCACGTCCTTCATATGCTTTTATTCTATTCCCATCAAAACTGGTATCAAGAAATGATCTGAAATCAGTTCATACTGATTTAGTGAACAATAGAAATAGTTGCAAGCTTTAGGTTTCCTGAGGTTGGGGTGGGAGGGAGGGGGCATTGTATTTAATAGAGATAATAGCCATGAGCTAAACACTAAAGCAACCATGGCAGAATTTTCAAAGTTTGAGGACACGGCCCACAATGAAAGATGGACGTTTGTTCTCTCTGTGTTTGGAGACTCAGTGTAGATCACACAAGGAGAGTCTGGAGTCTCTAAGCAGGAACTTTTTTTCCCAGTCTCAGAAAGAGGCACAGAATTGAGGCCAATAAAAAAATAAAATTAAAATGTGTGTGATTTAATTTAATAGCAGGAATAGCTTTGCCTAGTTGACATTTTTCAGCCGTGAAAGAAACATCCACCTCAGAGAGTGAGTTCAGGTGGATGAGTACACCGAACAGATTGTCTGCATGGTTGGGAGCTAGAACTCAATGACCTGAGCTCTTTCCTCCTTAAAATGCATTACAGTATCCACGTCGAAAAAAACTCAACAGAAGCCAAAGCACAACCACAGTTACTACTTGGGTATATTCCTTCCCCGTTTTCTTATCAGTGTATAGATTATCACATACTGTGTATATGTAATCATACTTCATATACACATTTCATCTTTTTACATTATAAAATCATTTCTATATACTTTCAATACTTTAACTAATCTGTTGTTTATGAGCTACATTAACACTGTGCTTAGGCACATGCTATGGATCAATCAGTTCTCATAAGATGGAGAATTTGCACAACTTCTACATTTCTCCTCTTGTAAAAAATTGCTTTCTGAATATACTCATACAAACATTTCCATTATTTAAAATTATGATATGTATATGTGAGAAAAACTTTATAAGTAGACGTAAAACTACACATACATACTGTGTGTGTGTGTGTGTGTGTGTAAATATATATATATATACATACACTTACTGAAGTAAGTCTCCATTTTCCCTCAATTAGAAGAGTTAAAATGAAGGGGTTTTAGCCAACTTGAATATATAAACACATTAAGGTTCTAAATGAAGTCGTCAAATTCTTTTTTTTTTTTTTTTTTTGGCTACACTGCACTTCACGCAGGATCTTAGTCCCAACCAGGGATCAAACCTGTGACTTCTGCAGTCCTTCTACCTCAGAACTCTGCAGTAGAAGCGTGGATTCCTAACCACTGGACCACAAGGGAATTCCCCATATTCTACTCTTTAATGTTTAATGTATGAACTCAGTTACACATACATATTCTAAATCACATATTATAGAGTTTCTTGGTTTTGAAATATTCCTTTCTTTCCATTCTCATAGTTCATAAAATTTATCTTAATTTCTTTACTAGAATCTCAAACAAACGTATTTATTATCAGTAGAGCTGCTTTTTTATCTTGAAGCATTTTTCCAAGCATATCAAACTCAACTGTCTTTATTACAAATATTACATCATTCAAATATTACATTCTTTGAATTAAGCACATTGGGAATCCATATATGAAGTTATCACTAAAACTTCTCTAAACCACAATACTAACTTACAAAATATTACAATTGATGCTTTGCCGTTTATCCGGTAAGTGAATATTCATGACCTCAACAACAAAACATTTACTTTAAAAAATTTGTTCAAACACTATTGAACACATAATTTTAAAAGCACAGTCACTAGAATAGCTACTAAGTGTCGTTAAGTTATACTCATCTTTTGCACTAATCTCATCAGCTGACTTCCAGAAGTATTGTAGAGCCAGCCTGATTCAGCTCCTTCCTGGCAAGTGTCTTCACTAAATTATATTTAACTGTGCAAAATCCAACAGTCGTGCAAAAGCCCTGTAGTATTGCTTTTTGTAATTTTTGCAAAACATCAACTATAAAAGGACTCTCCCCTTTCGGAATATACGAAACCTCACTTCATATTTGAACAAATATAGTATTTTCTCACAGTGAATTCCCCAAAGTGGAAACATTTGTTCAGACTAGTATGGATATTTTCACCCTCTTCACATTAACTAACTGGCTTCCAATAAAAATATAACAATTTATGTTGTTACCAACATCTTGCCACTATTGGGAACATCACCTTATCTAACAAAACATTGCTTAAATATCTGGTTTTAGAAGTTGATTTGTTAAGGTTTTATATACATTTTTTTATGGCTAGAGGGGTAAACCATTGTTCTAAGTTTGTTAACCAATGAGAGACTTCCTTCATTTGTCCTTTGACCATTTAGCTTTTAGATTCTTAATGTTTACGTATTAATTTATGTAATGTAATAATTTTTATGTCTGAGAGTTATAGATTCAACCACAGTAATAGCATTGGAAAAAGGAGTTTTCTGAGGTATTCTAGATAGCAAAGGGTGGTGATGGCAAAATACCAAGGAAAGGATAGAAGGAAGAGGAGAGTTATTGTACTGCAGGGTTTCACTGTGACTACGTACCACAGAGGTCGAAGTGTACTAGCCTTCATTCAAAAACCCCAGCTATGCTCCACTGTATATACATCTCAGCATCGGGGACCAAGCTCTGAGCATCATGGGGAAAATAATACATGAACTTACTGCCCACTTGCCCTTCACTACTTTCTTTAGAGATTTACCCCCATATGTCTCCTGCAATAGTTTCAGAATGCGAACGAGTATCACCAAACTCAGTTAAATAAATAATCTCATCACATTTTTACAACATTTACTAAATATACCAATGGCAACGTAAAAGAGAACATCATAGAAGAAGTAAAGGAAATGGGATTAATGGCTGTGAGCCTGTGTGTTGGGTCACAGGCTAGCATATGATGAGGCAAAGAGCTGAGCCCAATTCTGTCTAATTTACATAATTCCTCCTTTCAAAGAGCTCATTGCCCAGCACAAAGCAGAACAAGTGCTTGGAAGGTGGTGGTTGTGAACTGAATTTCATCGAATTGGAATGAACATGTGTACAGATTGCACTTTTCTTTAATTAATATATGCTAAAGGCTATAACTAGAAGCAGATCCACAAGGTGAAAACTTGACACTAAATCCCCAAATCCTGACAGTTCATGTGTCTGGTTCTGTTGCGAAAACTGTCGAATGTGGCAGTAGAGATGGTAAGAAGGTCATTATGAGGTAGCAGTGGACAAATGGCCCAGTGATAACAAAGAGTACAGACCCTTCATAAGTAGAACCTGGTTATCACAAAGTCACAGTGGAGGGAGGAAGACTCTTGTGGGCTAGAGTTAGCTGCGAAGAGCTCTTGGTGATGAATCTTGAGTTGGTCCTTGAAGATGTCACGAGACCCACCCTGACTGGGAATGTTATTTCAGAGCCAAGGAATCTTTTCTCAACCTAATGCCACTCACTAAGCTTTCTCCTCATCCCAGAGCAAAGGCACCACTTGTCCCCACCCACTTTTACTATGTGTTTTTAAAAGATATTTCTTGGGAACTAAGAAAAATTTCTTTTCAATCAGAGGATCAATCAATGTGAATCCCACAGATCTGAGAGCTGACCAGTCCTGGGCTCTCCTTCACTCTTCTGACCCTGCACGTGTTTGATCCTAGAGCACAGGGATTAATCCCTTCATCCTGGGATTACAATCACCAGTTAGCACACCAGGTCCAATTGCTCTTTGTGAGTCTATAAGAGTAATGTCAATGCATAGAGGAAGAAAGCGATACCTAGGCTTCCTCCCAGGTTGTTCAAAATAATTGAGATTATGATTTAAAGGATAAAATACATCAGCTCAATCAAAATAAAGTCAGAAGAGCCCATTTCAGGGAATAAAAACAATTCAAAGAGACCACACTTTTAATGAAATTCTCTAAAAAGAACAGAATTGAAACATGTCTTCCATGGGTTACTTAATTCCTAAAAGAGCATGCTCCTTTAGATACAAATGTTTCAACGTCTAGGGATAAGTTTATAGCATCTTTTTATGGTATAGGGGACTGGAGGCATTCACAGTTACAGGAAGAAGAACTGTGACTATTTTCTGGTATTGCAGCAAAAAAAAAAAAAGGACTACAAGTCAAAAGAAAAGTGTTACAACATTGCAAAGTCTCAGATTACTTGCTGGTTGCAATGGGAATATGAAACTTTACAAAAGATAGATTTTTCTGTCACCATCTTATCCTAGTGATCGATGTTAGCCTCATCAAGTCATGAAGTCTATCCTGACATGATGCCGTACGTAGGACACAACTTCCCCGACACAGTATGCCTGCCAGAAATAAACAAATAAATAAGCATAATCCAACCTTTAGTTCTGGCAGTAAACAAGGGAAGTAGAAGAACAAGTTAGAGATTCCACAACAAAACAACAAGCCTAATCCAGAAGGTTACATTCTATAGGACAACAGGCCCAGTCCCTTCCATAATCAGTGTGATGAAAGAAAACACAAATACAATGGAGGGAAAGCAGTGGAAGTGGAAGTGTTACAGAGTAAAGAAATGTCAAAGATTTAGCAACCTAATTAAATGCATAGTATTTGACTGGACTCTTGCTTCTATAATCATTTGTAAAAGGCATTTGGGGAAAAATTAGGAAATCTGACCATGAACTGGCTATTAAAGGATTTAGGGAATTGTTAAATTTGTTAGATGGGAAGTGCTATTAGAGTTATGTAGAAGAATATTTTTCTTTTTAAAAAATGCATGCTGAAGTCTTTGGAAAGGAATCATCATGATATTTATAATTTATTTTTAAATACTTGAACAAAATAAATAGTAAATATGGCAACATAAATGATTACCAGGACTAGGTGATGCGTCTAAAGATATTTATTCTATTCACTTCTTTTTTTAATATTTCAAAACCTTTATAACAAAATATTTTTAATGTTTTCACTTCTAAGTGGCCAAGAAGTCTGCAGCAAGTGTAAGCGGTGAAAAAGTGAAATATTTCATGTTTCTTCAAAATTAGCATGCCTTTTTATGAATACTGCTCTGCTCAAGGAAACCCTGAATCTGTACGTGTTTAAACAAATTAAAACTGTGTTCATATGACATATTTCTAAGACAACAATGGACTCTGCCATGACTACACAGGTAAAAATAATGAGAAAACTGCTAATGATGATCTTGCACATTTTGGGTTATTCTTATTCAAGAAATGACCATAAGTGGTGCATCTTAATATCTCTTCCTTCCAAGATCTGAGATAATGAAAATAGCTCAAACTCCAGTCTTCCACTTGTATGGGGGTGGGGCAGAGCCAGATGACTACAGATGTACCAATGGCGCCAGTCAGTGGATTGTCAAGCTCAAGTGTCCCTCAGCAGGGTGGGCATCACAGAGAAGGTAGGAGAAGGTTTTGACAAGAGCCAAAGTGTCTTGGCAGCCCCCTCGCTGAGGGGAACTTGACCAGGTTTATCCATTCTTGGGGCTTTATATGGGTCTCAGTTCAAAAGCTTGGCCCCTTTTATTTCCTGTCCAGTTGCTAAGTATATTGCTTGACCCAGTAACCATGAAAGCCTAGTCAGTCTATTCCTCCTTTTTATGGTTTTGCTAAAAAATCAATTCACCATCCATACGTGTCACTTAAACAAGGAAACATTTTTAATGGGAAGGCTGAAGCATTGCAGCAGGAGTATATATGGTGCTGAACATAATGTAGTCAGACTCTGGGCCTTCCCTGAGCCCTCCTACTGCCCCCAAAGCACCACCTTCATGGATCCAGCATCTGAGACACTGACAACCACCAAGGAGAACAAACCACAGGCAGAGGACATATAGATCCGTGGTTCTTGACTCTAGAGATTCCAGCCAAGTAATTGGGTCGATTTCAACAGTTTTGAAGAACTAGAAAGTCACTGCTCACAATGGCTTCTCACCAATTATTCAGCCATGAAAGCAGATGATACAGTCGATAGGCTAATCACCAGCAAAGAAGCAGAGAGCGGTGACGCTGTGGAGAAAGCCTGGGTTGACTGCTGCCATTGCAGCTTTGGCAGCACAAACGGCAAAGATTAGGATGATTTTTCTCAAAGGATGGCCTGTGGACACCTAGGGCCCCAAGACTTTTGGGGGAGTCCATGAGGTCAGAACTGTTTTCCTAATGATATCAATACAATATTTGCCTTTCTTCTTGTGTTGACATT
Source organism: Hippopotamus amphibius kiboko (assembly GCF_030028045.1). Taxonomy (NCBI): domain Eukaryota; kingdom Metazoa; phylum Chordata; class Mammalia; order Artiodactyla; family Hippopotamidae; genus Hippopotamus; species Hippopotamus amphibius. The sequence goes on along the minus strand of NC_080187.1, from coordinate 173,097,279 downwards.
GGCCTTGATGTTGCAAAAGCAATGGTGGGTAAAACTGCTGATCCCTCAGCATGAATCAAGGCAGAGGCCTCAGTTCTGTATGCGCAGTCATGGTACTCTCCATTTCTGTATTTCCAGGGGGAAAAAAATGCTAGTTTCACTCTAAAAGGATATTGACTATATCAATTGGCTAGGCTGCCATGACAAAATTCCACCGATTTGGTGGCTTAAACAAGTGAAACTTATTTTCTCACAGTTCTGAGGCTACAAATTCAAGATCAAGGTCCACACAGAGTCGATTTCCCTGTGCCCTCCTTCCTCGGATTGGGGATGACCACCTTTTTGCTGTCTCCGCATGTGGACTTGCCTCTGGGCCTTCCCTGAGCCCAGAGTCAAGCAATATACTCATGCAAATCCCTTGTGTCTCTTCTCTTTGTGTGCCCTCATTTCCCCTATTTATACCACACCACACACTGGATTAGGATCCATGCTAATCCAATCCAATTTCAATTTAATAATATATTTAACATAAGTATCTTCATATACAGTTACATCCTGATCCGTGAGATAAGGACTTCAACATACGGATTTGAGGAGGACACAATGCAGCCTATAATACTAAAAAAAAATTAACAATTAATTTTATTAAATCTCAACTCTTGAGTATATGTCTTTTTAGTATTCTGTGTAACAAAAGTGGCAGTACGCATAAAGCACTTTTGCTGCATTCCAAATTATTGTATTATCTCAAGAGAGAACATTTGTGTAATTGTTTGAGTGGCAAGCTGAACTAGCCACTTTTTCCATGAAACACCATTTTGCTTGAAAGAAGGGTTATTCAGACTTGGGTAGCTATCGGGCATTTACTTACAAGTGAAAGAACTATGCCTGTCGCATCATGAAAAACAATGGATCATTGTCACTAATGGTAAAAATATCTAAGCTTTGAAGCAAAACTTAGAGTTCGGAGAAACTTGTATCTGCCACCATGAGCTGCATGGCTTCCCAGTATTTAAATAATCTTCTGATTTAAAGATGTTGGTGGTGATATTACCTACTGTGATATTTTTGGCATTGCACAATGAAATATGTTAACGTGTGGAAGTTGCCTAAAGCAGGGAGCCAATCATTTCCCATTTTGTTACATTTGATAATATCACAAAAGCAGGCATGGGTGAAAGTTCCATCCAAAGTGCAAGCTAAACCAATGGACTTTAATGGAATAGAATGTGAAAAGTCCATAACATGGTTTCTGATTTCACACTGCAACTAACCTACCTTTTTGTACTACATCTCTGTGCAAGCCCAGGTTTTTCTTGTATGTTCCACCAAACCAATGCATTGCAATACATAGAATCCATGAGCAGATATAAGAATCTGCCTGTCCCTGAAATGGTATAAAAATAAAAAGTTAAACAGAAAAAGAAAGAGTTCCTCCCTGGCTACCCAGTCACCTTTCATACCCTTCACCTATTTCAGTTCTCTGTTTGCCACCTGTTGATATGATTTGATATGATTCCTGACTTTTATGTAATTAGTTTATCTGTAGGTTTTTTGCCTTCCCCACTAGAATGTGAGGTTACCGAGAGCAAAGAACTTAAATGTTTTACCTTTGGTATAAACTATAGCTAAAACATTCTATTTCTGAGTCACAGTTTCCTTAACGGTCTCATTCCCTTCATCATTGCCATTCTAAGCTAAGCCAACCTCATGCCTTGGATGGAAAAATTTGAGGACTTTCTAAATGGGCTACTTCCATTCTTACTCTGGTGTAGATTGCTTACCGATGAGTAGCAATAGTAATCACATACAAACATAAATCAGCTTTTAATAATTCCTTTAAAAATACAATAGCTTCCCTTTAGATTTAGAATAAAGTTCAAAGTCGTCACTGTGGTTCGTGAGGCCACTGGCCACCTCTTAGATTTTCTGTTCACCAATCTCCCCCATCTTGCTCAGGATCACTTAAAATGCTGTTTCCTGTGCCTTGAACATGTTTTTCCCACATTCTCCTCCAATCATTCACATCTCTGCTCAAATGTCACCTCTATCACTCTCCTTGATCTATTTTAAAAGGCCTTCATACAGAGTGAAGTAAGTCAGAATGAGAAAAACAAATATTGTATGGTGTTGCTTATATGTGGAATGTAGAAAAATGGTAGAGATGAACTTATTTACAAAACAGAAGTAGAGTTACAGATGTAGAGAATAAATTTATGGTTACCAAGGCGGGAAGAGGGGAGTGGGATGAATTGGGAGATTGGGATTGACATATACACACTATTATATATAAAATAAATAACTAATGAGAACCTACTGTATAGCACAGGAAGCTGTACTCAGTGTTCTGTGGTGACCTAAATGGGAAAGAAATCTAAAAAAGAGTGGGTATATGTATACGTATGAGTGATTCACTTGGCTGTACACCAAGAAACAAACACAGCATTGTAAAGCAAATTTACTCCAATAAAAATTAATTAAAAAAAAAAAAGAATCCGCCTGTCTTCTAATAAGCCAGCTCTTCCCTGATGGATGTCTAAAGACTGTGATCAAACTTCCCCATTAACTCCCTTCCTTTGGTCTATTTTCCCCCCGTGTTTTCTACCTCTTCCTCCATGTACATGATTCGAATTCTTTTCAACTGCCTGATATCCTTCTTTGAATACACTACAGTTTGTCTATAACCACCAGAGTACATGTCAATACTGGGAACAGGAGGTGGAGATAAATAAAGCAAGCCCAACATGCACAATCCCAAATCTTCCAAGATGGAGGATGGCCTTGTAAATCCCTATTTCCTTTCTTCTCTTGGTATCCCACAAATTTTCTCCAAGTGCTCTGAATCTCCAGGAATGAGGCCTGGTGACAGCCAGGACTGGACGAGGATAACATGGCAAACTCAGTCCCCACACATTGTCCCTGTCACTGTCCTGCCGAGAATGACCATTACTGGCTCTGAGAATGTGGCCCAGCCTTTACCAAGAAAAGATGAGCTTCAGGATGAATCCACCCCGTGCCTGCCCCTCTCCTTTCCCACAAAAGAGCATCTCATACAGTAATGAAAAGCCACAGAGAGAAATAAGGTGCCAGGTCTCCCAGATCATTCTAAGGCCACTCCAAGGAAGGAGACCAGTTATAGGACTGAGAGGATACCCAGACACTTGCTTCCCCCCCCCCCCATTAATTTTTATTGGAGTATAGGTGCTTTACAATGTTGTGTTCATTTCTATTGTATGGCAAAGTGAATTAGCTATACGTATACACAGACACTTTCAAATTATAGATGTCTCAATAAAAGACCAAAGAAGACGGGGTATTTGCAAGTATACAAAAAAGTATCACTAGAATATGAATTGGGATACTTGATTTTTTGTATGTTCGTCTGAGGTTGGGGGCCTTGGCCAAATGTGAAACAACTCTGGATCTTTCTAGACTCTTTCATCTGAAGGCATAATGAAATGAATATATGATCCTTGAGGAATCTTGCAGCTGTGACATCCTTGGATGCTTCTCTAGAGGCACAGTTGATCCTTGATTACTCATGTTACTGGAAAGAACATGAATTAAGTATTCCAAATATGTAAACAACTTGAAACTTTGGAATATATTTCATGGTATGGAGCAAATCACAAAAAATATATCTTCCCAATGATGTTAAACGAAGGCTGATGTTAAAAATTGAATTGTTTACAACTAACGATGCTGTGCTCTCCTAAACAAGTGCAAGGTAGTATTTCATAGGGCAGCCCAGTGCCAGAGAGAGCAGGGGGCTAGGAATTGGGAAGATGTGGGTTCTGGCCATGGCTCTGTCACTTCCTAGCTCATTCTCTCTCAATGTGAGATATTTCATCCTTAAAATGGTTTCAGAAAACACTTTTTGAGCAATTGCTCAATGAGGCACTGTGCTAGCCTGGAGGACACAGACATGAACAAGACAAATCCCTTCTCTCAAGGGTCTTTACCTAATACAGATGAGAGGAGAGGGGTTTTGAGAGCAATGATAGGAAGAAACACTGGCTGCAAGAAGATTCAGGGAAAGGGGCTGCATCTAACCCAGTCCAGTCTTGAGCAGTCATTTAGGATTTCCCAGGAGGCCAACAGCTAAGCTCAGACCAGTAAATCGATAGGATCTAAGGAGGGGGACTAGGGACCAAATTGGGGAACTGAAGAGGGAAAGGGCATTTCGGGCAAAAGCAATCACAGGGCAAAGGCAAAGAAATATGAAAGGACATGGAGCTTTCAGGAAGCAAGTAGTTCAAGGCAGCTGAGTTTAAGGGAGCAAGTGGAAAAGTACAAGATGGAGACCTAGGAAGGTAAGCAAATCCCTGTGTTCAAGTCATCTTGTCCTGAGAATAATGGGGAGCTATCATACAGGTTGACATGTAATTTCATAGTTGGGGTTCCCCCAAGGCTTAGCATGTGTATTAATCAGCTATTTCTGCCATGATTATTGTCTATAACAAACAACCCCCAAATTGCAGTGGCTTTACAGCAACCAGCATATATTGCTTTTGCTCATTGGTCAGCAGGCCAGCTGGACTCGGCCTCAAGCTGTGGGCTTCATGTCTTCATTCTGGGACCCAGGTTGAAGCAGCAGTGACCCCCCGAGCACACACCTCTCTTCTCAGAGGACAAAGGCTCAAGAGTGCTGACAGAAATCCATGATACCCTGCCACGTGGAGCCTCAGCCTGGAACTGGCACTGTCACCTCCACCCACAGCTATGGATCCATGCTTGGCCACGCCCCATAGTCACTGGAGTGGGATGTACCCCCACCTGGAGTGGAGGCCCTGTGAAGTCACGTGGCAAAGTCCCTGGATGATACTCCCGGTACAGGGAGGAGTGAAGACTTGGGAAACACAGCGGCTGCATTCTCCTCAGGACTCAGCTCCCCAGTTCCTTCTGCCACGGCCACAGGATTGTAAGATTCATGGCCCCAGACCCACAAGGTTGCAGGGTTTAGGTTTCAGTCCACTCTAGATTTAATTGCCTTCTTATTCGCAACTTTTTTTGTTTCCTATAGCTAGTTCCATTCAAACCAGTTTCTGATGGCTGCTTGGGAAAGTCTGTGCACCGGCACAAGGAGGGAGCCAGTGAGCCTCACAGGGGTTCATCAGAAACTGAATTTCCTATTCAACATGCTAACCAACCTCCTCTTGCCATTTCAAAGACTAGCACTTAAACCAGCTATGCTCAACCATCCAAGCTGCAATGCTTTATTCCTGACTGGCCTCCCCCCATGAGGTCCACATTCTCTTCTTCTCTCTGCTCAAGCTGTCTCCTGTCATGTTGTCTGTTACTAAGAAAATAACATTTCTTCTTGTTCTCTTTTCCTATTTGTTTCTTGAGACTTTTAATCAGCAAAAGAGTGTCAGACTGTGTGTATGGAGATGAAGTGACTTGGAGTTCATGGGGCAGTTGTATGGAGGGTGGGAAGGTGTTGTCACAAGATTATAAGGAAATGTGTGCTACTTAAGCCATGAATTGGCATAAAATCCTCTAGGAAAAGTAAGATCAGCCTTTTGCAATGCTGCTCCCTCTTGATAACAACAGCAACAGAATTTATGCCCCACTTTAATGGTTAACATTCAGTGAGTTCTCTTTTGATGACCCAGCGCATCACTTTATTTTCACAGTGATGGACACAGAAATCAAAGGCAAACCAAGACAAGTGAGTTGAGAGCACTAGGCAAAATTTTCAAAAAGGATATGATGATGTTAAAAAATCAGAAGCCAAACAAGAATATAAATAAAAAGCATGGACTGGATTTGGCCAGATCCACTATGTCTCGGTTCAAAGCTTGTGTCTGGCACAAAGATCCTCTGTGAAGGGGACAAATGGAGCTAAAATTCATCTCGAGCTCTGCTGGCCAAGCCATGGCCCTGGTGTGAAGCTGCATCAGCTGGAGACAGGGAAGCCTTTCAGAAAGCTCACAAACTTGCCTTCTGTTTGACAACTTGAGCCCTGGGAGCTGCCTCTGCATTCGCCCAGCAGGTTGCTTTTTCCAACTCACACAAAGCTGCATGTGGGCTATTGACCCTGATTTTGCCCAGGGATAATCAACGGAGAGGATAAAATCCTAAGTTTATGTGAAAGCCCTTTGTAGGTAGTATATAACACCCTCCATGTGTAAAGTAGACAGGTAGAAGTGATTCAGAAGCTTAGCAGGTGAAAGCAGAAATTACTTTGACCACAAGCATTTTCTGCCAGCCTACAGCTTGTAGAATCCACTTGAGACATTCAGCACAGATAAACTCCTCTGTAGGAGACCATCTGAGAGTAGACTGGCCAGAAAGCACAGATGGGAGAAGATGTCATGATTTCTCAAAGTCCATTCTAGTAGCAAAATCCAGGACAGATCCTCATAGCAGGGCAGAAAAGCTTGAGAAAGAAACACCCGGCAAGCCTGCCCTGACTTAAAGCCAACACTCCTTGATCTCACTGTAGCTCGAATTAGAGAAAAATGCAAGATGTAGGTACTGAGAGGCCAGATAGGTCGAAATCAAGGGGAGGTTTTTGTAAAGCTCTGTAGCACTGTGGGTGGAGTATACGCACATTGCTGCAAACCCCACAGAAACCTGTACAGAAACTGTAGGGGCAAAAGTGGAATTTCCTTGTGAATTCCTCAGCTTGGCTGCCATAACTGTCACACTAATTTTCCCATGACTCCCTGACTGAAATCCTACAAAATACCAGCTGACATTTTTACTTCCCACAAGTCATCCGGACCCAAGTTCACTACAATAGTGTTATCAATATTCTGATGGAAAATTGCATGTTCCAAACTGTGTTAAATCTGACTGTTCACTAAGCAGGGAATTTCCTATTTTCATGTAAATCCTCTATCTTATTTATATTGTCCAGTATTTCCTTTCTAAAGCTAACTCCCAAAGGGCTTTGCTGTTTTCTTGTTTCATTCAAAGGTCAATGTACCAGTTGAATATTTTAATTTCTTCAGACACCTTTATGGAGAGATTTCCTTTTCCATTTCTCTGTTAATTCCCGGAACCTACTGGGAGCAAGGAGCTCAAGTATTTTGGACAACCCTAGAACATACCACAATATAAACATGCCCTCCATGTCATTGCTCCATAGCCAATTATTCACTCAGTGTCTTCTCTGGCATTTATATACCAGTATCTTTCTCTAATCTTGATCCTTGGGACTCCATTATATAAATTCATACTTTCTTCTTTGACATCTACTCACAGAGTTGATAGTCGACAAACTTTCCACCTCTCAGTTGTTCCTCCCAGCTTCCCTCAGCCTGAGCCTTACACCTTCTAGCAATTATCTTTCCCAGAACATTTGGATCTCAACTGAAAAATTATGCAAAACAAGTCCCTGGCTGTCCCAGGTTTTTCATCTCAGTCTTACCGTTACCCATGTAGGACTGGAAATTTAGGACTACTGTGCACCAGTTGCGTGTATTTTTCTCAGAGATCTGTCATCAGAGAAGCATTTGGGGGCTGTGTCTGAAATCCATGATACTATAACCCTTGAAGATGCCTGACTCAGAAAGACTCCCAAGTTTCTACCTAAATTCAGGCCCAGCTACTACATCACTGGAATTTGCCATTGAAACAGATGGGCTATCTACTTATCACTCCTTGAAAGTCTCAAAACTGAATCTCAGATTGGACAGGATATATGGATGTATTTATATGAAGCTCCAGGACACAGGCTTGGGTGCACCAGTTCCACGGACTGTGATGGAAGTTGCCCAGATCATATACCTTCAATGGAAGAGGGAAGCATTGTCACCTAAAAAAAACCTCCAACTCTCTTATCTACTTGTGTTCTCTGATACCACTCCTCATTCTACCATTTATGGCAGATCAAATCTACTGAAAAATAAACTGGACCAAGTCAATAGTCTTTGTTAGTCTTCAGACTCAAAGGAAAGTAAATAAATGTGAATCCAGAGTAACATCTTTCAGTCACTCCAATGCAGACTCCAAGAGCTAGATATAAAGCTGATGTGTTTCTTTACATTTGCATATATTTCCTCCACTTCTTATACATAATTTCTGCATACGGAGAATTCCATGATGAAAACAGAGACGCCATCCAACACACTGATTTAATCAACTGTCAGTGCAGAATGAGTCTCTGGAGGGAAGACAATTTTGTACTGAGATTTTTAACCTCTATTTAGAGAAAAAAAAATACACACTTTCTTCCTACGATGGCTCCCTCTCTGCATAGTGTGTTTGCCACAAGGGGTTAAGATAGTTCTGCCATTGCTTTTTGGCTCCCACAACCCAAGCCATCTGGTGTCCACCACATCTGAAGGAGGATCTCCTTGTTCAGCATTGTTGATGTCATCATGCTGATTCCAGAAGTCAGACCTGACTACAAACATTGGCTAATAAACCTGGAACAGCCCATGTGCTAAGAGAGAGGTGGAAAGTGGTGGGATGTTGCTGGGTGCTGGGAAACTGCTCAAGTCCACTGCTGACTCAGTCTTCTCACCACCTGCCTAATCCAACAGATGCATCTGCCTTAGGAGGCACCAGAGACCCACAATGTCCACATCCTGTGCTTCCGGTACCCTCTGACACCCCACATTGGAGTTCTTCTCCTACTCAGAAAACAAAGGCTGCTGGCTTTGGGCCAGTTCACAACAGATGTGGGGCACAACCACCAGCTACCCAGGAAGCAGCCACCAGGGCAGGGCATGAGAATCTGCTTCTCAGAAATTCCCATACTTCTCATCCCATCAATCATCTCAAAACTGCCCAAACAGAGAGACTGGGAGACTTTCTCCTAGCAGCATCTTCAGGGATTTAATGCTTCCTGTGGGGAATTGAGAAGGCTGAGTTACAACTAAGTTGAAGAGGCTGAGACTTAAGGGAATTATTGCAAAGCATGTATTACAACTTTTCGTGAACTTTAGGAAGGCCTGCAAATCTATCCACACATTGGAAAGAATGCCTTCCTAAATCACTGACCTTACCCATCTCACTCTCTGAATCCACATGGTGATCACACACTGGACAGGCTTTCAAAGCCGTGAGAAGCAGGGCATTTCCTTTCTCCACATGAAGGACAGTGGAGCTGGGGATTTTGCTCATGAGAATGTCATTGCTGCTTTGTACCAGGCCTCGCAAGGATGTCCTTGTACTCCAGCTGCCTGTAAGAGATTGTACCCAGGCTTTCCCTAAGTCTGTAGATTTCTTTTTTTTAATTGAAGTACAATTGATATGATGTGTGGTATACAGCAAAGTGATTCAGTTATACATATTCATTTGTAGATTTCCTTTATTACTTTTGTGACCCAAGAGAACGTCCTTTCTGTGCACTGCCCATTTAGTAAAGCCAAGAAGAATAGGAAGCACAGGGACAAAGTCAAGGAAAGACACAAAGACATTAGACCAGGGAAATACTGCTGTGGACTCAGAGTATTTATCACTTGAATTTATATTCCACTGACCTTCCCAGAAAATAAAATGGTCAATATTAGGATGTGTACTTTCTTGGCATCTCTGAAGAAAAATATGAGAATACATTGAGTACAGAATCTTTGAATCCTGCAGGTTCCACCAAAAACAAAGGGCTTCGCTGTGGCTGGAATGATTCAAAGGCTTGGCAGTTGCTAAGGGAGGCTACCAGCTGCCAACACTCTGCAAACTGTAAAGTAGGTCATCCGCAGCTCCTCATTTCCATCTTTCTGAGCCCTTCCACTGGACCCTCCTCCCCATCACACCCCTCATATGCTTTTATTCCTTTCCCATCACGAAATGACCTGAGACCAGTCCATACTAATTTAGTGAATAATAGAAAGAGATGAAGCCTTTAGGTCTAGAGTCTCCCATAGTGGGCACTTGACTCCCCGTGCCCAGGAAGACAGCAAACATTAACCAGTCTGCTGCAGAGCACAGAAATGGGGACAAAAGGAAAAGAAAACAGATAGATTAGATAGATAGATAGATAGATAGATAGATAGATAGATAGATGATAGATAGATAGATAGATAGATAGATAGATAGATAGATGATAGATATAGATTGGTGATAGATAGATAGATGATAGATGATAGCTAGGTAGCTAGCTTGACAGATAGATTGATTGATCGATAGATGATAGTTGATAGATGATAGATAGATAGATATAGATAGATAATAGACAGATAGACAGATTACAGGTGATTTCATTTCAGTAGCAGAATTGTCTTTTTATAGTTGACAGCCATTCAGCAGTGAAAGGTGCATCCTTGTCAGGAAGTGAGTTCAGGTGGATGATTACACCACGCAGATCATCTTCATGGTTGGGATCTGGAACTCAGTGACCTGAGCTCTTTCCTCCTTGGAATTCATTCCAGAATTCTACATCAAGAGAAAATCTGGACTGCCACCAAAAACCAACTACAGTTACTCTTTTGGTATATTTCATTTCAGTTTTCTTTTTCAATGTGGAGCTTATTTAATAGTCTGTATATGTAATAATGCTCCATATACACATCTGTCTCCTTTTTAACATTATATAATCAACTTTCTATGTTATCAGACACTTTTCATAATCAGTATTCAATGAACTACATTAACATTGTACCTAGGGACACACTAAGGTTTCATCAGTCTGCTTATGACTGAGAATTTAGGCAGCTTCTACATTTTCTATTATAAATTGCTGTGGTGAACATATATACATATATAACTTTATTTAAAATTATCACATTTGTATATAGGAAAAACTATATATATACATATATAAATATATATATATACTGAAGTAAGTCCCCACTTTCTCTCAATTAGCAGATTCAAAATAAAAGTTTTCAACCAACTCGACTCTATTAACCCTTATAATTCAGGACCAATTTGTCAAAGTCTACTTTAAACTTTTTAACATATAGTTTAGTAATACTTACATTATATTAAACTCCATATTACATAAAATAGTATATTAATTTTGAAATACTGCTTTTTTCCATTCTCAAATTTCATAAAATTGTATTCAAACTCTTCACTAGCACCTCAAATAACATATTGTCATCAGTAGAGGAGTTTTTTTAAAGGCTATCAAACTCACTTGTATCAAAGTTGTTTGAATCATAACACATTAGGAATCCACATATGAAGCTTTCACTAAAACATTTTTGAACCACAATATCCATTCACAAAACATTGTTGTTGTTTGCCATTTATCCGATAAGTGAATATTTGTAACTTCCACAACAAAACATTTACTTTAAAAGATTTCTTGAAACACTATTGAGCACTTTGTAATTGCTAAGCATACATGCAAGAATAATTAAGTGGTTGTTAAACTTACTAGTCATCTTCTTCACAAAGCGGTTGTTAAACTTACTAGTCATCTTTTTCACAAAGCACATCTGCTGACTTCCAGAAAGTATCCATGACCTAGCGTTGACTAAGATCATTAGAGGTCAGTGTGTCTTCACTAAACTGTACTTAAGTGCAACACCAAACAATTGCATAAAAGTATTGTCAAATTGCTGTTTTGTAATTTTGGAAGGAATCAAATGTAAGGGGACTCTATCTTCACTTTAAATTCAAACAATATAGTATTTTCTCAATGTAAATTCCCCAGAGTAGAAACACTTGCTCAAACTAGTATGAATATTTTCACACTCTTGATATTATCTAATTGGCTTCCAAGAAATGTATAACAATTTATATTGTTACCAACATCTTGCCATCATTGGGAACATCACCTTTTCTAACTGAACATTGCTTAAATACCTGTGTTATTAATGGTTTGCTAATGTTTCATTTATGTTTTTTATTTCTAGAAGGTTAAAACATTTTTCTAAGTTTAATAACCGATGAGTGACTTTCTTCATTTGTCCTTTTGCCCATTTTTCTTTTATGGGCTTACTGCTTTACCTGTTGATTTGTGTGCTGGTAACAATTTTGTGCCTCCGAGTTTTACTGCATTTAACCACAATGAGAGCATTGGAGAAAGGTGATTTCTGAGGTATTCTAGATGGCAGAGGGTGCTGATGGCAAAATGCCAAGGCAAAGATCAAAAGAAGAGGGAGGTTATTGTACTGCTCTCTTTCACTGTGACTACGTACCACAGAGGTTGAAGTGCACTAAGCATTTGTTCAAAACCCGAGCTCTGATCCACTGTGTATGTCTCAGCACTGGGAGCCAACCTCTGTGCGTCAGGGGGAAATAATACATGAGCTTACTACCCACTTGCCCCCGACTCCCTTCTTTTGAGATTTACCCCATATGTCAGCTGCAATAGTTTCAGAATGTGAATGAGTATCACCATGGTCATCAAAATAAATAATCTCACCACATCTTGTTAAATTTTTATTGCAGTATATTTGCTTTACAATATTGTGTTAGTTTCTACTGGACAGCAAAGTGAATCAGCTATACATATACATTTATGCCCTCTTTTTTGGATTTCCTTCTCATTTAGGTCACCACAGAGCATTAAGCAGATTTCCCTGTGCTATACAGTAGGTTCTCATTAGTTATCTATTTTATACATAGTATCAATAGTGTACATATGTCAATCCCAATGTCCCAATTTATCCCACCCTCCACTTTCCCCCTTGGTACCATATATTTGTTCTCTACGTCTGTGTCTCTGTTTCTGCTTTGTAAATGAGATCGTCTACCCCAATTTTCTCAGATTCCACATATATGCGTTAATACGCAATATTTGTTTTTCTTTTTCTGACTTACTTCACACTGTATGACAGTCTCTAGGTCCATCCATGTCTCTACAAATGACTCAGCTTCGTTCCTTTTTATGTTCCATTGTATGTATGTACTACATCTTCTTTATCCATTCCTCTCTTTGTGGACATTTAGGTTGTTTCCATGTCCTGGCTATTGTAAACAGTGCCGCAATGAACATTGGGATGCATATGTCTTTTTCTTTTTCTGTCAATCTTTATTGGAGTATAACAGCTTTACACTGCTGTGCCAGTTTCTGCTGTACAACAAAGTGAATCAGATGTATTTATGCATATATCCCCATATCCCCTCTAGGTCATCACCAATTATGGAGTTGATCTCCCTGTGTTAGGCCGTTACTTCCCACTAGCTATCTATTTTACATTTGGTCGTATATAAATGTCAATGCTACTCTTTCACTTTCTCCCAACTTCTCTTTCTGCCCCACCTCTTGTCCTCAAGTGTGTTCTCTACATCTGCATCTTTATTCTTCCTCTGCCATTGAGTTCATCAGTACCATTTTTTTATCCCATTTATATGTGTTAGCATACGTATGGTATTTGTTTTTCTCCCCTACTTACTTAATGCTGCATGACAGACTCTAGGCCCATTGACCACACCACAAATAACTCAATTTCATTCCTTTTTATGGCTGAGTAACATTCCATTGTGTATATGTGCCACATCTTCTTTATCCATTCATCTGTCAATGGATATTCAGATTGCTTCCATGTCCTGGCTATTGTAAATAGTGCTGCAATGAATATTGTGGTATGTTTATATTTTTGAATTATGGTTTTCTCTGGGTATATCCCCAGTAGTAGGATTGCTGAGTCATATGGTAATTCTATTTTTAGTTTTTTTAAGGAATCTCCATACTGTTCTCCCTAATGGCTGTACCAATTTACATTCCCACCAACAGTGCAGGAGGATTCCCTTTTCTCCACACCCTCTCCAGCATTTATTGTTTGTAGATTTTTTGATGATGGCCATTCTGACTGGTATGAAGTGATACCTCATTGTACTTTTCATTTACATTTCTTTAATAATTAGTGATGTTGAGCATCTCTTCATGTGTTTGTGGCCATCTGTATGTCTTCATTGAAGAAATGTCTGTTTAAGTCTTCTGCCCATTTTTTGATTGAGTTATTTGTTTTGTTTTGTTTTGTTTTGTTTTGTTTCTGATATTGAGCTGCATGAGCTGTTTGTATATTTTGGAGAGTAATCTTTTGTCAGTTGCTTTGTTTGCAAATATTTCCTCCCATTCTGAGGGTTGTCTCTTCATCTTGTTTACTGTTTCCTTTGCTGTTTACCACATTTTAAGAGCAATTATTGAACAAACCAATAGCAAGGTAAAAGAGAACATCATGGAAGAAGTAAAGGGATGCAAATAACAATGACTGTGAACCTCTATACTGAGTCACACACCTGTATGTGATGAGGCATACGTTGAGTCCACTTCTGTCTAGTTTACATAATTGCACATTTCAAAGAGTTCAATACCCAGTACAAAACAAAACAAGGGCTTGAAAGGTGGTTGTTGTGAACTGATTTTCATCCAATTGGAATGGACATGTATACAGATTCCAGTTTTCTTAAAATAATACATTCTAAAGGCCATAACTAGAAGCAGATCCACAAGGTGAAAACTTGACACTAAATTCCCAAATCCTGACAGTTCATGGTTCTTGTTCTGATGAGAGAACTGTCAAATGAGGGCGTAGACATAGCAAGAAGGTCATTATTAGGTAGTTCTGGACAAATGGCCCAGTGATGTAACAAAGAGGGCAGGTCCTTCATAAGTAAAACCTGAGTTATCACAAAGTCACAATGGAGGGAGGAAGACTCTTGTGGGGTAGAGTTAGCTGCAAAGAGCTCTTGGTGATGAACCTTGAGTTGGTCCTTGAAAATGTCACAAGACCTACCCTGACTGGGAATGTTATTTCAGAGTCAGGGATCTTCTCTCTGACCTAATGCCACTCACTAAGCTCTCTCCTCATCCCAGAGCAAAGACACCACTTGTCCCCACCCACTTTTACTATGTGTTTTTAAGACATTTCTTGGGAACTAAGAAAAATTTCTGTTCAATCAAAGGATCAATCAATGTGAATCCCACAGGTCTGAGAGCTCACCAGTCCTGGGCTCTCCTTCACTCTTCTGACCCTGCATGTGTTTGATCCTAGAGCACAGGGATTAAGCCCTTCATCCTGGGATTACAATCATCAGTTAGCACAGCAGGTCCAATTGCTCTTTGAGTCTATAAGAGAAACAGCAATGCACAGAGGAAGAAAACGATACCTAGGATTCCTCCCTGGTTGTCTGAAATAACTAAGGTTATGGCTTAAAAGTTAAAATACATCAATTCACTCAAAATAAAATCAGAAAAGCCCATTTCAGGGAATATAAGTACTTCACAGGCATAACACTTTTAATGAAATTCTCATTTTTAGAGTATAAATGCAATGTATCTTCCTTGGGATACTTATTTCTAAAAGAGCAAATTCTTTCAGATATTAATGCTTCAGCATCTACAGATGAGTTTAAAACATTCCTTTCTGGTGGAGCAGACTGGAGGCATTCACAGTTACAGGAAGAAGAAATGTGACTACCTTCAAGCTTCACATTAAAAAAATCAGGCAAAAAAAAAATGCAGCCAAAAAAAAAAAAAAAGTCTTATCACTTGCAATTTGCAATGGAAATATGAAACTTTACAAAAGATAGATTTTTCTCTCACCATTTTATCCTAGTGGTCCATCTTAGCCTCATCAAGTCATAGGTCTACCCTGACATGATGCCATACATAGGACTCGGCCTCCCCCACACAGTATTCCTGCCAAAAATAAACAAATAAATGAAGCCTAATCCAACCTTTAGTTCCAGCACTAGACAGAGGAGCTAGAAGAAGAAGTTAAAGGATTCCACAAAGAAACAACTAGACAAATCCAGCAGGTGAGACATTCTACAGGATATAGGCACAGTCCCTTCAATAATCAAAGTGATGAAAAGAAAGCAAAAGTACAATGGAGGGAAAGCACTGGAAGGAGAACTGCTGCAGATTAAAGAAACAAAAAATACTTAGCAACCTAATTAAATGCATAATCTTTGATTGGATTCTTTCTTTTGTCCAGGCCACGTGGCTTTCGGGATCTTATTTCCCCAAACAGGGATCAAACACGGGACTCACCACTGAAAGTGCCGAATAGAGACTGCCTGGATTCTTGTTTTATAAAACCATCTATAAAAGACATTTGGGAAGAACTAGGAAATTTTAACATAGACTGGCTATTGAAAGATTTCAGGGAATTGTTAACTTTAGGTGGGAAATGGTTTCAGGGTTATGTGAAAAATATTTTTGTTTTTGAAAAATGCATCCTGAAGTTTTTTTAAGTGAGTTGTCATGATGCTTGTAATTTATTTATAAATACTTAACCAAAATATATAGCAAATATGGTGAAAATTGATTACTAGAACTGGGTGATGAATCTAAGATATTGAATCTATTCAACTCTTTTTTTTCAAATATTTCAAAAGCTTTGTAATAAAATGTTTTTAAAGTTTTCTTTTCTAAGTGGCCAAGAAGTCTGCAGCAAGTTTAACAGGTGAAAAGATGAAATACTGTTTAGCTCAAAGTATTCCTTGAATCTCTAGGTATTTGAACAAATTAAAACTGTATATTCCTATGACATATTTCTACAACAAAAATGAATCTGTTACTGAATATTTAGGTAAAATACATAAGAAAATGCTATTGATGATCTTGCACATTTTAGTTATTCTTATTCAGGAAATAAGCATAAGTGGTTTGTCTTAAAATCACTGCCCTTCAAGATCTTAGATAAGGAAAATAGCTCAAAATCCAGCCTTCCACTTGTGTGGGGGTGAGGCAGTGACAGACTTCTACAGATGCATCAATGGCTCCAGTCAGTGGATTATCAAGTTCACTTCTCCTTCAGCAGCGTGGGCATCGCAGAGAAGGTAGGAGGTTTTGACAAGAGCCAAAGTGTGTTGGAGGCCCCCTCGCTGAAGGCGAACTTGGCATTCTTGGGGCTTTATATGGGTCTCAGTTCAAAAGCCTGGCCCCTTTTATTTCCTGACCAGTTGCTAAGTATATTGCTTGACCCATTAACCATGAAAGCCAAGTCAGTCTATTCCTCCTTTTTACGGTTTTGCTAAACACTCAACTCACCATCCATACATGTCACTCAAGCAAGGAAACATTATTTTTAATGGGAAGGTTGAAGCATTGCAACAGAAATATAATATGGTACTGAACATAATATAGTCAGATGCTGGCCCTTCCCTGAGCTCACTCACTACCCCCAAAGCAACATTTTCATGGATCCAGCGTCTGAAACATTGAGAACCACCAAGGAGAACAAACCACAGGCAGAGGACATATAAATCCATGGTCCTTAACTCCGGAGATTCCAGCAAAGTAACTGGGTCAATTTCAACAGTTTTGAAGAACTAGAAAGTCACTGCTCACAGTGGCTTCTCACCAATTATTCAGCCATGAAAGCAGATGATACAGTCGATAGGCTAATCACCAGCAAAAAAGTAGAGAGTGGTGATGCTGTGGAGAAAGCCTGGGTTGACTGCTGCCATTGCAGCTTTGGCAGCACAAACGGCAAAGATTAGGATGCTGGTTCTCAAAGGATGGCCTGTGGACACCTAGGGCCCCAAGACTTTTTGGGGAGTCCCTGAGGTCAGAACTGTTTTCATAATCATATCAACACTATATTTGCCTTTCTTCCTGTGTTGACATTGGCCTTGATGTTGCAAAAGCAATGGTGGGTAAAACTGCTGATCCCTCAGCATGAATCAAGGCAGAGGCCTCAGTTCTGTATGCGTGGTCATGGTACCCTTCATTTCTGTATTTCCAGGGGGAAAAATGCTAGTTTCACTCTAAAAGAATATTGACTGTATTAGTTCGCTAGGCTGCCATAACAAAATTCCACAGACGTGGTGGCTTAAACAAGCGAAACTTATTTTCTCACAGTTCTGAGGCTACAAAGTCAAGATCAAGGTCCACACAGAGTCGATTTCCCTGTGCCCTCCTTCCTCCGATTGGGGATGACCACCTTTTTGCTGTCTCCGCATGTGGACTTGCCTCTGTACATGCAAATCCCTGTGTCTCTTCTCTTTGTGTGCCCTCATTTCCCCTGTTTATACCACACCACACACTGGATGAGGATCCATGCTAATCCAATCCAATTTCAGTTTAATAATATATTTAATGTAAGTATCTTCATATACAGTAACATCCTGATCCATGAGATAAGGACTTTAACATACGGATTTGAGAAGGACACAATGCAGCCTATAATATTAAAAAAAAAATTTAACAATTAATTTTATTAAATCTCAACTCTTGAGTATATGTCTTTTTAGTATTCTGTGTAACAAAAGTGGCAGTACGCATAAAGCACTTTTGCTGCATTCCAAATTATTGTATTATCTCAAGAGAGAACATTTGTGTAATTGTTTGAGTGGCAAGCTGAACTAGCCACTTTTTCCATGAAACACCATTTTGCTTGAAAGAAGGGTTATTCAGACTTGGGTAGCTATCGGGCATTTACTTACAAGTGAAAGAACTATGCCTGTTACATCATGAAAAACAATGGATCATTGTCACTAATGGTAAAAATATCTAAGCTTTGAAGCAAAAATTAGAGTTCAGAGAAACTTCTATCTGCCACCATGAGCTGCATGGCTTCCCAGTATTTAAATACTCTTCTGATTTAAAGATGTTTGTGGTGATATTACCTACTGTGATATTTTTGGCATTGCACAATGAAATATGTTAACGTGTGGAAGTTGCCTAAAGCAGGGAGCCAATCATTTCCCATTTTGTTACATTTGATAATATCACAAAAGCAGGCATGCGTGAAAGTTCCATCCAAAGTGCAAGCTAAACCAATGGACTTTAATGGAATAGAATATGAAAAGTCCGTAACACGGCTTCTGATTTCTCATTGCAGCTAACCTACCTTTTTTTTAATGGGCTGCGTTAGGTCTTCGTTGCTCTGTGCCAGCTTTCTCTAGTTGCAATGAACAGGGGCTACTCTTTGCTGCGGTGCATGGGCTTCTCATGGCAGTGGCTTCTCTTGTTGCAGAGCACAGGCTATAGGCCCACGGGCTTCAGTAGTTGTGGCACTTGGGTTCAACACTTGTGGCACACGTGCTCTAGAGCACTGGCTCAGTAGTTATGGCGCACGGGCTTAGTTGCTCTGTGGCATGTGGGATCTTCCCAGACCAGGGATCGAACCAGTGTCCCCTGCTTTGGCAGGTAGACTCTTAACCACTGTGTCACCAGGGAAGTCCCTAACCTACCTTTTTGGACTACATATCTGTGTAAGGCCAAGGTTTTCTTGTATATTCCGCCAAAACAATGCATTGCAATACATAGAATGCATGAGCAGATACAAGAATATGCCTGTCTTCTAATAA
The DNA here is from genome assembly GCF_030028045.1 of Hippopotamus amphibius kiboko. Taxonomy (NCBI): domain Eukaryota; kingdom Metazoa; phylum Chordata; class Mammalia; order Artiodactyla; family Hippopotamidae; genus Hippopotamus; species Hippopotamus amphibius. The sequence goes on along the minus strand of NC_080187.1, from coordinate 173,078,187 downwards.
GCCAGCTCTTCCCTGATGGATATCTAAAGACTGTGATCAAACATCCCCCTTAACTCCCTTCCTTTGGTCTATTTGCCCCAATGTTTTCTACCTCTTCCTCCATGTACATGATTCAAATTCTTTTTGACTGTCTGATATTCTTCTGCGAATACACTACAGTTTGTCTATAACCACCAGAGTAATTGTCAACACTGGAAACAGGAGGTGGAGATAAATAAAGCAAGTCCAACATGCACAATCCCAAATCTCCCAGGATGGAGGATGGCCTTGTAAATCCCAATTTCCTTTCTTCTCCTGTATCCGATAACTTTTCTCCAAGTGTTCTGAATCTCCAGGCAGAAGGACTGGTCACAGCCAGGACTGGATAATAATAACATGGCAAACTCAGTCCCCTCACGTTGTCTTTTCCTGCCGAGAATGACCATTCCTGGCCCTGAGAACATGGTCCAGCCCCCTTCCAGGAAGAGATGAGCTTCAGGGTGAATCCACGCTGTGCCTGCCCCTCTCCTTTCCCACAAAAGAGCATCTCATACAATAATGAAAAGCCACTGAGAGAAAGAAAATGCCAGGTTTCCCAGGCCATTCTAAAGCCATTCCAGGGAAGGAGATCAGTTATAGGACTAAGAGGATACCCAGACACTTGCTTTTTTTTTTTAATTAATTTTTATTGGAGCAGAGTTGCTTTACAAAGTTGAGTTAGTTTCTACTGTACAGCAAAGTGAATCAGCTATACGTATACACAGACACTTTCAAATTACAAATGTCACAATAAAGGACCAAGTGTGCCAAGAATTATCGCTGAACTAGGCATTGGGATAATTGATTTCTTGTATGTTCTTTTGAAGTTGAGTGCCTTGGCCAATGTGAAACCACACTGGATCTTTCTAGACTCTTTCATCTGAACACATAGGGGAGTGAATATATAATGCTTGAGGACTCTCATAGCTGTGACATCCTAGGATGCTTCTCTAGAGGCACAGTTGATCCTTGATTACTCATGTTACTGGAAAGAATGTGATTTGAATACTCCAAATATGTAGACAACATGAAACTCATTTCTCTTTGGCTTTGGGATATATCTCATGGTGTGGAGAAAATCACAACAAATTTATCTCCCAATGATGCTTAATTCAGGCTAATGTTAAAAATTGAATTGTTTACAACTAACGATGCTGTGCTCTCCTAAACAAATGTAAGGTAGTATTTCATAGGGCAGCCCAGTGCCCGAGAGAGCAGGGGGCTAGGAATTGGGAAGATGTGGGTTCTGGCCATGGCTCTGTCACTTCCTAGCTTATCCTTTCTCAATGTGAGATACTTTATCCTTAAAATGGTTTCAGAAAACACTTTTTGAGCAATCACTTAATGAGGCACTGTGCTAGCCTGGAGGACACAGACATGAACAAGACAAATCCCTTCTCTCAAGGGTCTTTACCTAATACAGATGAGAGGAGAAGGGTTTTGAGAGCAATGATAGGAAGAAACACTGGCTGCAAGAAGATTCAGGGAAAGGGGCTGCATCTAACCCAGTCTACTCTTGAGCAGTTATTTAGAATTTCCCAGGAGGTCAACAGCTAAGCTCAGACCAGTAAATCGATAGGATCTAAGGAGGGGGACTAGGGACCAAATTGGGGAACTGAAGAGGGAAAGGGCATTTCAGGCAAAAGCAATCACAGGGCAAAGGCAAAGAAATATGAAAGGACATGGAGCTTTCAGGAAGCAAGTAGTTCAAGGCAGCTGAGTTTAAGGGAGCAAGTGGAAAAGTACAAGATGGAGGCCTAGGAAGGTAAGCAAATCCCTGTGCCCAAACCAACTTATCCTAAGGATTATGGAGAGCTAACATAAAGTTTGACATGTAATTTTATAGTTGGGGTTCCCCCAAGGCTTAGCATGTGTATTAATCAGCTATTTCTGCCATGATTATTGTCTATTACAAACAACCCCCAAATTGCAGTGGCTTTACAGCAACCAGCATATATTGCTTTTGCTCATTGGTCAGCAGGCCAGCTGGACTCGGCCTCAAGCTGTGGGCTGCATGTCTTCATTCTGGGACCCAGGTTGAAGCAGCAGTGACCCCCTGAGCACAGTCTTCTCTTCTCAGAGGACAAAGGCTCAAGAGTGCTGGCAGAAGTCCATGATATCATGCTGCATGGAGCCTCAGCCTGGAACTGGCACTGTCACCTCCACCCACAGCTATGGATCCATGCTTAGCCATGCCCCATAGTCACTGGAGTGGGATGTACCCCGCCCTGGAGTGGAGGCCCTGTGAAGTCACGTGGCAAAGTCCCTGAATGATACTCCCGGTACAGGGAGGAGTGAAGACTTGGGAAACACAGCGGCTGCATTCTCCTCAGGACTCAGCTCCCCAGTTCCTTCTGCCACGGCCACAGGATTGTAAGATTCATGGCCCCAGACCCACAAAGTTGCAGGGTTTAGGTTTCAGTCCCCTCGAGATTTAATTGCCTTCTCATTCTCAACTTTCTGTTTCCTATAGCTAGTTCTATTCAAACCAGTTTCTGATGGCTACTTGGGAAAGTCTGTGCACTGGTGTGAGGAGGGAGCCAGTAAGCCTCACAGGGGTTCATCAGAAGCTGAATTTCCTATTCAACACGCTCACCACCCTCCTCTTGCCATTTCAAAGACTAGCACTTAAACCAGCTATGCTCAACCATCCAAGTTGCAATGCTTTATTCCCAACAGGCCTCCCCGCATGAGGTCCACATTCTCCTGCTCTCTGCTCAAGTCATCCCCTGTTATATTGTCTGTTACCGAGAAAATAACATTTCTTCTTCTCCTCTTTTTCTATTTGCTTTTTGGGTTTTTTAATCAACAAAGAGTGTTGGACCCTGTGTATGGAGATGAAGTGGCTTGCAGTTCATGGGGCAGGCATGCAGCTGTATGGAGGGTAGAAAGGTGCTGGCACAAGATTATAAGGAAATTTGTGGTACTTAAATTAAGCCATGGATTTGGATAAAATCCTCCAGGGAACATCTGAGGATCAACCTGTTTCAATCCTATTCCTCTTGATAACAACAGCAACAGAATTCACGCTCTCCTTTAACGGTTAACATTCGGTGAAGTCACTTTTGAAGACCCTAGTGTGTCGCTTTATTTTCACAGTGATGGCGCAGAGATCAAAGGCAAACTAAGAGCAGTTCTCTGGTTGACAGCACCCGACAAAATTTTCAAAAAGAGTGTGATGATGTTAAATATCAGAAGTCCAACAAAAATATAAATAAAAAGCATGGACTGCATTTGGCCAGAGCCACTGCATCTAGGTTCATAGGTTGTGTCCAGCACAAGGACCTGCAGCCAAGGGCACGAGTCGGGTTAAAATTCAGCTCGGGCTCTGCTGGCTGAGCCATGGCCCTAGTGTGGAGCTGCATCAGCGGAAGAAAGGGAAGCCTTTCAGAAAGCTCACAAAGGTGCCCTCTGTTTGCCAAGCTTGAACCCAAGGGGCTGCCTCTGCATTCACCCAGCAAGTCACATTTTCCAGGTCACACCAAGCAGTGTATGGGCTACTGACCCTGAATTTAGCTGCAACCTAGTCAATCAAGAGGATAAAATTCTACGTATATATGAAAGCCCTTTCAATTCTATAACACCCTCCATGAGTAAAGTGGGGCAAGCAGAGGTGATCTGAAAGCTTAGCAGGTGATAGAACTTACATTGACCACAAATTTTTTCTGCTTACTTACAGCTTGTGGAACCCAGTTGAAACATTCAGGTCTGACAAACTGCTTGGTGGGAAACCATCCGAGAATAGACTGGCCAGAAAGCACAGATGGAAGAAGATGTCATAATTTCTGAAAATCCTTACTAATCGCAAAAAGCAAGGCAGATCCTGGCAGCAGAGCAGAAGAGCCTCAGACAGAAGAACCCAGGCAAGCCTGCCCTGACCCACAGCCAAGACTCTGGTCTTGCTGGAGCTTGACTTGGAGAAAAATCCTATGGTGGGAGTTTCTCAGAGGCCAGATAGGACAAAACCAAGGGGAGGTTTTTGTAAAGCTCTGTAGCACTGTGGGTGGGATTTTCGAGCACATTGCTACAAAACGCATAGAGACCTGCACAGAAACTGTAGGGGGAAAAGTGGAATTTCTCAGCCTAGCTACCATGACTAGCAAACTGATTTCCTTATGACTCCCTGACTAAACTCCCACAAAATACCAGCTGCCACAAGTCACCCAGTCCCAAGTTCAATAATGTTCCCAGTTGTGGTGGAAAATTGCGTATTCCAAACTGTGTTAAATTTGACCATTCACTCAACAGGGAATTTCCTCTTTTCCTCTAAATGCTCTATCTTATTTGTGTTTTCCAGTGTTTCCTTTCTAAAGCTAACCCCAAAGGGCTTCGCTATGCTTTCTTGTTTCATTACAAGGTGGATATTCAAGTGAAATATTTTAATTTCTTCAGACACCTCTATGGAGAGATTTCCTCTTCCATTTCTCTATTATTCCAGCACCTATTGGGAGCAAAATGTTCAAGATTGGACAACCTTGGGACCTACCACAACCATAAAACATGCGCTTGGTGTCACTTTTCTATAGCCAGTTGCTCAGGGTCCTTTGCAGCGTTTATTCCTCAATGTCATTTCTAATCTTGATCCTTGGGCCTCCACTTTATAAATTCATACTCTCTTCTTTGACATCTACTCACAGTGTTGATAGTTTACAACCTTTCCACCTCTCGGTTCTTCCTCCCAGCCGCTCTCAGCCAGAGCCTTACACCTTCCAACAATGAACGTTCCCAGAACATTTGTATCTCAATGGAAAATGATGCAAAACAGGTCTCTTCTATTCCAGTTTTTTCTTCCCAGTCTTACCCTTACCCATGTAGGACTGGAAAGTTAGGATCACCGTCCACCATTTGTGGATGTTTTTCTCAGAGATCTGTCCCCAGAGCAGCATTTTGGGGCTGAGTCTGAAATCCATGATTCTATAACTCTTTAAGGTGCCTGACTCAGAAAGACTCCCAAGTTTCTGCCTAAATCCAGGTCCAGTTACTACATCAATGGAGTTTGCCATTGCAAACAGGTAGGCCAGCAACTTATCACTTCTTGGAACTCTCAGAACTGAATTTCAGATCCTACACAATACATGGGTGTAATGATACAAAGCTCCAAGACACAGGCTTAGGTGCACCACTTCTGTGAACCGTGATGGAAGTTTTCCATATCATACACCTTCAATGGAAGAGGGAATCATTGTCACCTAAAAAAAAAAAACTCCAACGCTCTGGTGTACTTGTGTTCTCTGATACTACACCTCATTCTACCATTTATGGTAGATCAAATCTACTGAAAAATAAACTGGACCAAGTCAACACAGTTTTTGTTAGTCTTCAGACTCAAAGGAAAGTAAATGAATGTGACTGCAGAATGCAATATTCCCCTCTCTCCAAAGCAGACTCCAAGAGCTGAGTATAAACAGGTCTCTAACCACCCTATTTTTATGTTTGGATATATTTCTCCCACTTCCTGTACATAGACTCTGCATACAGAGAATTCCATGATGAAAATGCAGACTCCATCCTATATACACTAATCAGTTCTCAGTGAAGAATGAGTGTGTGGAGGGAATACAGTTTTGTACTGCGATTATTTAACCTACATTTACAGAAAAAAAACAATACACACTTTCTTCCTACAATGGCTTTCTCTCTGCATAGTGTGTTTGCCACAAGGGGTTAAGATAGTTCTGCCATTGCTTTTCGGCTTCCACGCCCCAAGCCGTCTGGTGTCCACCACATCTGGAGGAGGATCTCCTTGTTCAGCATTGTTGATGCCATCATGCTGATCCCAGAAGTCAGACTTGACTATACACATTGGCTAATAAACCTGGAACAGCCCACGTGCTAAGAGAGAGGTGGAAAGTGGTGGGATGGATGGGACCTGGGTGCTGGGAAACTGCTCAAGTCCACTGCTGACTCAGTCTTCTCACCACCTGCCTAATCCAACAGATGCATCTGCCTTAGGAGGCAACAGAGACCCACAGTGTCTACATCCTGTGCTCCCTGTACCCCCTGACACTACACATTGGAGTTCTTCTCCTACTCAGAAAACAAAGGCTGCTGGCTTTGGGCCAGTTCACAACAGATGTGGGGCACAACCACCAGCTACCCAGGAAGCAGCCACCAGGGCAGGGCATGAGAATCTGCTTCTCAGAAACTCCCATACTTCTCATCCCATCAATCATCTCAAAACTGCCCAAACAGAGAGACTGGGAGACTTTCTCCTAGCATCTTCAGGGATTTAATGCTTCCTGTGGGGAATTGAGAAGGCTGAGTTACAACTAAGTTGAAGAGGCTGAGACTTAAGGGAATTATTGCAAAGCATGTATTACAACTTTTCGTGAACTTTAGGAAGGCCTACAAATCTATCCACACTTTGGAAAGAATGCCTTCCTAAATCACTGACCTTACCCATCTCACTCTCTGAATCCACATGGTGATCACACACTGGACAGGCTTTCAAGGCCGTGAGCAACAGGGCCTTTCCTTTCTCCACATGCAAGACAGTGGAGCTGGGGATTCCGCTCATGAGAATGTCATTGCTGCTTTGGGCCAGGCCTCACAAGGACGTCCTTGTACTCCAGCTGCCTGTAAGAGATTGTACCCAGGCTTTCCCTAAGTCTGTAGATTTCTTTTTTTTAATTGAAGTACAATTGATGTGATGTGTGGTATACAGCAAAGTGATTCAGTTATACATATTCATTTGTGGATTTCCTTTATTACCTCTGTGACCCAAGAGAACATCCTTTCTGTGCACTGCCCATTTAGTAAAGCCAAGAAGAATAGGAAGCACAGGGACAAAGTCAAGGAAAGACACAAAGACATTAGAACCAGAGAAAATACTATTGTGGACTCAGAGTAATTATCACTTGAATTTATATTAAACTGAAGTTCCCGGAAAATAAAATGGTCAATATTAGGATGTGTACTTTCTTGGCATCTCTGAAAGAAATATGAGAATACATTGAGTACAGAATCTTTGAATCCTGCAGTTTCCACCAAAAACAAAGGGCTTCGCTGTGGCTGGAATGATTCAAAGGCTTGGCAGTTGCTGAGGGAGGCTACCAGCTGCCAACACTCTGCAAACTGTAAAGTAGGTCATCCGCAGCTCCTCATTTCCATCTTTCTGAGCCCTTCCACTGGACCCTCCTCCCCATCACACCCCTCATATGCTTTTATTCCTTTCCCATCAAGAAATGACCTGAGACCAGTCCATACTAATTTAGTGAACAATAGAAAGAGATGAAGCCTTTAGGTTTTCTGAGGTTGGGGTGGGAGGGATAGAATATTTTACTTAATAGAAATAATAGCCATAAGCTAAAGACTAAACATGGCAGAGTTTTCAATGTTTGAGGACACTGCCCACAATGAAAGATGGAAGTTCATTCTTTCTTTGTTTGGAGGCTCAGTATGGCTGAGCAAAGGAGAGTCTGGAGTCTCCCAGAGCAGTCACTTGTCTCCCTGTGTCCCGGAAGACAGCAAACATTAACCAGTCTGCTGCAGGGCACAAAAGGAAAAAAAGAGATAGATGATAGATGGATGGATAGATAGATACATAATAGCTGATAGATAGATGATGATGATAGATAGATAGATAGATAGATAGATAGATAGATAGATAGATAGATGATAGATGATGGATGATAGGTAGATAGATAGATGATAGATAGATAGACAGATTGACAGATTTAAAGTGATTTCATTTCAATAGCAAGTATTGTCTTTTTATAGTTGACAGCCATTCAGCAGTGAGAGGTGCATCCTCGTCAGGGAGTGAGTTCCAGTGGATGATTACACCACGCAGATCACTTCATGGTTGGGAACTGGCAATTCAATGACCTGAGCTCTTTCCTCCTTAGAATTCATTCCAGAATTCTATGTCTACAAAAAATCTGGACTGCCACCAAAATGGAACTACATTTACTCCTTTGGTATATTTCATCCCAGTTTTCTTTTTCGATGTATAGATTCTTTAATAGTCTGTATATGAAATAATACTCCATATACACATCAGTCTCTTTTTTAACATTATATACTCAACTTCCTATGTTATCAGACACTTTTCATAATCAGTATTTAACAACATTAACATTATATCTAGGAACACACGAAGGTTTCATCAGTCTGCTTGTGACTGAGAATTTAAGCAGCGTCTACATTTTCTGTTATAAATTGCTATGGTGAACTATATACATATATAACCTTACATTATTTAAAATTATCACATATGTATATAGGAAAAACCATATATATACATATATAATTATATATATATATACTGAAGTAGGTCCTCACTTTCTCTCAATTAGCAGATTCAAAATGAATGTTTTGAATCAGCTCGACTCTACAAAGCCTTATAATTCCGGACCAATTTTTCAAATTCTACTTTAAACTTTTTAACATAGTTTAGTAATATTTACATTATATTAAACTCCATGTTACATAAAATATTATATTAATTTTGAGGTACTGCTTTTTTCCATTCTCAAAGTTCATAAAATTGTATTCAAACTCTTCACTGGCACCTCAAATAATATATTGTCATCAGTAGAGGCATTTTTTTAATCTTCAAACATTTTTTAAAGGCTATCAAACTCACTTGTATCAAAGTTGTTTGAATCATCACACTTTAGGAATCCACATATGAAGCTTTCACTAAAACATTTTTGAACCACAATATCCATTCACAAAACATTAGGACTGTTGTTCGCCGTTTATCCGATAAGTGAATATTCGTACCTTCCACAACAAAACATTTACTTTAAAAGATTTCCTGAAACACTATTGAGCACTTTGTAATTGCTAAGCATACTTACAAGAATAATTACTAAGTGGTTGTTAAACTTACTAGTCATCTTTTTCACAAAGCGCATCTGCTGACTTCCAGAAAGTATCCATGACCTAGCGTTGACTAAGATCATTAGAGGTCAGTGTGTCTTCACTAAACTGTACTTAAGTGCAACACCAAACAATTGCATAAAAGTATTGTCAAATTGCTGTTTTGTAATTTTGGAAGGAATCAAATGTAAGGGGACTCTATCTTCTCTGAGGATAACACACCTCAGTTTAAATTCAAACATATATGGTATTTTCTCAATGTAAATTCCCCAGAGTAGAAACACTTGCTCAAACTAGTATGAATATTTTCACACTCTTGATATTATCTAATTGGCTTCCAAGAAATGTATAACAATTTATATTGTTACCAACATCTTGCCATCATTGGGAACATCACCTTTTCTAACTGAACATTGCTTAAAGACCTGTGTTATTAATGGTTAGCTGAGGTTTCATTTATGTTTCTTATTTCTAGAAGGTTAAAACATATTTTAAGTTTGTTAACCAATGAGTGACTTTCTTTATTTGTCCCTTGCCCATTTTTCTTGTAGGGTCTTACTGCTTTTCCTGTTGATTTGTGTGCTGGTAACAATTTTGTGCCTCCGAGTTTTACTGCATTTAACCACAATGAGAGCATTGGAGAAAGGTGTTTTCTGAGGTATTCTAGATGGCAGAGGGTGCTGACGGCAAAATGCCAAGGCAAGGATTAAAAGAAGAGGGAGGTTATTGTACTGCTCTCTTTCACTGTGACTACGTGCCGCAGAGGTTGAAGTGCACTAAGCATTTGTTCAAAACCCGAGCTCTGATCCACTGTGTATGTCTCAGCACTGGGAGCCAACCTCTGTGCATCGGGGGAAATAATACATGAGCTTGCTCCCCACTTGGCCCCGACTCCCTTCTTTTGAGATTTACCCCATATGTCAGCTGCAATAGTTTCAGAATGTGAATGAGTATCACCATGGTCATCAAAATAAATAATCTCACCACATCTTGTTAAATTTTTATTGCAGTATATTTGCTTTACAATATTGTGTTAGTTTCTACTGGACAGCAAAGTGAATCAGCTATACATATACATACATGGCCTCTTTTTTGGATTTCCTTCTCCTTTAGGTTGCCACAGAGCATTAAGCAGATTTCCCTGTGCTATACAGTAGGTTCCATTAGTTATCTATTTTATATATAGTATCAATAGTGTACATATGTCAATCCCAATCTCCCAATTTATCCCACCCTCCACTTTCCCCCTTGGTACCACATTTGTTCTCTACGTCTGTGTCTCTGTTTCCGCTTTGTAAATAAGATCGTCTATCCCAATTTTCTCAGATTCCAAATATATGCATTGATATACAATATTTGTTTTGCTCTTTCTGACTTACTTCACACTATATGACAGTCTCTGGGTCCATCCATGTCTCTAAAAATGACCCAATTTCGTTTCTTTTTATGTTCCATTGTATGTATGCACCACATCTTCTTTATCCATTTCTCTGTTTGTGGACATTTAGATTGTTTCCATGTCGTGGCTACTGTAAATAGTGTTGCATTGAACATTGGGGTGCATGTGTGTTTTTATTTCTTTTGATCTTTACTGGAGTATAATAGCCTTGCACTGTTGTGCCAGTTTCTGCTGTACAACAAAGTGAATCATGTGTATTTATACGTATACTCCCATTTCCCCTCCCTCTTGAGCCTACCTCCCACCCTCCCTCGCCCACCCCTCTAGGTCATCACCAATTATGGAGTTTCATCTCCCTGCGTTATGCAGTTGCTTCCCACTATTTTACATTTGGTAGTGTAAAAATGTCAATGCTGGCCGCCCCCTGCCTTCCCCCACCCTGCTCCTCATCTCTCCAAGCCCAGAAAGTGATTCTAGACTCAGCTCTCACCCTGCTCAGGCAGCTGAGAAAGCTTTCCAGGTGACATTATTGTGTAATCAAGGTTGAGAACCATTGAGCTGGAGTTTGAGTCTCAGGTCCACAGCTTCCTGTGCAACTGTGTGGTCTTTGCCCAGCCTCTTTACTTCTCTAAATTGTGGATTCTTCACATATAAAATAAGACATCTTTCTACATGGAGTCTACAGACCCCTCTTTGGGAAGAGGAGGCATGTGAAACTACTGACTGTCTTGAAGAAATACCATGGCTGGATTCAGTGTTTTAGGAAAATCTTCCTGGTTCCTGTGTGCATTGGATTCAGAAGGACAAGCAACCTCTGAAGTCTGGACTACTCCATCAAAAGTCAAGTAGGAGGCTCTGGGGAGGGAGCACTGAATCCAAGATGCTAGATTATAGGGAGTCCTGAGACTCAGGGAAGATTAACTGCAGAAAACTCTCACAGAGCCCTGTATCAGAGACTAAGACTTGACTTTGTCTGACTGTCTGCAGCTAGCAGTGCTGGACATCTCACACCAAACTACAAACAAGACAGGAACACAAACCCACCTATCAGCACATAGACTACCTAAAGCCATATTAACCTCATAAATACCCTAAAACACAGCACCTGACATGACCCTGCTCATCAGAGAGAAAAGACACAAAGCCACACACCGGAAAGCAGACACCAGACCCTCCCACCAGGAAGCCTACTCAAGACACTAGACAAACCCCACCACAGGGGGCAGAGGGCAGAAACAAGAGGAATTACTACTAGGTAGCATAGGGAAAGGAGACAGAAAATACTATAAATTAAACAAAATGAGGAAACAAAGAAACGCCAAGCAGGCAAAGGAGCAGGAATAAAACCCACAAGACCAAATAAATGAAGAGGAAATAGGAAAATTGCCTGAAAAAGAGTTCAGAGTAATGAGAGTAAAGATGACCCAAAATCTCAATAACAAAATACAGAAAATACAAGAAACAGTTAATAAGAACTCAGAAGAACTAAAGAGCAAACAAACAGAAATGGACAATAAAATAACCGAAATTAAAAATACTCTAGATGGTATAAACAGCAGAATAACTGAGGCAGAAGAACGAGTAAGTGAGTTGGAAGATAGAATGGGGGAAATAACTGACACAGAGCAGGAAAGAGAAAAAAGAATAAAAAGAACGGAAGACAGTCTCAGAGACCTTGGTGACAACATTAAGCACACCAATATTCGAATCATAGGCATCCCAGAAGAAGAAGAAAAAAAGAAAGGGTCTGAGAAAATATTCGAAGAGGTTATAGTCGAAAACTTCCTCAATATGGGAAAGGAAATAATTAATCAAGTCCAAGAAGCACAGAGAGTCCCATACAGAATAAACCCAAGGAGAAATACACCAAGACACATATTAATCAAACTAACGACAATTAAACACAAAGAAAAAATATTAAAAGCAGCAAGAGAAAAGCAACAAACAACATATAGGGGAAAACCCATAAGGATAACAGCTGACCTTTCTACAGAAACTCTGCAGGCCAGAAGGGAATGGCAGGATATACTGAAAGTCCTGAAAGAGAAAAACCTACAGCCAAGAATACTCTACCCAGCAAGGATCTCATTCAGATTCGATGGAGAAATCAAAAGCTTTACAGACAAGCAAAAGTTAAAAGAATTCAGCACCAGGAAACCAGCCTTATAACAACTGCTAAAGAAACTTTTCTAAGTAGGAAACACAAGAGAAGGAAAAGATCTACATAAACAAATCCAAAACAATTAAGAAAATGGTAATCGGAACACACATGTCAATAATCACCTTAAATGTAAATGGATTAAATGCTCCAACCAAAAGACACAGATTGGCTGAATGGATACAAAAACAAGACCCTTCTATATGCTGCCTACAAGAAACCCACTTCAGACCAAGGAACACATATAGACTGAAAGTATTGGGATGGAAAAAGATATTCCATGCAAATGGAAGTCAAAAGAAAGCTGGAGTAGCAATACTCATATCAGACAAATTAGATTTTAAAGACTATTACAAGAGACAAGGAAGGACACTACATAATGATCAAGGGATCAGTCTACGAAAACATATAACAATTGTAAATATCTATGCCCCCAATATAGGAGCACCTCAATACATAAGGCAAATGCTAACAGCCATAAAAGGGGACATCGATAGTAACACAATAATAGTAGGAGACTTGAACACCCCACTTACATCAATGGACAGATCATCCAAACAGGAAATAAATAAGGACACACAAGCTTTAAATGACACATTAGACCATCTCAACTTAATTGATATTTATAGGACATCCCATCCAAAAACTACAGAATACACTTTCTTCTCAAGTGCACACGGAACATTTTCCAGGATAGATCACATCTTGGGTCACAAATCAAGCCTTGGTAAATTAAAGAAAATTGAAATCATATCAAGCATCTTCTCTGACCACAACACCATGGGAATAAATATCAATTACAGGAAAAAAAAAACTGCAAAAAATACAAACACATGGAGGCTAAACAACACACTATTAAACAACCAAGAAATCATTAAAGAAATCAAAGAGGAAATCAAAAAATATCTAGAAACAAATGAAAATGAAAACACAACAACCCAAAACCTATGGGATGCAGCAAAAGCAGTTCCAAGAGGGAAGTTTATAGCAAAACAGTCCTACCTCAAGAAACAAGAAAAATATCGAATAAACAACCTAACCTTACACCTAAAACAATTAGAGAAAGAAGAACAAAAAAACCCCAAAGTAAGCAGAAGGAAAGAAATCATAAAGATCAGATCAGAAATACATGAAAAAGAAATGAAGGAAAAAATAACAAAGATCAATAAAACTAAAAGCTGGTTCTTTCAGAAGATTAACAAAATTGATAAACCATTAGCCAAACTTATCAGGAAAAAAAGGGAGAAGATGCAAATCAACAGAATTAGAAATGAAAAAGGAGAAGTAACAGCTGACACCACAGAAATACAAAAGATCATGAGAGACTACTACCAGCAACTATATGCCAATAAATTGGATAACCTGGAAGAAATGGATAAATTCTTAGAAAAGGACAGTCTTCCAAGACTGAACCAGGAAGAAATAGAAAATATGAACAGATCAAACACAAGTACGAAAATTGAGACTGTGATTAAAAATCTCCCAACAAACAAAAGCCCAGGGCCAGATGGCTTCACAGGCGAATTCTATCAAACATTTAGAGAAGAGCTGACACCCATCCTTCTCAAACTCTTCCAACATATAGCAGAAGGAGGAACACTCCCAAACTCATTCTACGAGGCCACCATCACCCTAATACCAAAACCAGGCAAAAATGTCACAAAAAAAGAAAATTACAGGCCAATATCACTGATGAATTTAGATGCAAAAATCCTCAACAAAATACTAACTAACAGAACCCAACAGCACATTAAAAAGATCATACACCATGATCAAGTAGGGTTTATCACTGGGATGCAAGGATTCTTCAATATATGCAAATCAATCATGTGATACACCATATTAACAAACTGAAGGATAAAAACCACATGATCATCTCAATAGATGCAGAAAAAGCTTTTGACAAAATTCAACACCCATTTATGATAAAAACTCTCCAGAAGGTGGGCATAGAGGGAACCTACCTCAACATAATAAAGGCCATATATGACAAACCCACAGCAAACGTCATTCTCAATGGTGAAAAACTGGAAGCATTCCCTCTAAGAACAGGAATAAGACAAGGATGTCCACTCTCACCACTACTATTCAACATAGTTTTGGAAGTCCTTGTCACAGCAATTAGAGAAGAAAAAGAAACAAAAGGAATCCAAGAAAAGAAGAAGTAAAACTGTCACTGTTCACAGATGACATGATACTATACATAGAAAATTTGGAAAAGTTTCAGGATACAAAATTAACACACAGAAATCTCTTGCATTTCTATACACTAACAATGAAAGACCAGAAAGAGAAATTAAGGAAACAATCCCATTCACCACTGCAACAAAAGGAATAAAATACCTAGAAATAAACCTAACCAAGGAGGTAAAAGACCTGTACTCAGAAAACTATAAGACACTCATGAAAGAAATCAAAGAAGACACAAACAGATGGAGGGACATACCATGTTCTTGGATTGGAACCATCAACATTGTGAAAATGACTATATTACCAAAAGCAATTTACAGATTCAATGCAATCCCGATCAAATTACTAATGACATTTTTCACAGAACTAGAACAAGAAATTTTACAATTTGTATGGAAATGCAAAAGACCCCGAATAGCCAAAACAATCTTGAGAAGGAAAGATGGAGTTGGTGGAATCAGGCTTCCCAACTTCAGGCTATACTACAAGGCTACAGTGATCAAGACAGTATGGTACCGGCACAAAAACAGAAATATAGATCAATGGAACAGAATAGAAAGCCCAGAGATAAGCTACGGTCAACTAATCTATGACAAAGGAGCCAAGGATATACAATGGAGAAAAGGCAGCCTCTTCAATAAGTGGTGCCAGAAAAACTGGACAGCTACATGTAAAAGAGTGAAATTAGAACACTTCCTAACACCATACACAAAAATAAACTCAAAATGGATTAAAGACCTAAATGTAAGGCCAAACACTATAAAACTCCTAGAGGAAAACATAGGAAGAACACTCTCTGACGTAAATAACACCAAGATCTTTTCTGATCCACCCCCTATTATAATGGAAATAAAAACAAAAATAAATGTGGGACCTAATGAAACTTCAAAGCTTCTGTACAGCAAAGGAAACTATAAGCAAGACGAAAAGACAACCCTCAGAATGGGAGAAAATATCTGCAAACGAATCAACAGACAAAGGATTAATCTCCAAAATATATAAACAGTTCATCCAGCTCAATATCAAAAAAACAAACAACACAATCAAAAAATGGGTAGAAGACCTAAATAGGCATTTCTCCAAAGAAGACATATGGATGGGCAAGAGGCACATGAAAAGCTGCTCAACATCACTAATTATCAGAGAAATGCAAATCAAAACTACAGTGAGGTATCACCTCACACCGGTCAGAATGGGCATCATCAGAAAATCGAAAAACAGTAAATGCTAGAGACGGTGTGGAGCAAAGGGAACCCTCTTACACTACTGGTGGGAATGTAAATTGATACAGCCACTATGGAGAACAGTATGGAGGTTCCTTGCAAAACTAAAAATAGAACTACCATATGACCCAGCAATCCCACTACTGGGCATATACACAGAGAACACCATAATTCAAAAAGACACATGCACTCCAATGTTCACTGCAGCACTATTTACAATAGCCAGAACAAGGAAGCAACCTAAATGTCCATCAACAGATAAATGGATAGATAAAGAAGATGTGGTACATATATACAATGGAATATTACTCAGGTGTAAAAAGCAATGAAACTAGGACATTTGTAGAGACATGGATGGACCTAGAGACTGTCATACAGAGTGAAGTGAGTCAGAAAGAGAAAAACAAATATCATATATTAAAATATATATGAGGAATATAGAAAGATGATACAAATCAACCAGTTTGCAAGGCAGAAATAGAGAAACAGATGTAGAGAACAAACATATGGACACCAAGTGGGGAAAGTGGGGAGGGTGGGGGAGGGGATGAACTGGGAGATTGGGATACCAAATTGTACACTCTAAATATATGCAGTTTATTGTAAACAATAAAAAAATTTTTTAAAAATTTTAAAAAAAGAAATAAAAAGAGATCATACACCATGATCAAGTAGGGTTTATCCCTGGGATGCAAGGATTCTTCAATAAATGCAAATCAATCATGTGATACATCATATCAACAAATTGAAGGATAAAAACCATATGATAATCTCTATAGATGAGGAAAAAACTTTTGACAAAATTCAACACCCATTTATGATAAAAACTCTCCAGAAAATGGGCATAGAAGGAAATTACCTCAACATAATAAAAGTCATATATGAGAAACCAAAAGCCAACATTGTTCTCAATGGAGAAAAACTGGAAGAATTCCCTCTAAGAACAGGAACAAGACAATGGTGCCCACTCTCACCATTCTGACTCAACATAGTTTTGGAAGTTTTAGCCACAGCAATCAGAGAAGGAAAAGAAATAAATGGAATCCAAATTGGAAAAGAAGTAAAATTGTCACTCTTTGCAGATGACATTATACATAGAAAACCCTAAAGACTCTATGAGAAAACTGCTAACACTAATTGATGAATTTAGTAAAGTAGCTGGATACAAAATTAATGCACAGAAATCTCTTGCATTCATATACACAAACAACGAAAAAGCAGAAAGAGAAATTAAAGAAACTCTCCCATTTACCATTGCAACAAAAAGAATAAAATACCTAGGAATAAACCTGCCTAAGGAAGCAAAAGACCTGTATGCAGAAAACTATAAGACACTGATGAAAGAAATCAGAGACGACACAAACAGATGGAGGGACATACCATGTTCTTGGACTGGAAGAATCAACATTGTGAAAATGACTGTACTACCCAAAGTAATTTACAGATTCAACGCAATCCCTATCAAATTACCAACAGCATTTTTCACAGAACTAGAACAAGAAATTTTATGATTTGTATGGAAACACAAAAGATCCCAAATAGCCAAAGCAATCTTGAGAAGGAAAGACGGTGGAATTGGGCTTCCTGACTTCAAACTATACTACAAGGCCACAGTGATCAAGACAGTATGGTACTGGCACAAAAATAGAAAGGAAGATCAATGGAATAGAATAGAGAACTCAGAGGTAAACCCAAGCACATATGGGCACCTTATCTTTGACAAAGGAGGCAAGAATACACAATGGAAAAAAGACTGCCTCGTCAATAAGTGGTGCTGGGAAAATTGGACAGCAACATGTAAAAGAATGAAATTAGAACACTTTCTAACACCATACACAAAAATAAACTCAAAATGGATTAAAGATCTAAATGGAAGGCCAGACACTATAAAACTCCTAGAGGAAAACATAGGCAGAACACTCTATGACATACATCAAAGCAAGATCCTTTTTTGACCCACCTCCTAGAATAACAGAAATAAAATCAAGAATAAACAAATGGGACCTAATGAAACTTAAAAGCTTTTGCACAGCGAAAGAAACCATAAACAAGACAAGCAGGCAACCCTCAGAATGGGAGAAAATACTTGCCAATGAAGCAACAGACAAAGGATTAATCTCCAAAATATACAAGCAGCTCATGCAGCTTAATACCAAAAAAGCAAATAATCCAATCCACAAATGGACGGAAGACCTAAATATACATTTCTCCAAAGAAGACATACAGATGGCCAACAAACATATATAAAGATGCTCAACATCCCTGAACATAAGAGAAATGCAAGTCAAAGCCACAATGAGGTATCACCTCACACCAATCAGAATGGCCATCATCAAAAAATCTAGAAACAATAAATGCTGGAGAGGGTGTGGAGAAAAGGGAACCCTCCTGCACTGTTGGTGGGAATGTAAGTTGGTACAGCCACTATGGAAAACAGTTTGGAGGTTCCTTAAAAAACTAAAAATAGAGCTAACATATGATCCAGTAATTCCACTACTGGGCATATACCCAGAGAAAATCATAATCCCAAAAGAAACATATACCATAATGTTCATTGCAGCACTATTTACAATAGCCAGGACATGGAAGCAACCTAAATGCCCATCAACAAATGAATGGATAAAGAAGATGTGGCATATATGTACAATGGAATATTACTCAGCCATAAAAAGGATGAGATGGAGCTATATGTAATGAGGTAGATAGACCTAGAGTCTGTCACTTACAAAGTGAAGTAAGCCAGAAAGAGAAAAACAAATACTGTATGCTAACTCATATGTACGGAATCTAAAAAAAAAAAAAAAAAAAAAAAAAAATGGTACTGATGAACCCAGTGACAGGGCAAGAATAAGGATGCAGATGCAGAGAATGGACTGGAGGACACGAGGTTGGGGGGGGCGGGGGGCGAAGGGGAAGCTGGAACTAAGTGAGAGAGTAGCATAGACATAGATATACTACCACCTGTAAAATAGATAGCTAGTGGGAAGTTGCTGTATAACAAAGGGAGATCAACTCAATGATGGGTGGTGCCTTAGAGGGCCAGGACAAGGGAGAGCAGGAGGGAGTCGCGGGAGGGAGGAGATATGGGGATATATGTATAAAAACAGCTGATTCACTTTGGTGTACCTCAAAAGCTGGTACAAGAGTGTAAAGCAATTATATTCCAATAAAGAGCTTTAGAAAAATGAGGGGCGAAATAAAAAAATATATATATATATATCAATGCTACTCTTTAACTTTGTCCCAGCTTCTCCTTACCCTCCTCCCCATGTCCTCAAGTCTGTTCTCTACATATATGTCTTTATTTTTCCTCTGTCACTGAGTTCATCAGTACAATTATTTTGGATTCCATATATATGTGTTAGCATACGATATTTATTTTTCTCTTTCTGGCTTACTTCACTCTGTATGACAGACTCTAGGTCCATCCACCTCACTACAAATAACTCAATTTCATTCCTTTTTATGGCTGAGTAACATTCCATTGGATATATGTGCCACATCTTCTTTATCCATTCATCTGTTGATGGAGATTTAGGTTGCTTCCATGTCCTGGCTCTTGTAAATAGTGCTGCAATGAAGATTAGCATACTTGTAACTTTTTGAATTATGGTTTCCTCTGGGTATATGCCCAGTAGTAGGATTGCTGGGCCATATGGTAGTTCTATTTCTAGTTTTTTAAGGAATCTCCATACTGTTCACCATAGCGGCTCTATCAATTTACATTCCCACCAACAGTGCAAGAGGGTGCCCTTTTCTCCACACCCTCCCAGCATTTATTGTTTCTAGATTTTTTGATGATGGCCATTCTGACCGGTAAGAGGTGATACCTCATTGTAGTTTTGATTTGATTTCTCTGATGATTAGTGATGTTGAGCATCTTTTCATGTGTTTGTTGGCCATATATGTCTTCTTTGGAGAAATGTCTATTTGGGTATTCTGCCCATTTTTTGATTGGGTTGTTTGGTTTTTTGATATTGAGCTGCAAGAGCTGCTTGTATATTTTGGAGATTAATCCTTCGTCAGTTGCTTCATTTGCAAATATTTCCTCCCATTCTGAGGCTTGTCTTTTCATCTTGCTTATGGCTTCCTTTGCTGCTCATCACATTTTAAGAGCATGTATTGAACAAACCAATAGCAAGGTAAATGAGAACATCATGGAAGAAGTAAAGGGATGCAAATAAAAATGACTGTGAACCTATATACTGGGTCACACACATGTATGTGATGAGGCATACGTTGAGGCCACTTCGTCTAATTTACATAATTCCACCTTTCAAAGAGCTCAATGCTCAGTACAAAACAAAATAAGGGCTTGGAAGGTGGTTGTTGTGAACTGAATGTAATCAAATTGGAATGGACATGTGTACAGATTCCAGTTTGCTTTAAATAATATATTCTTAAGGTCATAACTAGAAGCAGATCCACAAGGTGAAAACCTGACACAAAATCCCAAAATCCTGACAGTTCATATATCTTGTTCTGCCGAGAAAACTGTCAAATGAGGGAGTAGGGATGATAAGAAGGTCATTAGGAGGTAGCAGTGGACAAATGGCCCAGTGATGTAACAAAGACCCTTCATGAGTAAAACCTGAGTTATCACAAAGTCAGAACAGAGGCAGAAAGACTCTTGTGGGGTAGAGTTAGCTGGGAAGAGCTCTTGGTGATGAATCTTGAGTTGGTCCTTGAAGATGTCACGAGACCCACCCTGACTGGGAATGTTATTTCAGAGTCAGGGATCTTCTCTCTGACCTAATGCCACTCCCTAAGCTCTCTCCTCATCCCAGAGCAAAGGCACCACTTGCCCCCACCCACTTTTACTATATGTTTTTAAAAGATATTTCCTGGAAACTAAGAAAAATTTCCGTTCAATCAAAGGATCAATCAATGTGAATCCCACAGGTCTGAGAGCTCACCAGTCCTGGGCTCTCCTTCACTCTTCTCCTGATCGTGCATATGTTTGACCCTAGAGCACAGGGATTAATCCCTTCATCCTGGGATTACAATCATCAGTTAGCACAGCAGGTCCAATTGCTTTTTGTGAGTCTATTAGAGAAAAAGCAATTCACAGAGGAAAAAAAACTATACCTAGGATTCCCCCCAGGTTGTCTGAATAACTGGGGTTATGGCTTAAAGGTTAAAATGCATCCCATTTCAGGGAATATAAGTAATTCACAGGTATAACACTTTTAATGAAATTCTCATTTTTACAGCATAAATGCAATGTATCTTCCTTGGGATAATTATTTATAAAAGAGCAAATGCTTCAGCATCTACAGATGAGTTTATAACATTCCTTTCTGGTGGAGCAGACTGGAGGCATTCACAGTTACAGGAAGAAGAAATGTGACTAGCTTCAAGCTTCACATTAAAAAAATCATGCAGAAAAAAATACTCGAAGCCAAAAAAAATTGTCTTATTACTTGCAAGTTGCAATGGAAATATGAAACTTTACAACACAGAGATTTTTCTCTCACCATCTTATCCTAGTGGTCCATCTTAGCCTCATCAAGTCATAGGTCTACCCTGACATGATGCCATACATAGGACACAGCCGCCCCTACTCAGTATTCCTGTCAAAAATAAACAAATAAATGAAGCCTAATCCAACCTTTAGTTCTAGCAGTAAACAAGGGACCTAGAAGAACAAGTTAAAGATTCCACAGCGAAACAACTAGACAAATCCAGCAGGTGAGACACTCTACAGATATAGGCCCAGTTCCTTCAATAATCAAAGTGATGAAAAGAAACCATAGTGGAGAGAAAGCAGTGGAAAGAGAACTATTGCAGATTAAAGAAACAAAATATACTTAGCAACCTAATTAAATGCATAATCTTTGATTGGATTGTTTTTTGTTGTTGTTGTTCGGGCCACGTGGCTTTCAGGATCTTAGTTCTCCAACCAGGGATCGAACCCGGGACCCACCACTGAAAGTGCTGAGTCCTAACCACTGAACTGAGACTGCCAGGGAATTCCCAGGTTTCTTGTTTTTTAAAACCATCTATAAATGACATTTGGGAAGAACTAGAAAATTTTAACATAGACTGGCTATTAAATGATTTTAGGGAATTGTTAACTTTAAATGGGAAATGGTTTTAGGGTTATGTGAAAAATATTTTTGTTTTTGAAAAATACATGCTGAAGTCTTTAAAAATGAGTGTCACCATGTTTGTAATTTATAAATACTTGGCCAAAATAAATAGCAAACATGGTGAAAATTGATTGCTAGAACTGGGTGATAAATCTAAAGATATTGAATCTATCCAACACTTTTTTTCAAATATTTCAAAAGCTTTGTTATAAAATGTTTCTAAAGTTTTCATTTCTAAGTGGCCAAGAAGTCTGCAGCAAGTTTAACCAGTGAAAAAATGAAATACTGTTTAGCTCAAAGTACTCCTTGAATCTCTAGGTATTTGAACAAATTAAAACTGTATGTTCCTATGACATATTTCTACAATAAAAATGAATCTGTTACTGAATATTTAGGTAAAATACATAAGAAAATGCTACTGATGATCTTGCATATTTTGGGTTATTCTTATTCAAGAAATAGGCATAAGTGGTGCATTTTAAAATCAGTGCCTTTCAAGATCTGAGGTAATGAAAATAGGTCAAAATTCAGTCTTCCACTTGTGTGGGGGTGAGGCAGGGACAGACCTAGAGATGTACCAATGGCTCCAGTCAGTGGATTATCAAGCTCACATCTTCTCCAGCAGGGTGGGCATCACAGAGAAGGTAGAAGAAGGTTTTGACAAGAGCCAAAGTGTCTTGGCAGCCCCCTCGCTGAGGGGAACTTGACAAGCTTTATCCATTCTTGGAACTTTATGTGGGTCTCAATTCAAAAGCCTGGCCCCTTTTATTTCCTGTCCAGTTGCTAAGTATATTGCTTGATCCAGTAACCATGAAAGCCAAGTCAGTCTATTTCTCCTTTTAATGGTTTTGCAAAACACTCAACTCACCATCCATACGTGTCACTTAAACAAGGAAACATTATTTTTAATGGGAAGGTTGAAGCATTGCAGCAGGAGTATATATGGTACTGAACATAATATAGTCAGACTCTGGGCCTTCCCTGAGCCCTCCCACTGCGCCCAAAGCACCATCTTCATGGATCCAGCATCTGAGACGCTGACAACCACCAAGGAGAACAAACCACAGGCAAAGGACATGCAGATCCATGGTCCTTGACTCTAGAGATTCCAGCAAAGTAATTGGGTCGATTTCAACAGTTTTGAAGAACTAGAAAGTCACTGCTCACAATGGCTTCTCACCAATTATTCAGCCATGAAAGCAGATGATACAGTCGATAGGCTAATCACCAGCAAACAAGTAGAGAGCGGTGACGCTGTGGAGGAAGCCTGGGTTGACTGCTGCCATTGCAGCTTTGGCAGCACAAACGGCAAAAATTAGGATGCTGGTTCTCAAAGGATGGCCTGTGGACACCTAGGGCCCCAAGACTTTTTGGGGAGTCCATGAGGTCAGAACTGTTTTCATAATCATATCAACACTATATTTGCCTTTCTTCTTGTGTTGACATTGGCCTTGATGTTGCAAAAGCAATGGTGGGTAAAACTGCTGATCCCTCAGCATGAGTCAAGGCAGAGGCCTCAGTTCTGTATGCGTGGTCCTGGTACTCTCCATTTCTGTATTTCCAGGGGGGAAAATGCTAGTTTCACTCTAAAAGGATATGGACTGTATTAGTTGGCTAGGCTGCCGTAACAAAATTCCACAGACTTGGTGGCTTAAACAAGTGAAACTTATTTTCTCACAGTTCTGAGGCTACAAATTCAAGATCAAGGTCCGCACAGAGTTGGTTTCCCCATGCCCTCCTTCTTTGGATTGGAGATGACCGCCTTTTTGCTATCTCTGCATATGGATTTTCCTCTGTACATGCAAATCCCTTGTGTCTCTTCTCTTTGTGCGCCCTCACTTCCCCTATTTATACAATATAATTCACTGGAAAAGGATCCATGCTAATCCACTCCAATTTCAATTTAATAATATATTTAACATCAGTATCTTCATATACAGTAACATCCTGATCCATGAGATAAGGACTTTAACATATGGATTTGAGGAGGACACAATGCAGCCTATAATATTAAAAAAGAAGTTTAACTCTTGATTTTATTAAATCTCAACTCTTGAGTATATGTCTTTTTAGTATTCTGTGTGACAAAAGTGGAAGTACACATAAAGCACTTCTGCTACATTCCAAATTATTATATTATTTCAAGGGAAAATATTTGTGCAGCTGTTTGAGTTGCAAGCTGAACCAGCCACTGTTTCCATGAAACACCATTTTACTTGAAAGAAGGGTTATTCAGACTTGGGTAGTTGTCAGGTATTTTCTTGAAAATGAATGAACTGAGCCTGTCATATCATGAAAAACAACAGATCTTTATTGCTAATGATAAAAAACTAAGCTTTGAGGCAAAAATTAGAGGTTAGGGGTACATGTATCTGCTAACATGAGCTGGATGGCTCCCAAGTATTTAAATACTGTTCTGATTTACAGACTTCCCTGGTGGTGCAATGGTTAATAATCTGCCTACCAATGCAGGGGACATGGGTTCAAGCCCTGGTCCAGGAAGATCCCACATGCTGTGGAACAACTAAGCCCATGGGCCACAGCTACTGAACCTGTGCTCTAGAGCCCACGAGCCACAACTTCTGAAGACTGTACCGCTAGATCCCATGTTCTGCAACAAGAGAAGCCAGTGCAATGAGAAGCCCATGCACTGCAATGAAGGGTAGCCCCTATTAACTACAACTAGAGAAAGCCGACGCTCAACAATGAAGACCCAACACAGCCAATAAGTAAGTAAATAAATTTCAATAAATAAATACTGTTCTGATTTAAAGAGGGTGGTCCAATGTTTGTTGCAGCACTATTTACAATAGCTGGGACGTGCAAGCAACCTCAATGCCCATCAACAGATGAATGGATAAGAACATGTGGCACATATACACAATGAAATGTTACTCAACCATAAAAAGGAGTGAAATTGAGTTATTTGTAGTGAGGTGGATGGACCTACAGTCTGTCATACAAAGCCAAGTAAGCCAGAAAGAGAAAAACAAATACCCTATGATTAAAAAAAAAAATGGTGCTGATGAACCCAGTGACAGGGCAAGAATAAAGATGCAGATGTAGAGAAGGGACCTGAGGGCAGGGGTAGAGGGGGCAAAGGGGAAGCTGGGATGAAGTGAGAGAGTAGCATTCACATATATACACTACCAAATGTGAAATAGATAGCTTGGGAAGCTGCTGCATAACACAGTGAGATCAACTCGATGATTGGGGATGACTTAGAGGGCTGGGATGGGAGGATGAGAACGAGTCATGGGAGGGAGGGGATGTGTGGATATATGTATACATACAGCTGATTCACTTTTTTCTACAGCAAAGAAAAAAGAGGATTTTATTCATCAATGTATTTGACTCTTCACAAATGAAATCTGATCAAATATCAAACTTTTTCTGAACAAACTTTTTTAAATCAGGAAAACAGTTTACCAGGAAACATTTATACTTTCATTTGAAAGCGTGATAAATAGCTCACTATTATTAAACTCTTTTATTGAAAATTATTTTTCGCTACTTGTTTTTCACCAAATTTGGAAGTCTAGTGCACAGTTTTCTGCTGTTTGCAATGACTGATTTTTCTGTTTTGATACAAATTGTTTTTACACACCTATTTTGTTGTTAAATATTATACTTTATATGACTCTCAATATAAATTAAACACTATTCATATTTACTCTAAAAAAATAAAAAATAAAAATATTGGTGGTCGTATTAACTACTTTGATATTTTCGATATTATGTAATGAAATGTGTCAACATGTGGAAGTCACCTAACTCTTTGAACCCAATGTTTCCCTAAAGACCACCAATGGATATTTCCATGCAAACTGCAAGCTAGACCAATGGGTTTTTTTCAATTTTTATTATAGTATAGCTGTTTTGCAGTGTTGTGTTAGCTTCTGCTTTACAGCAACGTGAATGAGCTATATGTATACATATATCCCCTCCTTTTTGGATTTCCTTCCCATTTAGATCACCAAAGAGCATTGAGTACTGTTCCCTGTACTATACAGTAGGTTCTCATTAATTATACATTTCCCCAAAGAAGACATAGAGGTGGACAAGAGGCACATGAAAAGATGTGCAACATCACTAATTATTAGATCAATGGATTTTAATAGAAAAGAATATGAAAAATTTATTAACATGGTTTAAAATTCCACATAGCAACTAACACATCTTTTCAAACTTCATAGCTGTGTAACATCTGGTTTTTCTCATGTATTCAACCAAACCAACACATTGCAGTAGATAGAATGCATAAGTACACATGAGAATCTGCCTGTCTTCTAAGCCAGCTCTTCCCTGATGGATATCTAAAGATAGCGATCAAACATCCTCTTTAATTCCCTTCCTTTGGTCTACCTTCCCCAATGTTTTCTACCTCTTCCTCCCTGTACATGGTTTAACGTCTTTTTAACAAGCTGATATTCTTCTTTGAATACACTGCAGTTTGTCTATAACCATCAGAGAGTACATGTCAATATCAGGAGTAGGAGGTGGAGGTAAATAAAGCAGGTTTAAACTCCACAATCCCAAATCTTTCAACATGGAGGATGTCACTCTCCATTAATATTTCTTTTCTTCTCCTGGGACCCCATAAATTTGCTTGAGGTGCTCTGAATCTCCAAGAGAAGGCCTGGTCACAGCCAGGACTAGACAATAACATGGCAAACCCAGTCCTTACATGTTGTCTGCGCCTCTGTTTCTGCCAAGAATGCCCATGCCTGGCACTGAGATCATGGCCCAGCCTCCTTCCAGGAAGAGAAGAACTTCAGGACAAATCCACCTGGTGCCTGCCTCTCCCCTTTCCCACAGAAGAGCATCTCCTACAACAATGAAAAGCCACAAGGAGAAAGAAAATGCCAGGCTGCCAAGGCCATTCGAAGGCCACTCCAGGGAAGGAGATCAGCTGGAGGATTGAGAGGATACCCAGACACTTTCAAATCACAAATGTCAAAATAAAGGACCAGAGACTGGCTATTTTCAAGTGGATTGAAATTTATCGCTGGACAAGACATTGGGACACGATTTCTTGCATGTTTCTTTGAATTTGGGTGCTTTGCCCAGTTGTGAAACCTCTCTGCATCTTTCTAGATTCTTTCATCTGAACACATAGGTAAGTGAATATATCACCCTTGAAGGCTCTCCCAGCTGTGACATCCTACGATTCTTCTCTAGAGGCAGAGTTCATCTTACATTACTCATGTTAGTGGAAATAAATGTGGTTTGAATACTCCAAATATGTAGACAACGTGGAACTCGTTTTTATTTAGCTTTGAAATATATTTCATGGTGTGAGCAAATTACAACAAATGAATCTTCCCAAAGATGCGTAACTCAGACTAATATTAAAAAATTAATTGTTTACAACTAACGGTGCTCTGCTCTGCTATACAAATATAAGGTAGTATCCCATAGGTCAGCCCAGTGCCAGAGAGATCAGGGGACTAGGAATTGGGAATATGTCGGTTCTAGCCATGGCTCTGTCACTTCCTAGCTTATCCTCGCTCAATATGAGATACCTCATCCTTCAAATGGATTGAGAAGGCACTGTCTGAGAACTCATCCAATGAAGCACTGTGCTGGCACAGAAGGCACAGAGATGAACAAGACAAATCCCTTCTCTCAAGATTCTTTACCTAATGAAGATGAGAGAAAAGGAGGTTGAGTGCAATTATGGGCATAAACACTGGATGCCAAGAAAATTTAGGGGAAGGGGCCACATCTAACCCACTCTTGAGCAGGCATTTAGGACTTCCCAGGAGGTCAACAGCTAAGCTCAGACCAGTAAATCAATAGGCTCAAAGGCCACGGGTTAGGGACCAAATTGGGGAACTGAAGAAGGAAAGGGCATTTCGGGCAAAAGCAATCACAGGGGAAAGCAAAGAGACATGAAAGAACATGGAGCTTTCAGAAAGCAAGTAGTTCAAAGCAGCTGAGTGTAGGGGAACAAGTGGAAAAGTACAAGATGTAGGCTTAGGAAGGTAAGCAAAACCCTGTGTCCAAACCAGCTTACCCTGAGGACAATGGAGAGCTACCACACATTTTAAGCATGTGTTGCACAGTTGGGGTCCCCCTAAGGCTTAGCATCTGTATTAAATAGCTATTTCTGCTATGATTATTATCCATAAGAAACAACTCCAAAATTGCAGTGGCTTTACAGCAGCAAACATATATTGCTTTTGCTCATTGGTCAGCAGGCCAGCTGGACTCAGCCTCAAACTGTGGGCTACATTCAGGGCTGCTCTATGTGTCTTCATTCTGGGACCCAGGCCGAAGCAGCAGTGACCCCCTGAGCACACACCTCTCTTCTCAGAGGACAAAGGCTCAAGAGTGCTGGCAGAAATCCATGACGTCATCCCACGTGCAGCCTCAGCCTGGAACTGGCACTGTCACCTCCACGCACAAGCTGTGGATCCATGCTTGGCCACGCTCCAAAGTCAATGGAGTAGGATGTACACCCACATGGAGCTGAGCTTCTGCAAAGTCACATGGCAAAGTCCCTGCATGACACTCCTGGTACAGGGAGAGTGAATTGCTGGGAAACAGAATAGCTGCACTTTCCTCAGGATTCAGCGCCCTACAATCCTGTCGGCCACGGCCACAGGATTACAAGATTCATGGCCCCAGATCTACATGTTTGCAGAGTCTAAGTTGCAGTCCCCTCGAGATTTAATTGCATTTTCATTTCCAACTTTTTGTTTCCTATAGCTACTTCTAGTCAAATCGGTTTCTGATGGCTGTTTGGGAAAGTTTGTGCACCAACGCTAGGAGGGAGTCAGTGAGCCTCACCAGGGTTCAACAGAAGCTGAATTTACTGTTCAACACCCGCCTCTTGCCATGTCAAAGACTAGCACCTAAACCAGCTATGCTCAACCATCCAAGTTGCAGCGCTTTATTCCCAACTGGCCTCCCGCCATGAGGTCCACATTCTCCTGCTCTCTGCTCAAGCTATCTCCTGTTACAGTTTCCGTTACTAAGAAAATAACATTTCTTCTTCTCTTCTTTTCCTATTCATTTTTTGAATTTTTTAATCAGCAAAAGACTGTTAGACTGTGTATATGAAGACCAAGTGACTTGGATTTCATGGGGCAGGCGTGCAGTTGTGTGGAAGGTGGGAAGGTGTTGTCACAAGATTAGAAGGAAATTTGTGATACTTAAATTAAGCCATGGATTTGGATAAGATCCTCCAGGGAACATGTGAGGATCCACCTGTTTCAATTCTATTCCTCTTGATAACAACAGCAACAGAATTCATGCTCTGCTTTAATGGTTAACATTCGGTGAAGTCTCTTTCGATGACCCAGTGTATCACTTTATTTTCACAGTGATGGACACAGAGATCAAAGGCACACCAAGACCAATTCCCTGGTTGGCAGCACAGACAAATTTTCAAAAAGAGTGTGATGATGTTAAATATCAGAAGTCCAACAAGAATATAAATAAAAGGCTTGGGCTGCATGTGGCCAGAGCCACGGCATCTAGGTTCATAGGTTGTGTCAGGAACAAGGACTCTCAGCCAGGGAACAAAGTGGGCTAAAATTCAGCTAGAGCTGTGCTGGCTGAGCCATGGCCCTGGTGTGGAGCTGCATCAGCTGGAGACAGAAAAGCCTTTCAGAAAGCTCACAGACTTGCCTTCTGTTTGACAACTTGAGCCCTGGGAGCTGCCTCTGCATTTGCCCAGCAGGTTGCTTTTTCCAACTCACACAAAGCTGCATGTGGGCTATTGACCCTGATTTTAGCCAGGGATAGTCAATGGAGAGGATAAAATCCTAAGTTTATGAGAAAGCCCTTTGTAGGTAGTATAACACCCTCCATGTGTAAAGTAGACAGGTAGAGGTGATACAGAATCTTAGCAGATGAAAGCAGAAATTATATTGACCACAAACATTTTCTGCCAGCCTACAGCTTGTAGAATCCACTTGAGACATTCAGCACAGATAAACTCCTCTGTAGGAGACCATCTGAGAGTAGACTGGCCAGAAAGCACAGATGGGAGAAGATGTCATGATTTCTCAAAGTCCATTCTAGTCACAAACTCCAGGGCAGATCCCAGCAGCAGATCAGAAAAGCCTGAGAAAGAAACACGCAGGCGAGACTGCCCTGACTTAAGGCCAAGACTCTTTGATCTCACTGTAGCTCAAATTAGAGAAAAATGCAGGATGCAGGTACTCAGAGGCCAGATAGGTCAAAATCAAGGGGAGGTTTTTGTAAAGCTCTGCACCACTGTGGGTGGGACGAGCACAGTGCTACGAAACCCACAGAGACCTGTACAGAAACTGCAGGGCAAAGTGGAACTTCCCATGAATTCCTCAGCATGGCTACCATAACTATCACACTAATTTTCCCATGACTCCCTGACTGAACTCCCAGAAAATACGAGCTGACATTTTTACTTCCCACAAGTCATCCAGACCCAAGTTTACTAAAATATTGTTAGCAATGTTCTGATGGAAAATGGCATGTTCCAAACTGTTAAGTCTGAATCAACAGGGAATTTCCTATTTTCCTGTAAATCCACTATCTTATTTGTATATTCCAGTGTTTCCTTTCTGAAGCTAACTCCCAAAGGGCTTTGCTATGCTTTCTTGTTTCATTAAAAGGTCAATGTATGAGAGGAAGTCAAAAGTTATCCGCATTCCAGTTATAATAAAACTTCTGTGGGCCACACTGTCTCATCAGCACTTTCTGTTCAAGGCTAATGAACAGTCACTTCTGTGCAGGTGTGAACGTGTTACATCTGCTCATTTGTAACTGCAGTGCGAGCAAAAAGTGGATGGCCCACTTGTGATTTGCACAAAAGAAGAGCAGCGTGCAGTGATTCTTTTTTGTGGTCTGAGAGTGTACCTGGTGCCGTTATTTATCGAAGACTTTGTGCACAGTATGGAGAAAGTGTTTTCTTTGTCATGAAAAAGTGTGTATGAATGGATAGAGATGCTTATTAAAGAGCTGAAGTCTAAACTTCGGATCAAACGCAGCCTGCTATCCAAGGGCGCTGTGACCTTGCATGACAATGCACGCCTGCACACTTCTGCCCACTCTGTCAACACTCTGCAAAAACTTCATTTTGATGTGTTAAAGCATCCTCCCTATGGTCCTGATCTTGGTCCATCAGACTTTCACCTGTTTGGTCCCTGGAAAGCAGCCCTATGATGACAAAGATGCACTTCTGATGAAGAAGGGAAGACAGCGGTGCATTCATGGCTCACAGCTCAGCCTAAAACAATTTTTAATGAGGGAATACGAAAGCTTGTTGACAGATATTTCAATATACAAAGTGTATTGGAAATCAAGGAGATTATATTGAAAAATGATATATTTGTCTTTTCTAAAAGTTACTTAAAATAATTCTACAGCCAGAGTGCAGATAATTTTTGACTCACTTTCATACAAGATGAACATTTTAATTTCTTCAGACACCTCTATGGAGAGATTTCCTTTTCCATTTCTCTGTTTTTCCAGGAACCTATTAGGAGCAAAGAGCTCAAGCTTGGAAACCTTGGGACATACAGTAACCATCAACATGACCTCCCGTCTTTGTTCCATGGCCAGTTACTCTCTTAGTGTCTTCTGTGGCATTTATTTCCCAATATCTTTCTCTAAACTTGATCCTTGGGACTCCACTTTCTTCTTTGACATCTACTCACAGAGTTGATAGTCTACAAACTTCCCACCTCTCAGTTCTTCCGCCCAGGCTCCCTCAGCCTGAGCCTTACACCCTCCAATAATACACTTTCCCAGAATATTTGTATCTCAACTGAAAAATGATGCAAAACAGATGCCTTTCTGTTCCAGTTTTTTGCTTCTCAGTCCTACCCCTACCCAT
The DNA here is from genome assembly GCF_030028045.1 of Hippopotamus amphibius kiboko. Lineage (NCBI taxonomy): Eukaryota > Metazoa > Chordata > Mammalia > Artiodactyla > Hippopotamidae > Hippopotamus > Hippopotamus amphibius. The sequence goes on along the minus strand of NC_080187.1, from coordinate 173,046,452 downwards.
GTAGGACTGCAAAGTTGGGACCACTGTGCACCTTTTGTGAATATTTTCCTCAGAAATCTGTCATCAGAGCAGCATTTGGGGGCTGCATCTGAAATCCATGATACTATAACCCTTGAAGATGCCTGACTCAGAAAGTCTCCCATGTTTCTACCTAAATCCAGGTTCACTGGAATTTGACATTGGAAAAGGTGGGCTACCTTCATTTCACTCCTTGAAAGGCACAGAACTGAATCTCAGATTGGACAGGATATATGCACGTATTGATATGAAGCTCCAGGACAAAGGCTTGGGTGCACCAGTTCTGTGGACTGTGATGGGAGTTGTCCAGATCATACACCTTCAAGGGAAGAGGAAAGCATTGTCACCTAAAAAAACTCCAATTCTCTTGTCTACTTGTGTTCTCTGATACCACACCCTCTTCAACCATTTATGGTAGAGCAAATCTAATGAAAAATAAACTGAACCAAGTCAATATAGTCTTTCTTAGTCTTCAGACTCAAGGTAAAGTAAATGACTGTGACTGCAGAATACAATATTCCCCCCTCTCCAAACAGACTCCAAGAGCTGGGTATAAACAGGTCTCTAACCATCCTTTGTACATTTGGATATATTTCTCCCACTTCCTGTACATAGTCTCTGAATACAGAGAATTCCATGAGGAAAATGGCTACTCCATCCCACACCCACTAATAACTCAACTATCAGTGCAGTATGAGTGTGTGGAGGGAAGACAATTTGTACTGAGATTATTTAACCTCCATTTACAGAAGAAAAACAACACGTACTTTCTTCCTACAATGGTTTTCTCCCTGGATAGAGTGTTTGCCACAAGGGGTTAAGATGGTTCTGCCATTGCTTTTTGGCTTCCACACCCCAAGCCATCTGGTGTCCACCACATCTGCAGGAGGATCTCCTTGTTCAGCATTGTTGATGCCATCATGCTGATCCCAGAAGTCAGACTTGACTATACACATTGGCTGATAGAACTGGAACAGCCCATGTGCTAAGAGAGAGGTGGAAAGTGGTAGGATGGATGGGACCTGGGTGCTGGGAAACTGCTCAAGTCCACTGCTGACTCAGTCTTCTCACCACCTGCCTAATCCAACAGATGTGTCTTCCTTATGAGGCACCAGAGACCCACAGTGTCTACATCCTGTGATTCCTGTACCCCCTGACACACCATATTTTAGTTCCCCTCCTATGCAGAAAACAAAGGCTGCTGGCTTTGGGCCAGTTCACAACAGATGTGGGGCACAACCACCAGCTACCCAGGAAATATCCAGCAGGGCGGGGCATGAGAATCTGCTTCTCAGAAACTCCCTCGCTTCTGGTCCCATTAATCATCTAGCACCTCTCCAAAGAGAGAGACTGGAAGGCTCTCCTGAGCATCTTCAGGATTGTAATGCATCCTGTTGGGAACTGAGAACCCTGAGTTATGGCCAAGTTTAAGAGGTTGGGAGTTAAGGGAATTATTGGAAAACAAATGTTGGATTGGCCAAAAGTTAGTTTGGGTTTTTCCGTAAGGTCTTATGAAAATCCAGAATGGCCATTCTGGCCAACCCAATGTTATAACTTTACATTTACTTTAGGAATGCCAGCAAATCTTTCCAAAACTTGGACAGAATGCCTTCATGAATCAAACACATTGCCGATGTCACTCTCTGAATCCACATGGTGATCACACACTGGACAGGCTTTTAAAGCCATGAGCAGCAGGACCTTTCCTTTCTCCACATGCAGGACAGTGGAGCTGGGGATTCTGCTCATCAGAATGTCATTGCTGCTTCGTGCCAGGCCTCGCAAGGACGTCCTTGTACTCCAACTGCCTGTAAGAGATTGTACCCAGGCTTTCCCTAAGTCTGTAGATTTCTTTTACTTCCTTTGTGACTCAAGAAAATGGTCCCTTCTGTGGTCTGCTTACTTGGTAAAGCTAAGAAAAATAGGAAGCACAGGGACAACTATAAGGAAAGACACAAGGACGATAGTACCAGGGAAAATACTCTTGGGGATTCAGAGTATTTGTAACTTAAATTGATACTAACTTTATCTCCCCAGAAAATACAAAGGTCAATATTAGAATGTGTATTTTCTTAGCAACTCTGAAAGAAAATATGAGAATTCACAGAGTACAGAATCTTTAAATCCTGCAGTTTCCACCAAAATTAAAGTGCTTGCTGTGGCTGGAATGCTTCAAAGTCTTGGCAGTAGCTAAGGGAGGCTACCAGCTGCCAACCCTCTGCAAATTGTAGGGTAGGTCAGCCACGGCTCCTCATTCTCATCTTTCTGGGCCCTTTCATTGGATCCTCCTCCACATCACGTCCCTCATATGCTTCTATTCTATTCCCATCAAAACTGGTATCAAGAAATGACCTGAGACTAGTTGATACTGATTTAGTGAACAATGGAAATAGTTGGAAGCTTTAGGTTTTCTGAGGTTGGGGTGAGAGGGAGGGAGCATTGTATTAAATAGAGATAATAGCCATGAGCTAAAGACTAGAGCAACCATGGCAGAGTTTTCGACGCTTGAGGACACTGCCCACAATGAAAGATGGAATTTGTTCTTTCTGTGTTTGGAAACTCAGTGTGGATCAGACAAGGAGAGTCTGCAGTCTCCAAGCAGGCACTTCACTTCCCATGTGAAGAAAGAGGTCCAGAAAGGAGGCCAATAAAAAAATAAAATTAAAATGTGTGTGATTTAATTTAGTAGCAAGAATAGCTTTGCCTAGTTGACATTTTTCAGCCGTGAAAGAAACATCCACCTCAGAGAATGAGTTCAGGCGGATGAGTACACCAAGCAGATTGTCTGCATGGTTGGGAGCTAGAACTCAATGACCTGAGCTCTTTCCTCCTTAAAATGCATTACAGTATCCACGTCGAAGAAAACTCAACTGAAGCCAAAATACAACTACCGTTACTATCTGGGTATATTCCTTCCCCATTTTCTTTTCACTGTATAGATTATTACATAGTGTGTATATGTAATCATACTCCATACGCACATTTCATCTTTTTTACAATATAAAATCAATTCTATATACTTTCAATACTTTAACTAATCAGTGTTGTTTATGAGCTACATTAACACTGTGCTTAGGCACAGGCTAAGGATCAATCAGTTCTCATAAGATGGAGAATTTGCACAACTTCTACATTTCTCCTCTTGTAAAAAATTGCTTTCTGAATATACTCATACAAACATTTCCATTATTTAAAATTATGATATGTATATATGAGGAAAACTTTATATATAGACCTAAAATTACACATACATACCGTGTGTGTGTGTGTGTGTGTGTATAAATATATATATATATACTTACTGAAGTAAGTCTCCATTTTCCCTCAGTTAGAAGATTTATGATGAAGGGGTGTTAGCCAACTTGAATATATAAACATATTAAGGTTGTAGATGAAGTCATCAAATTCTTTTTTTTTTTTTTTTTTTTTTTGGCCACACCGCACTTCATGCAGGATCTTAGTTCCCAACCAGGGATCAAACCTGTGACTTCTGCAGTCCTTCTACTGCAGAACTCTGCGGTAGAAGCGTGGATTCCTAACCACTGGACCACAAGGGAATTCCCCATATTCTACTCTTTAATGTTTAATGTATGAACTCAGTTACACATACATATTTTAAATCACATATTATAGAGTTTCTTGATTTTGAAATATTCCTTTCTTTTCATTCTCATAGTTCATAAAATTTATCTTAATTTCTTTACTAGCATCTCAAACCAGTGTATTTATTATCGGTAGAGCTGCTTTTTTATCTTAAAGCATTTTTCCAAGCATATCAAACTCGTGTCTTTATTACAAATATTACATCATTCAAATATTACATTCTTTGAATTACGCACATTGGGAATCCATATATGAAGTTATCACTAAAACTTCTCTAAACCACAAAACTAACTTACAAAATATTACAATTGATGCTTTGCCGTTTATCCGGTAAGTGAATATTCAAGACCTCAACAACAAAACATTTACTTTAAAAGATTTGTTCAAACAATATTGAACACATAATTTTAAAAGCATAGTCACTAGAATAGCTACAAAGTGTCGTTAAATTATACTCATCTTTTGCACTAATCTCATCAGCTGACTTCCAGAAGTATTGTAGAGCCAGCCTGATTCAGCTCCTTCCTGGCAAGTGTCTTCACTAAATTATATTTAACTGTGCAAAATCCAACAGTCGTGCAAAAGCCCTGTAGTATTGCTTTTTGTAATTTTTGCAAAACATCAACTATAAAAGGACTCTCCCCTTTCGGAATATACGAAACCTCACTTCATATTTGAACAAATATAGTATTTTCTCACGGTGAATTCCCCAAAGTGGAAACATTTGTTCAGACTAGTATGGATATTTTCACTCTCTTAACATTAATTAACTGGCTTCCAATAAAAATATAACAATTTATGTTGTTACCAACATCTTGCCACTATTGGGAACATCACCTTATCTAACAAAACATTGCTTAAATATCTGGTTTTAGAAGTTGATTTGTTAAGGTTTTATATACATTTTTTTATGGCTAGAGGGGTAAACCATTGTTCTAAGTTTGTTAACCAATGAGAGACTTCCTTCATTTGTCTTTTGACCATTTAGCTTTTAGATTCTTAATGTTTACGTATTAATTTATGTAATGTAATAATTTTTATGTCTGAGAGTTATAGCATTCAACCACAGTAATAGCATTGGAAAAAGGAGTTTTCTGAGGTATTCTAGATAGCAAAGGGTGGTGATGGCAAAATACCAAGGAAAGGATAGAAGGAAGAGGAGAGTTATTGTACTGCAGGGTTTCACTGTGACTACGTACCACAGAGGTCGAAGTGTACTAGCCTTCGTTCAAAAACCCCAGCTATGCTCCACTGTATATACATCTCAGCATCAGGGGCCAAGCTCTGAGCATCATGGGGGAAATAATACATGAACTTACTTCCCACTTGCCCCTCACTACTTTCTTTAGAGATTTAGCCCCATATGTCTCCTGCAATAGTTTCAGAATGCGAACGAGTATCACCAAACTCAGTTAAATAAATAATCTCACCACACTTTAACAACATTTACTAAATATACCAATGGCAACATAAAAGAGAACATCACAGAAGAAGTAAAGGGAATGGGATTAATGGCTGTGAGCCTGTGTGTTGGGTCACAGGTTAGCATATGATGAGGCAAAATGCTGAGTCCAATTCTGTCTAATTTACATAATTCCTCCTTTCAAAGAGCTCATTGCCCAGCACAAAGCTGAACAAGTGCTTGGAAGGTGGTGGTTGTGAACTGAATTTCATCGAATTGGAATGGACATGTGTACAGATTGCACTTTTCTTTAAATAATATATGCTAAAGGCTATAACTAGAAGCAGATCCACAAGGTGAAAACTTGACACTAAATCCCCAAATCCTGACAGTTCATGTGTTGTTCTAGTGAGAAAACTGTCGAATGTGGCAGTAGAGATGGTAAGAAGGTCATTATGAGGTAGCAGTGGACAAATGGCCCAGTGATAACAAAGAGTACAGACCCTTCATAAGTAGAACCTGGTTATCACAAAGTCACAGTGGAGGGAGGAAGACTCTTGTGGGATAGAGTTAGCTGTGAAGAGCTCTTGGTGATGAATCTTGAGTTGGTCCTTGAAGATGTCACGAGACCCACCCTGACTGGGAATGTTATTTCAGAGCCAAGGAATCTTTTCTCAACCTAATGCCACTCACTAAGCTTTCTCCTCATCCCAGAGCAAAGGCACCACTTGTCCCCACCCACTTTTACTATGTGTTTTTAAAAGATATTTCTTGGGAACTAAGAAAAATTTCTTTTCAATCAGAGGATCAATCAATGTGAATCCCACAGATCTGAGAGCTGACCAGTCCTGGGCTCTCCTTCACTCTTCTGACCCTGCATATATTTGATCCTAGAGCACAGGGATTAATCCCTTCATCCTGGGATTACAATCACCAGTTAGCACACCAGGTCCAATTGCTCTTTGTGAGTCTATAAGAGTAATGTCAATGCATAAAGGAAGAAAACGATACCTAGGCTTCCTCCCACGTTGTTCAAAATAATTGAGATTATGACTTAAAGGATAGAACACATCAGCTCAATCAAAATAAATTCAGAAGAGCCCATTTCAGGGAATGAAAACAATTCAAAGCGACCACACTTTTAATGAAATTCTCATTTTTAGAGCAGAATTGAAACATGTCTTCCCTGGGTTACTTAATTCCTAATATCTTTTAGATATTAGTGTTTCATCATCTAGGGATAAGTTTATAGCATCTTTTTATGGTATATGGGACTGGAGGCATTCACAGTTACAGGAAGAAGAAATGTGACTATTTTCTGGTATCATGCAGAAAATCATGCAAAAGAAAAAAAGTACTAAAAGCCAAAAGAAAAGTGTTAAAACATTGCAAAGTCTCAGATTACTTGCTGGTTGCAATGGGAATATGAAACTTTACAAAAGATAGATTTTTCTGTCACCATCTTATGCCAGTGATCAATCTTAGCCTCATCAAGGCATAGGTCAATCCTGACAAGATCCCGTACGCAACATACAGCCTCCCCTACACAGTGTTCCTGACAAAAATACACAAAAAAATATGCCTAGTCCAACCTTTAGTTCCATGAGGAGGCAAAGGAGCCAGAAGAACACGTTAAAGATTCCACAAAGAAACAACTAGACAAATCCAGCAGGCGAGACATTCTACAGGACAACAGGCCCAGTCCCTTCAATAATCAATATGATGAAAAGAAATCATAAGTACACTGGAGGGAAAGCAGTAGAATGAGAACTATTACAGATAAAAAAATTTCAAAGATTTAGCAACACAATTAAATGCTTAGTATTAACTGTACTCTTGTTTCTAAAAATCATCTGTGAAAGACATTTGGGGAAGAATTAGGGAATCTGACCACAGACTGAATATTAAAAGATTTTAGAGAATTGTTAACTTTGTTAGATGGGAAGTGGTATTAGGCTTATGTAGAACAATACTTTTCTATTTAAAAAGTGCATGCTGAAGTTTTTGGAAAGGAATCATCATGATGTTAGTAATTTGTTTTAAATACTTGAACAAAATAAATAGCAATTATGGCAACATCAACGATTACTAGAACTAGGTGATGAGTCTAAAGATATTTATCCTATTTACTACTTTTTTCAGTATTTCAAAAGCTTTATAACAAAATGTTTTTAATGTTTTCATTTCTAAATGGCCAAGAAGTCTGCAGCAAGTTTAAGCAATGAAAAAGTGAAATACAACATTTCCTGAAAATTAGCATACATTTTTAAGAATACTGCTCTACTCAAAGAACACTGAATCTGTAGGTGTTTAAACAAATTAAAACTGTATGTTTCTATGACATATTTCTACAATAAAAATGAATCTGTTACTGAATATTTAGGTAAAATACATAAGAAAATGTTACTGATGATCTTGCGCATTTTGGGTTATTCTTATTCAAGAAATAGGCATAAGTGGTGCATCTTATAATCACTGTCTTTCAAGATCTGAGGTAATGAAAACAGCTCAAAATCCAGTCTTCCACTTGTATGGGGGTGGGGCAGAGCCAGACGACTATAGATGTACCAATGGCTCCAGTCAGTGGATTGTCAAGCTCAAGTGTCCCTCAGCAGGGTGGGCATCACAGAGGAGGTAGGAGAAGGTTTTGACAAAAGCCAAAGTGTCTTGGTGGCCCCCTCACTGAGGGGAACTTGACCAGGTTTATCCATTCTTGGGGCTTTATATGGGTCTCAATTCAAAAGCCTGGCCCCTTTTATTTCCTGTCCAGTTGCTAAGTATATTGCTTGACCCATTAACCATGAAAGTCAAGTCAGTCTATTCCTCCTTTTAATGGTTTTGCTAAACACTCAACTCACCATCCATGCATGTCACTCAAGCATGGAAACATTATTTTTAATGGGAAGGTTGAAGCATTGCAGCAGAAGTATAATATGGTGCTGAACATAATATAGTCAGACTCTGGGCCTTCCCTGAGCCCTCCCACTGCGCCCAAAGCACCATCTTCATGGATCCAGCATCTGAGACACTGATAACCACCAAGGAGAACAAACCATAGGCAGAGGACATACAGATCCATTGCCCTTGACTCTAGAGGTTCCGCCAAAGTGATTGGGTCAATTTCAACAGTTTTGAAGAACTAGAAAGTCACTGCTCACAATGGCTTCTCACCAATTATTCAGCCATGAAAGCAGATGATACAGTCGATAGGCTAATCACCAGCAAACAAGTAGAGAGTGGTGACGCTGTGGAGAAAGCCTGGGTTGACTGCTGCCATTGCAGCTTTGGCAGCACAAATGGCAAAGATTAGGATGATGGTTCTCAAAGGATGGTCCATGGACCTCTAGGGGCCCCAGACCTTTCTGGGGAGTCCATGAGGTCAGAATGGTTTTCATAATAATATCAAAACAATATTTGCCTTTTTCTTTGTGTTGACATTTGCTCTGATGGTGCAAAAGCAATGGTGGCTAAAACTGTTGATCCCTCAGCATGAATCAAGGCAGAGGCCTCAATTCTGTATTAGTGGCCAATGTATCCTTCATTTCTACATTTGCAGGGAGAAAAAAGACAGTTCCACTTTAGAATGTTATTGACTGTATTAGCTGGGTAGGGCTGCCATAACAAATTTCCACAGATTTGATGGCTTAAACAACAGAAATTTGTTTTCTCACAGTGCTGAGGCTCAAAACCCAAGATCAATTTGCCCACACAGCTAATTTCTCCGAGCCCTCTCTCCTTGACTTGGAGATGGCCACCTTCTGTGTTTGTCCTCACATGGGCTTCCCTAAGTGCACACGTATCCCTGGTGTCTCTTCTCTTTGTGTGCCCAAATTTCCTCTTCTCATAGGTATACCAGTCAGAATGGATTAGGTCCACCTTGCACCAGTCCAAAGGGCCCCACTTTAACTTAATTTTCTATTTAACAGCCATATCTCCAAATACAGTATCATCCTCTGATACTGAGGGTTAGGACTTTCACATATGGAATTGGGGAGGACACAATTCTGTCAATAACATTGAAAAAGCAGTAGAACTATTAACTTTGGTAAATCTCAACTCATGAGTATATGTCTTTTTAGTATTCTGTGTGACAAAAGCAGAAGTACACGGAAAGCACTTCTGCTGTATTCCAAATTATTATATAATCTCAAGGGAAAACATTTGTGCAATTGCTTGAGTTGCAAGCTGAACTAGCCCCTTTGACTTGAATAGCTGTCAGGCATTTCCTTGAAAATGAATAAACTGAGCCTGTCACATCAAGAAAAACAACACATCATCATTGCTAATGATAAAAATCTAAGCTTTCAGGAAAAAATTAGGGTTTAAGGAAACTTATATCTGCCACCATGAAATGTATGGCTCCCCAGTATGTGAATACTGTTCTGATTTAAAGATATTGCTGTCATACTATCTCCTGTGATATTATTGTATTGAATAATGAAATATGTCACCATGTGGAAGTTGCCTAATCAGTGATCCAATCATTCCCCAAAGAGCAATGGATAATGTAATAAAACCATGCATGGGTGAAAGTTGCATTCAAAATGTGAGCTAGACCATGGATTTTATTGGCAAAGAATATGAAAAGTCTCACAACACGGTTTCTGATTTCATATTGGAACTAACCTACCTTTTTGTACTACATATCTGTGTGAAGTTAAGTTTTTCTTGTATATTCCACCACGCCAATGCATTGCAATAGATAGAATGCATGAGCAGATATAAGGATCTGCCACCTCTTCCCTGATGGATGTCTAAAGACTGTGATCAAACATCCCCATTAACTCCCTTCCTTTGGTCTATTTGCCCCCAGTGTTTTCTACCACTTCCTCCCTGTACATGGTTTGAAGTCTTTTCAACAGCCTGATATTCTTCTGTGAATACACTGCAGTTTGTCTGTAACCATCAAAGAGTACATGTCACTACTGGGAACAGGAGGTGGAGATAAATAAAGCAAGTTCAACATCCACAATCCCAAATCTCCCAAGATGGAGGATGGCCTTGTCTAATCCCAATTTCTTTCTTCTGCTGGTGTCCAATAAATTTTCTCAAGTGCTCTGAATCCCCAGGCATGAGGCCTGGTAACAGCCAAGACTAGATGATAATAACATGGCAAACCCAGTCCCCATACATTGTCCCTGTCTCTGTCCTGCCAAGAATGACCGTTACTGGCCCTGAGAACATGGCCCAGCCCCCTTCCAGGAAGAGATGAGCTTCAGGATGAATCCACCCCGTGCCTGCCCCTCTCCTTTCCCACAAAAGAGCATCTCATACAATAATGAAAAGCCACAGAGAGAAAGAAAATGCCAGGTTTCCCAGGCCATTTTAAGCCACTCCAGGGAAGGAGATCAGTTATAGGACTGAGAGGATACCCAGACACTTGCTTTTTTATTTTAATTAATTTTTATTGGAGTATAGGTGCTTTACAATGTTGTGTTAGTTTCTACTTTACAGCAAAGTGAATCAGCTATACGTATACACAGACACTTTCAAAATAAAAATGCGATAATAAAGGACCAAAGAAGACTGGGTATTTATAAGTGTACCAAAAAGTATTAATAGTATATGAATTGGGACACTTGATTTCTTGTATGTTCATTTGAGGTTGGTGGGCCTTGGCCAATTGAGAAACCACTCTGGATCTTTCTAGGCTCTTTCATCTGAAGACATAATGAAGTGAATATATGATCCTTGAAGGACTCTCGCAGCTATGACATCGTAGGATGCTTCTCTAGAGGCACAGTTGACCCTTGATTACTCATGTTAGGGGAAAGAATGTGATTTGAATATTCCAAATATGTAGACAATGTGAAACTTATTTCTATTTAGTTCTGGAATATACTTCATAGTATGGAGCAAATCACATCAAATTTATCTTCTCAATGATGCCTAACTCAGGCTACTGTTAAAAATCCAATTATTTACAACTAATGGTGCTCTGCTCTGCTAAACAAATGTAAGGTAGTATTCCACAGGGCAGCCCAGTGCCAGACAGTAAGGGACTAGAAATTGGGAAGATGTGGGTTTTAGTCATGGCTCTGTCCATTCCTAACTTGTCCTCTCTCAAGATGAGATACCCCAGCCTTAAAATAGTTTCAGAATACACTCTCTGAGCACTCACTGAATGACCCACTGTGCTGGCACAGAGGACACAGAGATGAACAAAAAAATCCCTTCTCTCAAGGGTCTTTACGTAATGAAGACCACAGGAAAGAAGTTTGAGAGTAATGATAAGTCCTGGATGCCATGAAAATTCAGGGGAAGGGAATGCATCTAACCTAGTCCAGTCTTGAGCAGTCATTTAGGACTTCCCAGGAGGTCAACAGCATATGCTAAGCTCAGATCATACTCCACCAATAGGATCTAAGGAGAGGGGTTAGGAACCAAATTAGGGAACTGAAGAAGGAATGGGCATTTCAGGCAAAAGCAATCACAGGGCAAAGCAAAGAGACATGAAAGGACATGGAGCTTCAGGAAGCAAGTAGTTCAGGCAGCTGAGTTTAAGGGAGCAAGTGGAAAAGTACAAGATGTAGTCCTAGGAAGGTAAACAATTCTTTGTGTTCCAAAGTATCTAATACTGAGGATAATGGGGAGCTACAAAATTTTAGCATATAATTGCATGTCAAGTTCCTCTAGATTTAGCATCTGTATTAAATAGCTATTTCTGTTATGATTATTGTTTATTACAAACAACCTCAAAATTGCATGTGCTTTACAACAACAAGCATATATTGCTTTTGCTTATTGGTCATCAGGCCAGCTGGACTCAGCCTCAGGTTGTGGGCTGCATTCAGGGCTGCTCTACATGTCTTCATTCTGGGACCCAGGTTGAAGCAGCAGTGACCCCCCGAGCACACACCTCTCTTCTCAGAGGACAAAGGCTCAAGAGTGCTGGCAGAAATCCATGATATCCTGCCACGTGCAGCCTCAGCCTGGAACTGGCGCTGTCACCTCCACCCACAATCTACTGATCCATGCTTGGCCACGCCCAAAAGTCGCTGGAGTGGGATGTACCCCCACCTGGAGTGGAGGCCCTGCAAAGTCAAGTGGCAAAGTCCCTGGCTGATACCCCTGGTACAGGGAGGAGTGAAGACTTGGGAAACACAGCAGCTGCATTCTCCCCAGGACTCAGCTCCCCAAAACTTTCTGCCACGGCCACAGGATTGTAAGATTCATGACCCTAGAACCACAACATTGCAGAGTTTAAGTTTTGGTGTACCCAAGATTTTAATTGGCTTTTACTCTCCAACTTTTTGTTTCCTATAGCTAGTTCTAGTCAAACCAGTCCGGTGGCTGTTTGGGGAAGTCTGCGCACCAGCGCTAGGAGGGAGTCTGTGAGCCTCACAAGGGGTTCATCAGAAGCTGAATTTATTATTCAACACACGAACCACCCACCTCTTGCCATTTCAGAGACTAGCACCTAAACCAGCTATGCTCAACTGTCCAAATTGCAATGCTTTATTCTCGACTGGCCTCCCGCCATGAGGCCAGCATTCTCCTGCTCTCTGCTCCAGCCATCCCCTATTACATTTTCTGTTACTTAGAAAATAACATTTCTTCTTCTCCTCTTTTCCTATTTGTTTTTTGAGTTTTTTAATCCATGAAAGAGTGTTAGACCCTGTGTATGGAGATGAAGTGGCTTTGGAGCTTATGGGGCAGGGATACAGTTGTATGGAGGACGGGAAGGAGTTGTCACAAGATTATAACGAAAATTGTGATAAGTAAATTGATTTTTTAATTTGGATTGAGATAAGATTCTCCAGGAAAAGTGATAAGATCAATCTTTTTCAATCCTGCTCCCTCTTGATAGCCACAGCAATAAAATTCAGTTTTCTTTAATGGTTAACATTTACTGAGGTCTCTTTCAATGACCCAGTGTATCGCTTTGTTTTCACAGTGATGGACACAGAGATCAAAGGCAAACCAAGACCAGGGTCTTGCGAGCACCAGACAAAAGATTTTATAAAGGATGTGATAGGGGGCTTCCCAGGTGGCACAGTGATTGGGAATCCACCTGCCAATGCAGGGAACATGGGCTCTATCCCTGGTCCAGAAGGATCCCACATGCTGCGGAGCAAACTAGGCCCATGTGCCACAACTACTGAAGCCTGCGTGCCTAGAGCCTGTGCTCTGCAACAAGAGAAGCCAGCACAATGGGAAGCCTGAGCATTGCAACAAAGAGTAGCCCCTTCTCTCCGGAACTGGAGAAGGCCCGCACACAGCAACGAGGACCCAAGGCAGCAAATAAATAAATAAATAATTTTTTTTAAATGTATAATGATAGCAAAAATCATAAGTTCCACAAGAATATATGAGGGTGAGTCAAAAATTATCTGCACTCTGGCTGTAGAATTTATTTTAATTAACTTTTAGAAAAGACAAATACATTATCTTTCAACATAATCTCCTTGTTTTTTGATACACTTTGTCCATCTGTCAACAAGCTTTTGTATTCCCTCATTAAAAAATGTTTTAGGCTGAGTTGTGAGCCACAAATGAACCACTGTCTTCACTTCTTCATCAGAAGTGAATCTTCATCCTTGTAGGGCTGCTTTCAGGGGACCAAACAGCTGAAAGTCTGATGGAGCAAGATCAGGACTATAGGGAGGATGCTTTAACACCTCAAAATGAAGTTTTTGCAGAGTGTGGACTGTGTGGGCAGAAGTGTGCAGACATACATTGTCATGTAAGATCACAACGCCCTTGGATAGCAGTCCTCTGCGTTTGATCCGAAGTTTAGGCTTCAGCTCTTCAATTAGCATCTCACTGTAACGAGCACTATTGATTGTTGAACCTTTGAGCCATGGCTGATTTGCAAATGATTTGCCACATAATTGACGGTCACTCATCTATTCCACAGAATCATTTCACACGCACGCTCAGTGTTGTCATCAGCCATGGACGTGGACAGGTGTCCAGCTCCTTCTTGATGGCCAACACTTGTGCAAACTTCCTTGAACTTCTCTATCCATTCATACACACTTCTTGAAACAAAACACTTTCTCCGTACTGTGCACAAAGCCTTCGATACATAACAGCACCAGGTACGCCCTCAGACCACAGAAAACGAATCACTGCACGCTGTTCTTCATTTGTGCAAATCACAAGTGGGGCATCTATTTTTGCTCACACCACAGTTAGAAATGAACTGATGTAACACGTTCATAGCTGCACAGCAGTGACTGGGGAGAAAGTAGCCTCGAAAGGAAAGCACTGATGAGACAGTGAGGCCAACAGAAGTTTTAATATAACCAGAGTGCAGATAATTTTTGACTCACCCTCATAAGTGAAAAGCATGGCCTGAATTTGGTCAGAGCCAAGGCGTCCAGATGCACAGGTTGTATCTGGCACATGGGCTCTCAGCCAAGGGGATGAGTGGGGCTAAAATTCATCTTGAGCTCTGCTGGCCAAGCCAAGGTCCTGTTGTGAAGCTGCATCAGCTGGAGACAGGGAAGCCTTTCAGAAAGCTCACAAAAGTGCTCTCCGTTTTCCAACTTGAACTCTAGGTGCTGCCTCTGCATTCGCCCAGAGGTTGCCTTTTCCAGATTACACAAAACGGCATATGGGCTCCCAACCTTGAATTTAGCACAAGAGAATCAATGGAGAGGATAAAATTCTAAGTTTACATGAATGCCCTTTCGACTTTATAAGACCCCTCGTGTGTAATGTAGGCAGGCAGAGGTGATTCAGAAGCTTAGCAAGTGATAGCAAAAATTACATTGACCACAATCTTTCTGCCTACCTACAGCTTGTAGAACACAGTTGAGACATTCAGGTCTGACAAATTCCTCTGTGGGAAACCATTTGAGAGTAGACTGGCCAGAAAGCACAGATGGGAGAAAATGTCATGATTTCTCAACGTCTATTCTAGTCGCACACTCCAGGGCAGATCCCAGCAGCAGGGCAGAAAAGCCTGAGAAAGAAGCACCCTGGTGAGCCTGCCCTCACCTATGGTCCAGACTCTTTGATCTTACTGTAGTTCAAATTAGAGAAAAATGCAGGAATGCGAGTTCTCAGAGGCCAGATAGGTCGAAACCAAGGGGAGGTTTTTGTAAAGCTCTGTAGCACTGTGGCTGGGATACTCGCACAGCATTACAAGCCTCACAGAGACCTGTACAGAAACTGTAGGGGCAAAGGTGGAATTTCCTTGTGAATTCCTCAGCTTGGCTTCCATGACTATCAGACTAATTTTCCCATGACTCCCTGACTGAAATCCCACAAAATACCAGCTGTCATTTTTACTTCCTACAAGTCATCCAGACCTAAGTTCGCTAAAATGTTGCTACCTTTATTTTGATGGAAAATTACATGTTCCAAACTGTGTTAAATCTGACTGTTCACGAATCAGGGAATTTCCTCTTTTCCTGTAAGTGTTCTATTTGTATTTTCTAGTGTTTCCTTTCTATAGCTAACTCCCAAAGGGCTTTGCTATGCTTTCTCACTTCATTACATGGTCAATGTACAGTTGAATATGTTAATTTCTTCAGACACCTCTATGGAGAGATTTCCATTCCTCTGTTAACCCAGGTACCTATCAGGAGCAAAGAGTTCAAGCTTAGACAGCCTTGGGACATACAGCAACATAAACATGCCCTGCCTGTCATTATGCATGGCCAGTTGCTCACTCAGTGTCTTCTGCAGAGTTTATCCCTCAATATCTTTCCTCAATATTTTCTCTAATCTTGATCTTTGGGCCTCCCCTTTATAAATTCACACTTTCTTCTTTGACTTCTAGTCACAGAGTTGATAATCTATAAACTTTCCATCTCTCAGTTTTTCCTCGCAGGCTCCCTCAGCCTGAGCCTTAACACCCTCCAATAATGAACTTTCCCAGAATATTTGTATCTCAACTGAAAAATGATGTGAAACGGGTCCCTGGCTCTTCCTTTGCTTCTCAGTCCTACCCCTCCCCATGTAGGACTGGAAAGTTAGGGCCACTGTGCACCAGTTGTGAACATTTTCCTCAGAGATCTGTCATCAGGGCAGCATATGGGGCTGAGCCTGAACTCCATGATGCTACAACCCTTGAAGATGCCTGACTCGGAAAGACTCCCAAATGTCTACCTAAATCCAGTTCCAGTTACTACATCACTGGAATTTGCCATTGAAACAGGTGGGCTAACTTCATATAACTCCTTGAAAGTCTCAGAACTGAATCTCAGATTGGACAGGATATATGCATGTATTGATATGAAGCTCCAGGACAAAGGCTTGGGTGCACCAGTTCTGTGGACTGTGATGGGAGTTGTCCAGATCACACGCCTTCAGTAGAAGAGGGAAGCTTTGTCACCTAAAAAACTCCAACTCTCTAGTCTACTTGTGTTCTCTGATACCACACCTCATTCTACCATTTATAGTAGATCAAATCTACTGAAAAGGGACTTCCTAGGTGGCAAAGTGGTTAAGAATCTGCCTGCCAATGCAGGGGATACAGGTTCAATCTCTGCTCCATGAAGATCCACATGCAATGGAGCAACTAAGCCCATGTGCCACAACTATTGAGCCTGAGTGCCCCCACTACTGAAGCCCACATGCCTAGAGCCCGAGCTCCGCAACAAGAGAAGCCACCTCGATGGGAAGTCTGCGCACCACAATGAAAAGTAGCCTCCACATGCCACAACTAGAGAAAGCCCGTGTGCAGCAATGAAGACCCGATGCAGCAAATAAATTAATTAATTAAAAAAAAATGTTGAAGTCAAAATATATTAAAAAAAAATTTACTGAAAAATAAACTGAGCCTAGTCAATATAGTCTTTGTTAGTCTTTAGACTCAAAGTAAATGACTGTGACTGCAGAATACAATATTCCCCTCTCTCCAGAGCAGACTCCAAGAGCTAAGTATAAACAGGTCTCTAACCACCCTATTTGTACATTTGGATATATTTCTCCCACTTCCTCTACATACTTTCTACATGTAGAGAATTCCATGATGAAAATGGAGACTCCATCCTACATACACTAATCAACTATCAGTGCAGAATGAGTGTGTGGAGGGAAGACAATTTTGTACTGAGATTATTTAACCTCTATTTACAGAAGGAAAAGAATACATATTTTCTTCTTA
The DNA here is from genome assembly GCF_030028045.1 of Hippopotamus amphibius kiboko. Taxonomy (NCBI): domain Eukaryota; kingdom Metazoa; phylum Chordata; class Mammalia; order Artiodactyla; family Hippopotamidae; genus Hippopotamus; species Hippopotamus amphibius. The sequence continues at coordinate 173,029,365 of NC_080187.1, read as the reverse complement.
CATTGGCTTTCTCTCTGGATAATGTGTTTGCCACAAGGAGTTAAGATGATTCTGCCATTGCTTTTTGGCTTCCACAACCCAAGCCAACTGGTGTCCACCACATCTGCAGGAGGATCTCCTTGTTCAGCACTGTTGATGCCATCACCCTGATCCCAGAAATCAGACCTGACTATGCACATTGGCTAATAAACCTGGAACAGCCCACGTGCTAAGAGAGAGGTGGAAAGTGGTGGGATGGATGGGACCTGGGTGCTGGGAAACTGCTCAGGTCCACTGCTGACTCAGTCTTCTCACCACCTGCCTAATCCAACAGATGCATCTGCCTTAGGAGGCAACAGAGACCCACAGTGTCCACATCCTGTGCTTCCTGTACCCCCTGACACTCCACATTGGAGTTCCTCTCCTACTCAGAAAACAAAGGCTGCTGGCTTTGGGCCAGTTCACAACAGATGTGGGGCACAACCACCAGCTACCCAGGAAGCAGCCACCAGGGCAGGGCATGAGAATCTGCTTCTCAGAAACTCCCATACTTCTCATCCCATCAATCATCTAACACCTGCCCAAAGAGAGAGACTGGGAGACTTTCTCCTGAGCATCTTTAGGGATTTAATGCTTCTTCTTGGGAAATGAGAAACCTGAGTTATGACTAATTTTAAGAGGCTGAAAGTTAAGAGAATTATTGGAAAGTAGTTGTTACAGCTTTACATGTACCTTAGGAAAGCCTACAAATGTTTCCAAAACTTGGACAGAATGCCTTCCTAAATCACTGACTTTGCCCATCTCACTCTCTGAATCCATGTGGTGATCACACACTGGACAGACTTTCAAAGTCATGAGCAGCAAGACCTTTCCTTTCTCCACAAGCAGGACAGTGGAGCTGGGGATTCTGCTCATCAGAATGTCATTGCTGCTTCGTGCCAGGCCTCGCAAGGACGTCCTTGTACTCCAACTGCCTGTGAGAGGTTGTACCTTGACTTTCCCAGAGTTTGTAGATTTCTTTTACTTCCTTTGTGACCCAAGAAAATGGTCCCTTCTGTGGTCTGCTTACTTGGTAAAGCTAAGAAAAATAGGAAGCACAGGGACAACATATAAGGAAGGACACAAATACATTAGTACCAGGGAAAATACTCTTGGGGATTCAGAGTATTTGTAACTTAAATTGATATTAACTTTATCTCCCCAGAAAATATAAAGGTCAGGATTAGAATGTGTATTTTCTTAGCATCTCTGAAAGAAAATATGAGAATCCATGGAGTACAGAATCTTTGAATCCTGCAGTTTCCAGACACTCTCCCCCAGGAAAGGTACTTCGCTGTGGCTGGAATGATCCAAAGTCGTGGCAGTTGCTAAGGGAGGCTGCCAGCTGCCAACTCTCTGCAAACTGTGAAGTAGGTCATCCACGGCTCCTCATTCTCATCTTTCTGGGCCCTTTCCCTGGACCTTCCTCCCCATCACGTCCTTCATATGCTTTTATTCTATTCCCATCAAAACTGGTATCAAGAAATGATCTGAAATCAGTTCATACTGATTTAGTGAACAATAGAAATAGTTGCAAGCTTTAGGTTTCCTGAGGTTGGAGTGGGAGGGAGGGGGCATTGTATTTAATAGAGATAATAGCCATGAGCTAAACACTAAAGCAACCATGGCAGAATTTTCAAAGTTTGAGGACACTGCCCACAATGAAAGATGGAAGTTTGTTCTCTCTGTGTTTGGAGACTCAGTGTAGATCACACAAGGAGAGTCTGGAGTCTCTAAGCAGGAACTTTTTTTCCCAGTCTCAGAAAGAGGCACAGAATTGAAGCCAATAAAAAAATAAAATTAAAATGTCTGTGATTTAATTTAATAGCAGGAATAGCTTTGCCTAGTTGACATTTTTCAGCCGTGAAAGAAACATCCACCTCAGAGAATGAGTTCAGGTGGATGAGTACACTGAGCAGATTGTCTGCATGGTTGGGAGCTAGAACTCAATGACCTGAGCTCTTTCCTCCTTAAAATGTATTACAGTACCCATGTCAAAAAGAACTCAATGGAAGCCCAAAAGCAACTACAGTTTCTATTTGGGTATATTCCTTCCCCATTTTCTTATCAGTGTATAGATTATCACATACTGTGTATATGTAATCATACTCCATACACACATTGCATCTTTTTTTACATTATAAAATCAATTATGTGTTATTCAATACTTTTGCCAATCAGTATTTTTAATGAGCTACATTAGTACTTTACTTAGGAACATGCTATGGATCAATCAATTCTCATAAGATGGAGAATTTGGGCAACTTCTACATTTCTCCTATGGTAAAAATTGCTTTCTGAATATATTCATGCAAGTATTTCCATTATTTAAAATTATGATATGTGTATATAAGGAAAATTTTATATGTATACATAAAACTACACATACATAACTATATGTATATATATACACATATGTATGTACGAAGTATGTTTGAAGTAAGTCTCCATTTTCCCTCAATTAGAACATTTAAATTGAAGGTTTTTATCCAACTTGAATATGTAAACATATCAAGGTCAAATTCTACTTTTGCGGGGTTTTGGGGGGTTTTTTGTTTTTTGGATTTTTGGCCACACCACACTGCATGCAGGTTGTTAGTTCCCCAAACAGGGATCAAACCCATGCCCTCTGCAGTCCTGCAGTAGAAGCGTGGAGTCCTAACCACTGGACCACAAGGGAATTCCTCAAATTCTACTCTTTAATGTTTAATGTATGAATTCAGTTACACATACATATTTTAAATCACATATTATACAGTTTCTTGATTTTGAAATATTTCTTTCATTCTCATAGTTCATAAAATTTATTTTAATTTCTTTACTAACATCTCAAATCAGTGTATTTATCATCACTAGAGCTGCTTTTTTATCTCCAAACATTTTTCCAAGCATATCAGACTTACCTGTCTCTACATTATTTGAATTAAGCACATTGGGAATCCATCTTTGAAGTTATCACTAAAACACAACACTGAGTCACAAAATATTACAACTATTGCTTTGCCATTTATCCTGTAAGTGAATACTCAGGACCTCAACAGCAAAACATTTACTTTAAAAGATTTGTTTAAACAATATTGAACATGTAATTTTAAAAGCACAGTCCCTAGGATAGCTACTAAGTTTTGTTAACTTATACTCCTCTTTTTCACTAATCTCATCGGCTGACTTTCAGAAGTATCCATGAACTAGCATTGATTAAGATCGATCCTGTTTGGTGTACCTCAAAAACTGGCACAAGAGTGTAAAGCAATTATATTCCAATAAAGAGCTTAAAATAAAAATAAATGAATAAAAGAATAAATAAAACCTCAGGTTTTCACGGTGAAAAAAAATAAAAAGATCGATCCTGGGAGAAGTGTCTTCACTAAGTTGTACTTTGTGGAAAATCAAAGAATTGAGTAAAAGCATTACAACATTGCTTTTTGTAATTTTTAGAAAGAATCAAATATAAGGGGATCCTTCCTTCTGTGAGACTAATTAATTTCACTTTTCACTACAACATAAAAAATATTTTCTCACAGTAAATTCTGCAGGGTCGAAATATTTACTCAAACTGGTATTAACATTTTCACCCTTTTGATATTAACTAATTGGCTTCCCATAAAAATGTAATAGTATATATTGCTACCAACGTCTTGCCAGCATTGGGAACATCACCTTTTCCAACAAAACATTGCTTAAGTACCTGTTTTTAAATGTTGCTTTGTTAAAGCTTCATTTACATTTTCATTGCTAGAGGAGTAAACATTTTTCTAAGTTTGTTAACCAATGAGTGACTTTCTTCACTTGTCCTTTACCCATTTATCTTTTAGGTTCTTACTGTATTGCTTACTGATTTGTGTTATTGTAATAATTTTTGCATCTGAGTTTTATAGCATTCAACCACAATAACAGCATTGGAGGAGTTTTCGGAGGTATTCTAGATGGCAGAGAGTGGTGATGGCAAAATGCCAAGGAAAGGATAAAAGGAAGAGGAGGGTTATTGTACTGCGGTGTATCACTGTGACTACGTACCACAGAGGTTGATGTGTATTAAACCCCTGTTCAAAAACCCTAGCTCTACTCCGCTGTGTATGTCTCAGCATCAAGAACCAACCTCTGAGCATTGTGAGGAAATAATATATCAGCTTCCTACCCACTTGCCCCCTGACTTGTTTCTTTAGAGATTTACTCCAAATGTCTACTGCGATAGTTTCGAATGTGAAAAAGTATCACCAAAGTCATCAAAATAAATAATCTCACCATATTTTAACAACACATTAAGTATATACTCATGGCCACGAAAAGAGAACATCATGGAAGTAAAGGGAGTGGAATAAACAATGGCTGTGAGCCCATGTGCTGGGTCACACACTGGCATATGATGAGGCAAGGAGTTGAGCTTCTAATTTACCTAATTTCTTCTTGCATAAGCTCAATGAACAGTACAAAACAAAACAAGTATTTGGAAAGTGGTTCTTGTGAACGGAATTCTACTGATTGAAATAGCCAGGCTTACAGAGTCCAATTTTTTTATAATGCATTTCTAAGTCCCTAACTGAAAGAGACCCACAAGGTGAAAATCTGACACTAAATCCCCAAATTCTGGCAATTCTTGTGTCTTGTTCTGATGAGAAGACTGTCAAATGAGGGAGTAGAGATGGCAAGAAAGCTCTTATTAGGTAGCACTGGACAAATTAAGAGTGCAGACCCTTCATAAGTAAAACATGAGTTATCACAAAGAAAAGAGATGATAGCAGGGAAATTCTTGTTGGGTAGAGTTAGCTGGGAAAAGTTCTTGAAGATCAATATTGAGCTGGTCCTTGAAAATGCCATAAGACACACACGGACTGGGAATGTTACTTCAGAGTCAAGGAATCTTCTCTCTGAGCTAATGCCACTAAGCTCTCTCCTCATTTCAGAGCAAAGGCATCACCTATCCCCACCCACTTACACTGTGTGTTTTTGAAAGACATTTCCTGGGAAGTAAGAAAAATTTCTGTTTGATCAGAGAATCAAACAATGTGAATCCCAGAGGTCTGAGTGTTGCAGAAAAAAAACTGATCCCACGAGAAACCAAGCACAACACTTGGAGAGTTGGAGAACTCAGGTTTATTGAGCCGGCGGACTTAGACGAGCTAACGCTCCAAAATTCTGGGGCCGTTTCAGGGGAGTCTTCTCCTTATATAGGTTAAAACATACAGCTATAATTGGTACAAACTGATTGGCTACAAAATACTGTAGGTCACAGGCAGTTACAGAGCGCGGGAGTTGCCACGGGTTACACACATAGTAGGGGGTCCTAACAGGAACTTGTAGGAGCCGGACATTCCATTCCTATCAGGACTAAGGTCACAATTTGCATTCTCATATTGGTTGCAGGTTGAAGTTAATGGTCACTTAACAAGTCTATGTGCAAAGGGTCTCAGACAAAGGCTTGGGTGGGTGCCTGAGAGGGAGACACTCTTCCCTTATCTGATCACTCTTAGTAATTCATTTTACTGTTTAACTGAGAGTGGCGAGCAGGCCTTTGCAAGATAGAGGAAAGTAAGCAATTACAAGTATGAAGTTTCAATTTCCTCCTCATGAGAGATGACCTGTCCTGGGCTCTCCTTCACTCTTCTCCTGGCCCTGCATGTGTTTGATCCTAGAGCACAGGGATTAATCCCTTCATCCTGGGATTCCAATCACCAGTTAGCACACCAGGTCCAATTGCCCTTTGTGAGTCTATAAGAGAAAAAGGAACACACAGAGGAAGAAAACTATACCTAGGCTTCCTCCCAGGTTGTCCAAAATAACTGGGTTTATGGCTTAAAAGATAGAATACGTCAGCTCAATAAAATAAAATAAGAGCCCATTTACAGTTCACAGAGATAACACTTTTAATGAAATTCTCATTTGTAGAGCAGAAATGGAACGTATCATCCTTGGGTTTCTTAAATTTCTGAAAGAGCAAACTCTTTTAGATATTAATGTTTTAGCATCTATTGATGAGTTTATAACATCTCTTTCTAGTATAGCAGACTGGTGGCATTCATAGTTACGTAAAGAAGAAATACAAAATACTAGTTTTCATGAAATATTGAATAGACCATCCCCTAATAATAGCAATAGAAATTAAAGTATAAAAATCATAACATAAGCATAAACATTGTTAACATTATACCTCTTGCATTGGGACATGCAAACTAGTAGGACACCAGTTTGAAAACCACAGCCCACACTAATCTAGGATTCTAGAAGATGAGAGAGAAGGTGTGGGAAATCCAGTCTTATTGGGCCTGAATTCCCTGTGTACAAGACGATGCTAGCAATGAGATTTCCTAAGTGCAAAGAGAAAAGAGATTCCTACAAATTCCCGTTAATGGAATGTGGCATCTGTTATTTGTTTCACTTGCTTAGTATCAATTTTAAATGCATGTTACTAGGACCTTGAAAGGGGTTACAGGTGTATGAATGCTGAGGCCATTTTATTAATTCTACTGCCCAATACTCTTCTTCTTTTTAAAAATATTCTTTTAAAAACAGTAAACTTTGGGAGGACTATAGAATAAATTCAAATATCTGCAAAAAATACACACCAGATAAATCAGTTGATGACAGTCAATGATGAGCATGTGTGTGTGTGAGACACTTCTCCGAGTTAAGCAAAATGATAATGAGACTATTTTAAATGTTATCATACTTTGTAGTTTTCAAAATGTTTTCATATATTTTATTTCATTTTTTTGATAGACCCATTAGGTAAAGAGGATTGGCATTATAATCCCATTTTATATGTGAAGAAGTTGAAAGTCAGGATTTGACCAAGATCCTAAAACCAAGCTCATAGACTTGAACAAGCTCTTAGAGTGGTAGATTGGATGAGAATCTGGTTGTGGATTCTCAGTCTAGTGGTCTTCCTAATACTCTATACCATCTACAAACATAGCATTGAAAAACTCAATACTTATGAACGAGTCAACTTTGTGTATGAACATATGCATTTACCCAGGAATGCCTTTAAAATGTCAGCTCTAAGAGTGAGATGAAAATATTTGTGCATCTAGGGTATATTCTGCAAAGACAAATATTTCTATGAAAACAAATCTTGCAAATCATGATACCTTTGTAGTTAAATAAACAATAGACATTAAAAAGAAGAAGAAGGAGGAGAAGGAGAAGGAGAAAAAGGAGAAGGAGAAGAAGGAGGAGAAGGAGAAGAAATGTGACTACCTTCAGGCTTCAATTTTTTTTTTTTAAATCATTAAAAAATAAAAATCATGCAGGAAAAAAGTACTCCAAGCCAAAAGAAAAGTGTTACAACATTGCAAAATCTCAGATTACTTGCTGGTTGCAAAGGGAATATGAAACTTTACAAAAGATAGATTTTTCTGTCACCATCTTATGCCGGTGATCAATCTTAGCCTCATCAAGGCATAGGTCAATCCTGACATGATCCCGTACGCAACATACAGCCTCCCCTACACAGTATTCCTGACAAAAATACACAAAAAAATATGCCTAGTCCAACCTTTAGTTCCATGAGGAGGCAAAGGAGCCAGACGAACATGTTAAAGATTCCACAAAGAAACAACTAGACAAATCCAGCAGGCGAGACATTCTACAGGACAACAGGCCCAGTCCCTTCAATAATCAATATGATGAAAAGAAATCATAAGTACACTGGAGGGAAAGCAGTAGAATGAGAACTATTACAGATAAAAAAATTTCAAAGATTTAGCAACACAATTAAATGCTTAGTATTAACTGCACTCTTGTTTCTAAAAATCATCTGTAAAGACATTTGGGGAAGAATTAGGGAATCTGACCACAGACTGAATATTAAAAGATTTTAGAGAATTGTTAACTTTGTTAAATGGGAAGCGGTATTAGGCTTATATAGAAAAAAATTTTTCTTTTTAAAAAATGTATGCTGAAGTCTTTGGAAATTAATTGTCATGATGTTTGTAATTTATCTTAAATACTTGAACAAAATAAATAGCAAATATGGCAAACGTTAACGACTGTTGAATCTAAACGATGAGTCCAAGATATTGATTGCATTCACCTCTTTTTTCAAATATTTCAAAAGTTTTATAAAAGCTTGTTTTTACCCTTTTCATTTCTAAGTGGCCAAGAAGTCTCTGGCAAGTTTAAGCAGTGAAAAAGTGAAATACAATATATTTCTTGAAAATTAGCATGCTTTCTTGAAGAATACTGTTCAGCTCAAAGAAACCCTGAATCCACAGATGTTTACAGAAATTAAAACTGTATGTTCATATGACATATTTCTAAGATGACAATGGACTCTGTCATGACTACACAGGTAAGATTAATGAGAAAACTGTTAGTGATGTAGTTGCACATTTTAGATTTTCTTATTCAAGAAATAAGCATAAGTGGTGTGTCTTAAAATCACTGCCTTTCAAGATCTGAGATAATGAAAATAGCTCAAAATCCAGTCTTCCACTTGTGTGGGGGTGGGGCAGTGCCAGACTTCTACAGATGTACCAACGGCTCCAGTCAGTAATTATCAAGCTCACTTCTCCTTCAGCAGGGTGGGCATCACAGAGAAGGTAGAAGCAGTTTTTGACAAAAGCCAAAGTGTGTTGGGGGCCCTCTGACTAAGGGGAACTTGACAAGGTTTATCCATTCTTGGAGATTTATGTGAGTCTCAATTCAAAACCCTGGCCTCTTTTATTCCCTGTCTTATTGCTAAATATATTTCTTGAACCATCAACCATGAAAGCCAAGTCGACCTATTCTCCCCTTTAAGATTTTGCCAAAAATTCAAGTCACCATCTTAACTACCTGTCACTTAAACAAACGAATATTATTTTTAATGGAAATGTTGAAGTTTTGCTGCAGAAATATAGTTTGGGTACTGAACATAACATAGGCTCTGGGCCTTCCCTGAGCCTGCCCACCATCCCCAAAGCACCAGCATCATGGATCCAGCATCTGAGACACTGAATACCACCAAGAAGAACAAACCACAGGCAGAGGACATACAGATCCATAATCCTCTACTCTAGAGATTCCACCAAAATAGTTAGGACAATTTCATCAGTTTTAAGGAATTGGAAAATCACTGCTCACAATGGCTTCTCTCCACTTACTCATCCATCAGTCAAAGCATATGATACAACCTATAGGCTACTCACCAGCAAACAAGTAGAGGGTAGTCAGGCAGTAGAGAAAGCCTGGGTTGACTGCTGCCATTGCAGCTTTGGCAGCACAATCCACATGGATTAGGACAGTGGTTCTCAAAGTATGGTCCATGGACCACTAAGGACCCAAAGACTTTTTCAGGGAGTCTGTGAGGTCAGAACCAGTTTTATAATAATATCAAAACAACATTTGCCCTTTTTCTTTGTGTTGACATTTGTCCTGACGGTGCAAAAGCAATGGTGGGTAAAGCTCCTGGTCCCTCAGCGTGAATCAAGGCAGAGGCCCCAATTCTGTATTAGGGGTCATTGTATCCTTCATTTCTATATTTGCAGTGGGGGGGAGGAAATGCCAGTTTCACTTACAAATGTTATTGACTGTATTAGTTGGCTAGGCTGCCATAACAAAATTCCACAGACTAAGTGACTTAGACAACAGAAAAGAAACAGTTCTGAGGCTAGAAATCCAGGATCAAGGTGCCCACATAGCTGGTTTCCCCTGAGCCTGCCCTCCTGGGCTTCGAGATGACCACCTTCTCCCTGTGTTCTCAAATGGACTTTCCCCTGTGCATGCAAATCCTTTGTGTCTCTTCTCTCTGTGTGTCCAAATTCTCCTCTCATAAGGACACCAGTCAGACTGCATTAGGGTCCACTCTAATCCAGTCCAAATGTCACCATTTTACCTTATCTTCAAAGGCCCTATCTCCAAAGAAGGATACCTTTTGAGGTACTGGGGATAAGGACTCCAGCATATGGATTTGGGGAAGCACACAGTTCAGTACATAGCATCGAAAAAGCAGTGAAACTATTAATTGTATTAAACCTCCACTCTTGAGTATATGTCTTTTTAGTATTCTGTGTCATAAAAGTAGACATGCACATAAAGCACTTCTGGTGGATTCCAAATTATTATATTATCTCAAGGGAAAACATGTGAGCAATTGTTTGAGTTGCAAGCTGAACTAGCCACTTTTTCCATGAAATAACATTTTGCTTAACAGAATGACTGGCAGAGAAACCATGGTTAATCAGACTTGGGTAGTTGCCAGACATTTTCTTGAAAATGAATGACCTGAGCCTGTACATCAAGAAAAACAATGAATCGTTGTTGCTAATAATAAAAATCTAAGCTTTCAGGGAAAAATTAGAATTTGGGAAACTTGTATCTGCCACCAGGAGCTGGATGGCTCTCCAGTATTTAAATACTGTTCTGATTTAAAGATATTGGTGATGATATTAACTGTTGTGATATATTTGATATTGTACAATGCAATGTGATAGCACACAGAAGTTGCCTAACTCAGTGAACCAATTATTCCTCAGAAGACCAATGGATAAAGTTACAAAACCATGCATGGGTAAAATTTCCATCCAAAATGCAAGCTAGACCAAAGGATTTTAATGGAAAAGAATATGAAAAGCCCATTAACACGTTTTCAGATTTCACACGGCAACTAATCTACCTTTTTGTACTACGTGTTTTTCTGTATAAGACCAGGTTTTGCTCATCTATTAGTTTCTGAACCAAACTAATATATTGCAATAGAAGGTGTAAGTATACATGTGAATCGAGCTGTCTTCCAATAAGCCGGCTTTACCCTGATGTTATCTGAAGACTATGGTCAAACACCTCCAGCATCTCCCTTCCTTTGGTCTATTTTCTCCAAAGTTTTCTAGCTGTTCCTCCCTGTATGTGGTTTGAAGTCTTTTCAACAGCCTGGTACTCAGCTATGAATACATTGCAGTTTGTCTATGACCTTCAAAGAGTACATGTCAATATCAGGAGAAGGCAGTGGACATAAATAAAGCAAGTTCAAAGTCCACAATCACAAAATTAAAAGCCTGACATCCCATAAATTTGTTCCAAGTGCTCTGAATCTCCAGGGAGGAAGCCTGATCCCAGCCAAAACTGGACAACACCATGGTAAATTCAGTCCCCACACACTGTCCCTGTCCTCTGATGCCTTCTGAGAATGCCCTTGTCTGACACAGCCTCCTTTCAAGAAGAGGTGAATTTCAGGATGAATCCAACCTGTACCTGCCCCTCCCCTTTCCCACAGAAGAGCATCTCCTACAACAGTGAGAAGCCACATAGAGAAAGAAAATTCCAGGCTGCCCAGGCCATTCTAAACCCACTCCATTGAAGGAGATCAGCTGGAGGATAGAGAGGATACCCAGACACTTTCAAATTACAAATGTCAGAATAAGGGAACAAAGAAGACTATGTATCTGCCAAGTATACCAAAAAATATTACTGGACTAGGAATTGGAATACTTGATTTCTTTTATGTTCTTTTGAAATTGGGTGCCTCAGCCAGTTGCAAAACCTCTCTGGATCTTTCTAGACTCTTTCCCTTTTTTTAAGAACTTTTATTGAGATATAATTGACATACAATAAAGTGCCTATATTTAAAGTGTACAATTTGATATTTTTTTCTTATTAGTAATGTCTATATGGCAATCCCAATCTCCGAATTCATCCCACCCCAATCCCCACAGACTCTTTCACCTGAACATATCAGGGAGCAAATATATGATCCTTGAGGACTCTCCCAGCTGTGACATCCTAGGATGCTTCTCTAGGAGCACAGTTGACCCTTCATTACTCACGTTAGTGGAAAGAATGTGATTTGAATACTCCAAATACGTAGACAACATGAAACTCATTTCTCTTTGGCCTTGGAATATATTTCGGGGCATGGAGAAAATCACAACAAATTTCTCTTCCCAATGATGCTTAACTCAGGCTAATGTTAAAAATCCAATTGTTTACAACTAATGATGCTGTGCTCTGCTAAACAAATGTAAGGTAGTATCCCATAGAGCAGCCCAGGGCCAGAGACAGTAACGGACTAGGAATTGGGAAGATGTGGGTCCTGGCCATGTTTCCATCAATTCCTAGCTCATCCTCTCCTAATATGAGATAACTCATCTTTAAAGTAGTTTCAGAAGACACTTTCTGAGCACTCACTCAATGAGGCACTGTACTGGCACACAGGACAGAGGTAAACAAGACAATCCCTTCTCTCAAGGGTGTGTACCTAATGAAGATGAAAGGAAGAGGGGTTTGAGAACAATGAAAGGGATAAACACTGGATGCAAGAAGGTTCAGGGAAAGGGGTGCATCTAACCCAGTCGTGTCTTGAGCAGTCATTTAGAAAGTCCCAGGAATGCTAACATCTAAGCTCAGACCAGTAGATCAATAAGGTCCAAGGGTCGTCTCATCCTGAGCATAATGCAGAGCTACCATAAATTTTAGCATGTAATTTCATAGCCGGGGGTCCCCCCCAAGCCTTAGCATCTATATTAATCAGCTGTTGGCCAAGGGGACAAGCGGGGCTAAGATTCAGCTGGAGCTCTGCTGACCAAGTCAAGGCCCTGCTGTGGAGCTGCATCAGCTGGAGAAAGGGAAGCCTTTCAGAAAGCTCACAAAGTTGTCCTCTGTTTGGCAACTTGCGCCCTGGGAGCTGCCTCTGCATTTGCCCAGCAGGTTGCCTTCTTCAGGTCACACAAAACAGCATATGGGCTCCTGGCCCTGCATTTAACAAGCAAGGAGTCAATGGAGAGGATAAAATTCTAAGTTTATGTGAAAGCCCTTTGTCGACTGTGCAACACCCTCCATGTGCAAAGTGGGGCAGGCAGAGGTGATTCAGAAGCTTAGCAGGTGAAAGCAGAAATTACATTCACTAGAAGAAGTTTCTGCCTACCCACAGCTTGTAGAATCCACTTGAGACATTCAGGTCTGGCAACCTCCTCTGTGGGAAACCATCTGATTATAGACTGGCCAGAAAACACAGTGGGGGTAGACGACGTGATTTGGCCTGTTCTAGTCACAAACTCCAGGACAAATCTAGCCAGGGGTTCAGAAGAGCCTCAGACAGAAGCACCTGGGTGAGCCTGCCCTGACCTAAGCCAGATCCCTTTGATCTTTCTGGAGCGTGACTTGGAGAAAAGATCCGGGCCTGTAAGTTCACAGAAGCCACACTGGGCAAAACCAAAGGGAGGTTTTTGTAAAGCTCTGTAGCATTGTGGGTGGGAGCAGCACAGTGATACAAAACCCACAGGGACCTGTACAAAAACTGCAAGGGCCAAAGTGACATTTCCCTGGGAAATCTGTAGCCTGGCTACCATGCTCCCGGGGACTGACATAGCAAATAGCTGTCCTTCCTTGCTCAGTGACCCAGAAGGGATGCCAGAAACTTGTCTGAACCAGAAGAGGTGACCCCCAGCTGCTGGCCTCTCTCTCACTGCTGTTTTCTCTTGAGTGAAACTAGCTTTTCAGCCATATTTGAGGAATACAAAAAGGTGATTCTTGAAAACCATCCTTGTCTTGGTTTCTATTGCAAAACAGTCATATGGAATTTCTGAATCCAAATTCCTAGAGAGATTTGCCTGAGGGCGTTGCTTTGCAGTTTGGGAAGATAAATTTAAAGAGAGAGATTTGTTTTTAGACCAGGGATAGTTGCTCATTCTAACACTGAATATACTATAAATCCTCAGTACATGATTGGGGTTTCACACTGCCCTGTCACCGTTGATATGCCACATGTTATCTGACTTAAAGCAGCACTGGTATCTGTGAAGGCCTTGACTCTGAAATAGTCATGGATCCAAGACCCATCCCCTTGGCAACATCCATTTTCTAAGACTGAGAGTTAGGTGTGCATCTAGGAAGTGAGAAAAGTCTAAAATAACAGACAACAACCATTCCAAGAACTTTATAAAGAATTTGGAAATGTTCACCATAGGAGTGTGTGCTCCTACCTATTCCTCAGATAACAACCTCCCAAAAGCAAACCCAAAAGCAATTGCAAATCTGCAGTTGACTAAATCATCATGAACTAGTTGGATAAGCACCAAGTGCCACCTTTCAAAGAGCTCTCTTAAGATCCTCCCATCCTCAAGATGATAGAAGAAGAAAGGTGGGAGCACTGCTGAGGTTTTTGGAAAGCCCTCCAACACTGTGTGAGACTGACAAGATCATCTTCGGAAAAGGGACCCGCCTGATTGTGGAAGCAAGTAAGTAATTCGTTTATTTGTTCTTTAAGCTTAATCCTCCATCTAAGGAGGCAGAAATGTCAGGGGATGTGAAGTGGGTAGTCATAGCACCAATATTGTGTCAAGAAGTCTGTGGAAGGTGTGAACTACCGTTAATCCCCTCCATAGGAATTGGGGGGGGGGGTCTGAAAAAAAATAGATTTGGGGGTTATGAAAGACCCCACACAGCTCAGGGAAACTGAGAAGGTTCTGGACTTTGGGTCAGGCCGTAGAGACCGCAGAGTCACTGGCTCAACTCCCCTAGACGAGTCAGAACTGACCAGGGACAGGGTTGAGCTGAGTCTGGGTGATTCTATCAAGGTGGCTCAAGACACAAAGACTTTTGACCTTCTTTAGGCCAAACACTTGCTCTTGGGAGAGCTTAGAATGGAGTCAGCCTCCTGGGCACTGAGGGTTAGGCCAGGGTAAGGGGGCACTGGTGCTGCTCCGTTTTTCTTCAAAAAAAGGGAAGCACTTCCAGAAAACTGTTTCTAATTGTTTGAGCTGCAAATGGAAGTTAGATGATGACTAGTGAGGAAGCTGGAACATTCTGGTTCCCATTGAGACCAGATCCCAAGCAGAAGAAAGTGAACATGCAATGCTTTCTTTAAAGCCTATAGGATACAGCCAGCCGTAGCTCCCCAAGGACGCGTGGCATCCATCTTCCTCACTAAGGGGAAGGGGTGCCACTCACTAATGGACTGTTGTAAAGGAATCAGTCCTAATGCTGTCAAAGGATTGTGCTCAACAAAGAGGCATCGTCTTGTGTCATTGAAGTGACGTTTGAATTCAATTGTGTCTTGTTAAAACAAGAACAGCAGTCTCCATTGGGCAGCAGCTTCCAGTTAGATAGTGGAGATTAATATTAAGCTAGAACATGTAAGAAACAAACAGAAACCCCCATTTCAAAGATCTTAGCATCAGGGTCCCAAATCTGCTAAGCTGGTGGCTGGAAAAGTAACAGCATGTCCTGGCCTGACGCCTCGGTGTTCGGCTTGTGTTTTCTAAAGTAAAAGAAGACTCTAGAGAGGTGGGGTGAAAATGTGACAGAGTGGGCTCCTCTTAGAGAATGACTGGGGACAGGACAGTCCTGGGTGTATGAAGCGAAGGAGGCATAGAATTGGGAGCAGAGGATGGGAAAAGGAGGATTGTAGGCTGGGCATCCCCAGACCTCACACACTAAGGGGAGAAGTGGGGCAGAGGCTTTCCATCCGCAAAAAGATGGAGAGCCAAAGCCGGCTAGCAGGGTCAGAGCAGAGAAATTCATATATTTCTGTAAATCATAGTAAGATTTTGAAAGTTCAGCTAATTGAGGTTCTTGCCTTTAGACCTCACTGGCTTTAAATTTTCTCACTAAAATAATAGTTTATCCACATTCCTGACAAAGTTAGTAACTGAGTTCCCTTATCTCCCTTTGTTCACTGAGTTCTTCCTAATGAATTAAGTTCTTCTGTTTACTGACTTACTTAAGTCAGTGTTGCCCCAAGTGTAGAAGGCATACTACATGGTTTTAGATGGTACAAAAACAGACTTTCTTTTCATTTGAATTGTGCTTTTAATGGTATCCGTATAGTACAACTAGTTTGTCAAACCCATGTGATTTAAAGTTTTCTCTTTTTTATTTATTTATTTATTTATTTATTTATTTATTTATATTGGTTGTGTTGGGTCTTCATTACTGCATGCGGGCTTTCTCTAGTTGCAGAAAGCAGGGGCTACTCTTCGTTGCGGTGCTCAGGATTCTCATTGCAGTGGCTTCTCTTATTGTGGAGCATGGGCTTTAGGCACACGAGTGTCAGTAGTTGTGACACTCAGGCTCATAGGCTTAGTTGTGGTTCATGGGCTTAGTTGCTCTGCAGCATGTGGGATCTTCCTGGACCAGAGCTAGAACCCGTGTCCCCTGCATTGGCAGGCAGATTCTTAACCACTGTGCTACCAGGGAAATCCCTAAAGTTTCCTCTTAATTATATTTTAAGTTTAAATGTGAGTAAATTTAAAGAAAATTATTAAGCAGATCTTATGACTGATGGATGTGACCCCAAAAAACCCAAGAAGAGATGTGATGAATTGCTGTTTAGGAAACACTGAGCTGGTGCCTTCCATTGTCCTTTGAAATAAAAAGATAAGGGGCTTCCAGAGAGGGCAGGATCCAGAGTATCTTTGTATGGTGCCTTCTTTTTAGTCAACAAGTATTGGATAAAGAGGCATCACTGCAAGCCCAGATCCTTTGTCTTCTTAGAAGCCACTTTCTTTTGATGCTCTCTTTTCTCAGGACCTTCTTTCAAGTTCTTACTTGTAGGGCTCCCAGGGAGCACCAAACTAACAGTCTACACAGACCCACAGACCCAGATCCACCATAGCTGTTAGCCTTCCAGATGGAGAAAACCTGGGGTTGCCACTTAACTTCATAAAACAGAACCAGAGAACAGGACAAAAGAGCAAGGAATAAAGTATCACAATGTAAACATGTGCTACTGACCATGACAATGACAGGAGCTGAGAAAGGGCCACAGTCGTCAGGAACATCTTCTTGCCAGTGGGCCACTGGATGGATTTCGAGTCATATATATTTTTACATGATATACATATATCATCATCATATCAACTCCCACTTTTTTGAGTGCTGATTATGTATTGGGCCACTGGACTAGGCACTTTATTAATGAAAGTCATTCTACTTGGTTCTCACATGATCATGCAAAATTAGGTACTATTCCCTGCATTTTTACAGGTGAGGAGGGGTTCCTCAAGATCACACAGCTTAGCAAATTCAAACTTTGTATCATCTGTCTGATTCTAAAACCTACGCACTTAAGAACTCTGCTCTTCTACCAGGACTAAAGTTCGATTGGGGCACATGTGGTGGTTTTTCCTGCCTGGCCCAGAGTGCCCCTCAGGCTTCTAATGAACTCCTTTCCAAGCTGCCTGCAGAGTCTGAAGCAACAGTTAGGCTGTTTCGCTTCCAGCTGCCATCCCTACCACAATCCTTCACCAAGGCAGGGCTCCTGCCCACAAACCAAAACCAATTGCCCAAAGAGGCATTCTCCAGGCAAGGCCCATCCTCCACATTACACCCCTAGGGCTCCAGGATCCCAACACTCAGAAAGGTTCAGACAATGACCAGAGCATCACCCTTTCCCCCAAGAAAAAATCCTGGGATCATCAACATGTTTCTAAAATGGCAAGAGATGCTTTTCCCATCTTTGCCATTCCTTTCCTCTCACTCACCGTGAGCATCTCCCAGAATACAGCTTTCACCTGCCATTCCCTCTGCCTGGAACCATTTTCTCCCAGGGACTCACCTAGCTTTCTCCTCACCTTCTCCAGGTTTTTACTTCAGTGTCACGTCTAGTGAGGCCTTCTTTAACCACCCCTGTCTCCTGTAGTCCTCTTACCACCCTATTTTGTATAGTCCTCATTGCCACCGGAAACTTCGAAGGCTCAGTTATGGGGTGTCTCTCTTGTTCCATGAGGACAAGGGCTCTGAGTTGTGCCTTACTGTTTCCACGAATACATTGAAGGCACTAAGTAAATGTTTGTTGAATAAATGAACAAACGAACAAAGAAATGAATGGATGGATGGATGGATGGATGAGAGGACAAGTCAATGGTGGTGTAAGGCAAAAGGAAATAGAAATGTAAGCAAGCTAAGCACCTCCAGAGCCAAGCCGGATCCCAGCTCTGCAACCCGTGACAAGTCACTGTCACTATTCTTCTAGGTGCTGGGCAATCAGGATGCACAGAACTGGTTTCTGTCTAGAAACCCTTGCCTTATCGGAGCTTACAGTGTAGTGTAAAGATGGTAAACTCACTCTATAAAATATATGTATTTCAGGTAGTAATAAGCCCTGTGAAGGAAAATAAATTGGGGAAGAGGAATAAAGGGTATTAGTGGGAGAGGGCAGTTTGCAATTTTTAATGGAGGAGTCACAGAGGGCCTCGTTGGAAAGGTAACATTTGAGCAGAGACCCGAGGGGATGACAGAGTGAGCCATGCCGATTTTTGGAGGAAGAGCACTTCCGGGCAGAGGGAATACAAGCACTGCTTGGGATATGGGAAGGATAGCAAGGAGGCCTGGGTGGCTGGAGGAGAGTGAGTGACTGGGAGAGCGTTTGTGAATGAGGTCAGGTTGCTAATGTGGAGAGGATGGTTTTTAAGTCACTACAAGGACTTGGGCTTCCTTCAAGAAGGAAGGTGAGAGAAGGGAATGGCAGTCACACTCGACCTTGGGAAGAGACCAAGGGAGACATAAACTTGGATTCCAGTCCTCATCTTCATCTCTAAGAAGTGGGCACTTTTATTGCAAACACCAAAGAAACAGAATTCTCTTTTCCCTCAGCAACCTCTCCCTACACCCTGCTTCAATTACATCTTCCTGCTTCAAGTAAAACTTTTCACTCTGAGTCTAACACTAATAAGCATTCTAATAATTACACCGAGCATTTACAGAATGCTTTATATATACACCCTTTCATTTAATCTTATGACCTCACAATGCAGAAGACAGTATCCTCGTTTTATAAAGGAAGCAAATGAAGCTCAGTGACCTTAAGGAACATGGCCAAGATTGCACACTTATTAAGTAAGAAACTGAGTTGAACTTGATTTCAGGTTTTCTGACATTTCCTTACTTCACCGCAACTGAGAACCACTCTCCATTTTAGTGATTCTTGAAGTATGATATGCAGTCCTGTATGGGCTGTAAACGGATCTGAAAATGCATATTTTCTCCCTGAATTTTGTGAGTGACATACAAGCAATCTCACAGACTCTGATTTTTACATATGACAGAGGCTAATTTAACTGTCACTTTAAAGTGTAAGTATGCCATTAAAGCTTGCTCAAATTTTAAGTTCATGAATATGTTATCAAAATGTTCCGAAGACCCTAGTTCTATTTTATACTAAGCCTGGTTGCTGCACAGTGCTTCTCAGTGATGCAAAGCTCTGACTGGACATGAAATGGAATTCTCCTAAAAGGTTCTGATGGGGCATATAACTCACTTGATCTTGCCCTACCTAGGCATAGCCCAAAGGTTGAGAATCACTACTCTATCATAAACAGCCCACCTTTCTTTGCTCCTGACCTAACTAAGAAACTCTTTTCCAATCTCTCTCATTCAGAGCACAAATTCAGATTGTAACGTGGCAAAAGCCGAGGTTTCCATTTGACACAGGAATCACCTCTTGCTTTGTCCTGAAGGGTAGCCCCCAAGACTGAGGAGAAAAGAGGTTAAGCAGATGAGACAGAAAATCTCATCCACGGACTATCACGTGACTTGGCAATTGGGGCCAGGGTTGTGGTAAGGAAAAAGCACAGCAGTTTTTAGACTGGGTTTATAGGCTGTGCAGAATCCACTGATATTCGGCACAGGAACCTATCTGAACGTTGAACCAAGTAAGTGACTCGGTTTTTTTTCTTCTTTTGACCACTCTGTTTGGCAGTTATCACTGTTAAATATTTTCTTAACTCATCAGCTTGGGAAGCACGTCTTAGGTTGTTGAAAATCCTTCCAGCAGGTAATTTAGCAAGGGATGGTTTGAGGAGCAGGGACTGAGTTTCTCATAAAATCTGGCGTGGGTATGTGTTGCAGTAGTCTTTTTGGTCCACTCTCCACCCTGGAGAGTTTTTGTGGCCTTCCCTCTACCTGACTAGCCTTAGAGAACCAGCTTACTTAACACCCATGCATTCACCATTTACAAATCTGGGCCATAACCAGACCTGTACTACAGCACATCTAGTATATGTGAGGTGCGGTGGTGAGCATGTTAGACCAAGAATTCAAAGGCCGAGTTCCTATCCGTCTCTTTGACGAGCTCTGTGACCTGACTTCACTGAGCTCGAGTTTCCCTTTCGCTGGTTCAAATGATTTCCAAGGTGTCTTCCAGCTTTAGCACAACTAAGATTCTGATTATCATCCAGACCAATTCTAAGGGACAATATAGTAGGAAAAGCAAGGAAGTCCAATGGTGTGAATGTCTTATGACTCAGTGGGAATTCTGGGATTTAATGAAAAAAGAAGCTGAAAAAGGAGTCAAAATCTCCCTATGCGTCCATCACTTAGCACTTGTGTGACCACAGGGGTTTTGACAAGTGACAGCTGAAGCTCCTTTCAGTTCTGTCATCTATTGGTCTGGTTCAGTGGATGGAATCTGGGGTCTGGAGACCTGAGAGTCAGGCCCAGCTCAGCCACTATCTTAGCCACTCTTAGCTCCAGTGACTTCATCTGTAAGATAGATCTAATAATACCATCTCATGGAGTTTGTTACAACAGTGTTTGTTGAAGTAGTGTAAGTACTAGCCATGTGTAAGTAGTAAAGTACTTATAGACATGGTAGTCATCTATGAGTATTAGGATCCTTTTAATAGACTCCAAGTCTTTGGCATCAATGGCTCTTGGTCCAACCATCATGTCCTTCCACCTCTAACTGAGGCATAGTTCCTTCTGATTGACTTGATCCTTACTGTTATGTTTCTGCTGACAGTAGCCATTTGACAGTTAATTCCTTTCTCCCTGTGAAAATGTGATTGTCAAGCAAGATCTGGGGGTAAGAGATGACAGGTTGGAGGAGATAATAGCAGTAAACCTAGGGACTTCCCTAAATGTCAACACTCAGGAGATAACACACACCAAAGAAGCTGCCAAAATGAAATGCTTAGATCTCAGAAACCCCTGCAAAGTTCTATGTCTCCAGCTAACCCACCCCCTTCAAAACAGATGGACTAGGCAGGGGGCAAATAGGTAGTAAGGTTTTGGGTCATGATGTCTGAAATGGTGCCCTGACAACACAACTCACCTTTGGAAATGGGACTCAACTCATCGTGGAATCGAGTAAGTGATGCATTTTATTCGGTGTGTATGTTCCCTTGGAGTGGTGGCATAGTCCTGAATAAACAGAACTTCTTGAGAAGTTCAGAGGCTCTAAATGGGAAATCTGTTGTTGTTGTTGTAGGAGGCTCTAAATGGGAAATCTGTTGTTGTTGTTGTTGTTGTTACAAAGAGCCAGGGTAAAATTGGAGGACAAATTCATTAGGTCTCTCTTAAGAAAATATTCTATGTATGCTTCAAACTCCATTCTGAGGG
Organism: Hippopotamus amphibius kiboko; assembly: GCF_030028045.1. Classification (NCBI taxonomy): domain Eukaryota; kingdom Metazoa; phylum Chordata; class Mammalia; order Artiodactyla; family Hippopotamidae; genus Hippopotamus; species Hippopotamus amphibius. The sequence continues at coordinate 173,008,095 of NC_080187.1, read as the reverse complement.
TTAGTGTTGATAAGTCTACAACTGCTTCAATAAAGCCCTTGGTCAGGCTTCTGGCCCCTTGGTCAGGGACTGGAGCCAGGGAAAATGCAAGTTCTAGGTAAGGAGAATCTCTCCACTGTTTATGAGGAAAAAGAGAATTGGTCACAGAGTAGGAAGAGGGAGGGTTAGAGAGAAGAAAAATATTAGTAAAGAAGGAGTTAGATCAAAAGAGCCTTCTCTGCCTCAGATGACAAAAGCCCATCTGCCCTTGTCTCCTTTTTTGCTGAGAACTTGCATAAAGTCATCGTGCCTGGCTCTCACTAAATGATCTCCAAGGTCCCGTCCTCATCTGGGTCTGTTGAGAAGAGTTACGTGCTCACCTCCCTTGTTAGTCCTGAATCTGAGGATTCTGTAAAGGGTTCAGGAGCCTATACCCAAAGTAGAAACACAGCCCCCAACTTTGAGACAATAGGGAAGTAGTGGTGCTCTCCGGGAGATATTGTCCATTGGTAGTCTGTTCCAATGTTTGGAAACCAAGGGGCCGTATTCAGGTAGTCTGGGTGGCTGCCAGCAATCAGTCACTGGGACCAGTCCAGAGAACAACAGCTTTTCAGACGCTTTCCAAAATACCAAGACCCATGGGGCATTGGTTATGTTCTGATTTTGTTTATTTCTAAAGGCAATAAAGAAGTGGGGAAATGTACATGAACGTGGGGAGGCCAATCTGACAGTCCTGAAAGGGACTGGTAGTGTCAACGCAGTCTCTGCCTCTCAGAGGGTAATATAAACTTACAGGCATCCTTGATTGCCTCTTGCTTCCAGGGAAATAGTGGAATTTGGTGAATTTTCTTATCTTTGAGGGGAGAGAGACTGGAGCAATGAAAAGAAGGAGGGAAACAGAATCACGTTGTAACTGATTGCAGTCTGATTGATGTTGGGCAAATTGCATTTGAGCAAAAAGTATTGTGTTTCATTTTCCCTTTAAATCATTTCCACTAGAAATTCAGAGTTATCTGCAGTGTTAGAATCAAATCTCTGAGGCTGTGCCTTTGGGAGTCCTAGGGAAGAAGGAAAGAGATGAAACTGATGCTTAGCCCCTCTGTGGAGATGCTGACCTCCCCTCTCCAATGATACCCCAATTGCTTCTCTGGTTTTCTCTTCCTGCAGTGATCAAGTGTAATACGATGATACAAAGCTCAGGAAGGGGGACTGAGAATTTCAAATCAAACCCCCAATCCTTAAAGTTTTGACAGCAAATAATGGCCATATATAACCAACCTTCCCTTTTGTCTAGCTGTAGCCCCAGACTCTTGATTTTTTGGTGATACGACAGAGTAATCTACAGGGTTTTTAAGTTCTATTTTACATGATTACTCTGTCCTCCTGAGGCTTGTATCTGAATTCAGAGTCAAGAGAAATGATAAAACAAAAATCAGCAATCCAAAGCAAGCACTGGCTTCTCTGACCTGTATCCATGACACACAGCACCACTGGGTTCCCCTGTCGGCTACCAATTTCTTGTTCAACCTTCAGGTCCACAGAAAGCCTTTCCATGGGCTCAGGGAATTAGAAAGTAGATTTGTTGTTATTGTGAGACTCAGTCTGAGTGATAGGGAAGAAATAAGGTTTCTCATCAAAAAGCAGGATTGTGACCCAAGAGAAGGAAACCAGAATGTGAGAACAAGCCATGTGTCTCAACCCTCCTCAGCCTAACATTCATTACAAGAAATGTCAATATTCAGTGCCCCATTGCTTCTCCCAAGCTAGTGTGTTCTTCTTGGAGAGCCCTCCCAATAAACAGGGTGTTAAATTTTCCATCTTGAAGGCAGCTGTTGGTCACCTGTCACCCTCTTCTCTTGCTCTGTCTCAGTCCCCAGTCCCAGTGCTTCTTGGCTGGAGATTACATGCTCACCTCCTCACCCGGCAGTTAAACTATTATTAGCTTCAAAGGGAACTGAGACTCAGTGGCATTCGGCCCCCTGATCACATCAAGGGCAGCTTTGTAGCTCTCTGAGTGGTGGGGTCTCTAGGCTGGGACCCAGGCTGAGGAGGCAGGACACAGATGTTCTAGCCCAGGCCTCAGGGCCAACCCCAGGCTGGTTACCTGTGAGGCAGTATCACAATGTGCTCCTGGGACACCCGACAGATGTTTTTTGGAGCTGGCACCCAACTCTTCGTGGAGCCCCGTGAGTGGATTTTTTCCATACATTTCTAGGGCTAAATTGACTCCTGGGATGAGGGTTCCCACCCAGTTTGCATAACATGAGAAAGTATAACTAGGAGATGGAGTAGTACAGATGTGGAGTGGGCCACAGTAAAGACACTCGGCTGGAGGGAGGGGATGTGGGGACATATGTATAAATATAGCTGATTCACTTTGGTGTACTTCAAAAACTGGTACAAGAGTGTAAAGCAATTATATTCCAATAAAGAGCTTTAAAAAAAAAAAAAAGACACTAGGCTGAGTAGCCAAAGTAGCTCTGTAAATATTTTTATTATTAAAAAATAATCTCTGAAATCTTCCGAGCAACCCAAAAAGCACAAAGAAATCTAGAAGAACTGTACTAATAGTTGGAGCCTCCGATGCAGAAGGTGCAGAGGCCCAGATTCTCCAGGTGGTTGCTTCACCCTTATGTATCCCTTTGGCTAAGCTGACTAGTGTGCCTGCCTTATTGCCACCTGAAAAATGTCCTGCAGCTGAAAGATTTAAGAGGGAGATGGTTAACCTGGTCAGAGTAAATCAGGTAGAGCAAACTTATATCTCAGTTAAAGCTAAATGCCATCTGGGCAGAGATCTTTGAAACAGTGACATTTATTATTGAGGTTTCGATGCTTAGGGAACCAGTAAGATGCTCTATGCGAATCTAGAACATAGATGATTTCTAAGTTTATAAATTAAGAAAGACTGTTCAGGAAAGGTATACACTTCTTTTTGTATTGTTTACCAACACGTAACTCATAGAAAGAGAAAATCTGAAAATAAAATAACAATTGCCCAAACAAATAGCACTTTGAAACACATGCTGAGATGTAATTACGTCTGTGGACCAAGAAAAAACCTGGAAATTCTCAAAAGCTAAGCAATTACATCCTTAAATTTCAGACTACAGTGTAGTGCAAATTTTATACAACTTTGAATTTTGGTGTAGGTGTAATATAAAATAGACTAGGTTATATGGCAACTATACTGAATGCATCCCATTTTTTAAAAAAGTTCAATTCAGTCAGATAGCCTTTTCTTTGGTTACGATGATACCAAAGAATGGGTTAAACACTTTACTTTCAAACAGTTGTTTTGAACAGATAGACATTAATTGAGAAAGAGAATCTGAGAAAAATGTTTTACCAAACCAATGCATTCTGCTCTATCTGAAATACTGAGTAACAGATTCAGAGTTCAATACCCTGAGTGTATATGACCTTCTTCAGACATATGTCTTGTTGGTCTAATATTCAAATTATTGTTCAAATTACTCAAGCCAGGTCTCTCCAGCCCAAAGTGATCTTAGCAACTACCTTTGAATTTAGATTTTTAAATCCCAAGCAAAGCTTAATTACCCAACCAAATCAGACTAGGATTGGATCATACTCTTAAGTAATGAAGGAAATAGGGTTGTTTTGGTTTTGTTTTTTTAATGGACTAGTTTCCTTTCTCTATAACTCATAGCTCCCTTGAAAATCAACCAGAATCCATCTCACCAAAGTCAGTGTGGTGAGCAAGAAATGCCACAATTCTGAAGGGAGGTGACTGAGCAGAACATGTGGTTTCCAAGCCGTTACTGCTGGGGTTATCAGTGTCTGTTATCAGTGGCTTCAGCTATGCCAGGAAACAGAACAATGAAGGTTTTCTCCTTCCAGGTTCCAGGAGAGCCCTTTGAAAAATCCCAACCCCTCTCTGGTTTTAAGGAAAGAAAAAGATGCATATACAGAGTAACAGGTAGATAATTGTGCGAGATGAGGCATGAAAGGAGAGAAGGCCAGGAGGAGACCCAATTATTGTAACCAATGTTCCACAGCTCCACTTAGAACAAAACAAGAAGAGATGGGCTTAAACTGGTTTTGTGTTCGTAAGGACTTCTGAGAATGATAGTTGTTATTCTCTGATTAAAGACTCAAAAGAAACTGTAGGGTGGTCCCTTACAAAAGAATAAGAATTCACCTGATGGCAGAGAGGTGGACCACTTAACTTTAGCAAATCCCTTCCAGTCCAAAAACTGGTGATGACACCCTGAAATGACCCCAACACTACCATCCGCAGAGTGTTGGAACCTGCCTTGATCTCACTCCAAGGGTTCATGCATTTAAAATAAACCGACTGATTCAGACAGATATTCAGGCTAACCTGATTGTCCAGAGGATTGACTGATAGAACATAGATCATTGAAACTCAGACGACCCAGACACTTCTTTGTATCTGTCATTTTCTATCTCTGCTCCCAGCCATATCTCTTAGCAGTTCCTAACCGGAAGTCAGACTGCCTGGCCTTTCATTGCTGCTTTCCTTGGTCATCCTTTCAGGGAGGTGCTAACAAGCTCAGGTCACCAACAGGATGCAGGAGAGTCTGGATTGCAGTGTTTGGCCCCAGGGGAACTGAGGAAAACACCATTGTTTAACTCCCACACGTGGATAATCATCTCACAAAATTAATTGATTATATTTGCAGAAAGCCAGGGTAATAAATCACCATCCGTTTTTGTCATGAAAAATGGGACAAACGTCGCTTGTCTGGTGAAGGAGTTCTACCCCAAAGATATAACTATAAGTCTGCAATCATCTAAGAGAATAAGAGAATATGACCCTGCTATCGTCATCTCTCCCGGTGGGAGGTACAGTGCAGTCAAGCTTGGTCAGTACGGAGATCCTGATTCAGTGACATGTTCAGTTCAACACGACAAACGCACCATTCTCTCCACTGACTTCGAACCGAAGAAAAATATTTCAGGTAGGTCCTATCTGGCCTCCAGGGGCTGGTATTGTGGGGAAGAAAAGTCGAGGGAAAGAGAAGTTGGAGATGTAAGCTCTTTTTTTAAAAAATATTTTTATTTATTTATTTTTGGCTGCATTGGGCCTTTGTCGCTACATGTGGGCTTTCTCTAGTCGCGGTGAATGGTGGCTTCTCTTGTTGCAGAGCACAGGCTCTAGGCACATGGGCTTCAGTAGTTGCATCACATGGGCTCAGTAGTTGTGGTGCACGGGCTTAGCTGCTCCTCGGCACATGGGATCTTTCTGGACCAGGGATTGAACCCATGTCCGCTGTATTGGCAGGCGGATTCCTAACCACTGCGCCATCGGGGAAGTCCTGGGAGATGTAAACTCTTGACAGATCACTCTAAATACGGCATCATGCTGGAAACAAAACTTAGGCCCAGACTCAAGACTTAGGCTTAATTCCCATCATTGACTAGGAATTAAACTCTCTGCATCTCTGCACTGGAATCTAAGATAAAGCCCATCTTATTTCATCCCCATCTGTCTCCTTCACCAACCCCTGTCTCCTTCATACTAAAGACTCTAGGGTTGAAAATTCACTTGGGGTCTAATCTAGTGTGAATGCCACAACAAAGAGCAGCCCAGCTTATCATGGTGTTAATTATCCTAGTTCTTCCTACCAATTAGAGGCATATCTGGATATGGGCCTCATGGTATAATGGGAAAAAATCTCAGGACAGGAAGTATGTTGACTGTGCAAATAGCCATAGGACCTTAACCAAGTCACTCCTCTGGTCCTTAGTTTAGTTACTTAAAGTCGCCTCCAGTTTTAAAACCTGAAATTCCTTGACCTTTTTGGTTGTCACTGTAACCCTGCCCACTGCTGCTTGTTCCAGAAACTCCAAAACCAAAGGAACCTGAAATTGTCGAGCAAGCTCAAATTCCAGAGACCTGCTATGAGCCCCGAGGTGAGTTGAAACCAAAGGGCCAACTTCAGAACTGAGGTTAAAGCAAACTCTGTCCTTGTCAGACGGGGCCCCAAATCATTCTATTTCAAAAGAAAACAAAAACCATACCTGAGCCCAGCTGGCTCCCTCTGAGTCTCCAAGCAGAGTTTGCCTGGCTGCAAGCATGAGTTTTTTCCAAAGCTTGCTTTGCTGAGTATGAACAGCATCCTCAGGTCTGTGAAGGCTGTCTGGCACCAAGCTGGGCATCAGACCAGGAAGAATGATGGTGATTCAGGGCAAGCTGGGTCGGTGCTGTGGGCCCAATATCTGGAAGGAAATTTAGTCTCTTGCTAAGTCCCTGAAATGTCTTCACTCTCGTTCAACCGCAGTTCAAATTGGGAAGGTGAACATGATGTCCCTTGCAGTCCTGGGACTCCGAATGCTGTTTGCCAAGAGTGTTGCCATCAATTTCCTCTTGACTGCCAAGTTATTTTTCTTTTAAGGTAAGAACTAGCTGCTTCTTATTCCTACCTCCACCCAAACTATGCTGCACATGGAGGAAAGGAGTTTAGGAATGGTAAGAAGCATTGGGAAAGGAAAAATACACAGAGGCACGTTATGGTTTAATAAGGTGGGCCTTTTCAGATACTCAGTATAACACCCTGTCTCCTGTTAGCCTTTTATTTCAAACCACACTCGAAACTCATGTAATATAATGTAATAACAGCCAATAATCCCCGCCTCCAACTCAGGAGCTAAAAACATTGCACCTAAACATGAGAAATCTTTTTCTTTATTGCTACTTTTGTTTATATGGCCAAGGGATCATGGGCTTTTTGCAAGGTCATCAATAAAGCTTCACTTGAAGAATATTCAGGGGGAGCAGAACCTGTCTTTGCCCAGACAAAGGGGATGCCAGCTCTCGATCCTTAATCACAGGACTCGATGTACAGACCAGCCTATCTTTAGGATGAACCTACACTCCCATTCTTAGTGAACAGCTCACTACTAGCCATTCAGGATGCGTGCAAAGTTGAGGATAAGATGTGAATTCTTTGCCTGTGACTCGCATTCCCTCTTCTGGTATCTTAGACGTGAAATTTGAACCGGGGCTTAGGTTTTCCTATGAAGCTCCTTCTCCAGTACCACCAAATACCTCAGTCTCAGCTCCTGATCTAAGAACAATCCTACACTTAGTGTGTTGGACTGATCCAACCTGGCCTGTAAGCATCCCCAGTCATTCCCCAATGGGTGACTGTTTTACCAGCCGTTCGAAGGGCACAGGCCAAATGGCAGTATGAAAAGAGCACTGCACCAGGAGTCAGAAGAGCTAGGTTTTAGTTCTGACTTTGTCACTAACTCACTGTGTTATCTGAGCCAGGCTGCTTCACCTCTCTGGGCCTGGGTTATCACATCTGTAACACAAAGGAGTGAAGAATGACTAAAGGAGAGTAGATGGGCTTTATGACTTGTGCCAACATGGATGAACTGATAGTGACTCGCTGAACTAACACCGTGTGTAGAAGAGAAACATGCAAGGATAGATAAGTGATGTCTGCAATGGTGCAACCACAGCAAGTACTGGCCATCCCCACACTGCAGGACAGAGCCCATTCCTTCCAGCACTAACAATCTCTGATTCTATAACTCTGACAATTTTCCTTTACTTGCAGGCTCACTGGCATGAGAAGGCTACGAGTCCTGAAAGAAACCAAAAGCCTACAGAGATGCTATCTCCTAGGTTTTTCACTTCTTGGTGGTTCAAGTTGACCCGTCCCAGCCTTGCTTAAATGGCTGCTACCCAAACCAGTTTTCCTTTAAAGGCAACACACCCAGCTTTTCCTTCAGCCTGATAGAAAGACAGAAGTCCTGGGGAGTGGGGGCTTATTGTCCCAACTGTCTTATATGCTGCTTTATAAAGGGATACAAAGGTATGAAGGACTCATTTTTTTTCCTGTAATTGATATACTTTGAAAACAGTGTTTTGTTCCTTTGACTTTCTTCGCCTCCAGAAGTAGAAAGTGGGAGCCAGCGGGTTCCCAGCTCCATTCCCCAAGAGGAAAATAGATCTTGGGGGGAGGAGAGCAGATGTCCTTCTACCTAAACATAAAAGGTTCTGCTCAACCCAGCACTAGATTTGCCCCTAACTAGCACTCTCATCCACAAAGGCACTTTCTGCTTTTCCTAGTACTTAACAAACAAATCTGCATTTGACTCCCTAATACTCTCTGTGCAGGCAATGGGGTTTCTAAAATCTCATCTAAATACTCTCAGGGCTATTAGCAGAGATCACAGTCAAATGCAGAGGAAATATGCTTCTCTCCATTAATTGATTTAACAAGCGTGAGTTACTCCAAGTTCTAGGCACTGTGCTGAGGGTGCAAAAATAAGTAGGACATGGGTCTTGCTTTCAAGCAACTCATTGTGCGAGTATTTTTGGAGGGAGGGATAGGAATGAGACCCCGAGATTTCCCCCCTATACAAACAGTGTCTTCATGACCCCTTGCCTGCCCATCTGTGCACAGGGAGTTTGAGAGCACTGGACCTTTGGTGTTGCACTTATTAAATTCTTTGTCTCTGTTGCATTTATTAAAGTACATTGCGTGCGCCTTGCTTCTGGCTTTACTCATTGCAGACCAGCACAGGGGGAAAGGGGGGGCTGTGAATTCACTGGTAGTCAGACAAAAACCAAACTGAGCTCACAGGGCACACCGCAGCTTCCTGGGCCCCCATCCTGCAGGCTCCTGCCTCGGGGTCCCAGCCCTGGGTTTCCTGCTACAGCAACAACAGCAGTGCCCCCAGTGTGGCCGCTGAGCTCTGCTCCTCCCACTTCAGCAAGCCCAGATTTTCCCCAGTGCATGAACCCTGGTAGCAGAGGCCTGGTACCCCGGCACTGTGGGTTCCTCAGCACCTATGTGGAGTGTCAGGCGGGGGCTTTTGAGGTTACAAGTGAAAGAGCAATGTTCATCCACAACTCCCCCGCCTTTGCCATCTGCAGACTCCCATGTCACATCCTCACAGCCCAAACCAAAGAAAGGAGGCAATTGCATACTAAGTCAATGAGTTTAGGACAATCTAGATGGATAAGGCAGGTCCATCCGTGGAGAAACCGATAAAAGATTCCACACATCTCCACCTCGTGTGCATCAAGAATGCCTGTTTCCAAAACATTTGCATCTGTTACTTTGGGCCCTTGTTAGACTGTTTCTCTGAAGTTGCTAAGAACAGAAAAAGCACATCCTCATTTTTCAGATGGAAAAAACATATGCCGCCCAGTAAAGGTATATATCTTGTCCAAAGTCCTTCAGTGAGACAGGGATATTTCTGGGAGCAGAACCAAGTTATCAGGAGTGCCAGCCCCAAGTTCCTTCCACAACAGCACAGAGCATCCCTGAGACGAGGAAGAGGGCTTGTCCTGAACTTAGCATATGAGTGAGCCACCCTCTGGCCCACTTTGATCATCAGCAAAAAGCATCCTAGCGTTTTATAGGACCATGAATTTCTTCCACCAAAAGGACCCTCCAGAAAAGATTTAAGGCAGGAGCCAGAGGGGGTTGTGGCTGCCTTTAGGTGTGGGGACGACGCTACCATGGATTATAGTTTTCCAAAGCTTTCACGTGCAGAATCTCATTTAAGTCCCACAAGGACCCTGACAGAGTCTCCAGGAGATTATTACACACACTCAGGCGGTGGCAGAACAGAAGCCCTAGAGGCTGAGTCATTTCCCTGAGACTTTGGCTCCCTCACCCATGTCCTTTCCATCTGTCTCTATGGTGACTTCTCTCTACCTGCCTGTGTTTAAGCCCAGATAAACTGCTACCCAAGCCATTTACTGATACAACATCCTAGGGTGCAGCTACAAGGAAGCACCCAGAAGTGCAACCCCGCACACTTGGCTCTGTCACTAACCAGCTCAATGACCTTGTGAATGTCCCTCATTTCTCTGGGCTTCAGTGCTTTTCCGATAAAATAACATCTAAGGCTTCCACTATTTCTAAGATTACATCTAATAACTCTAATAGTTGTTTTAAGGCAGAGACATCAGTAGAAGTAGAGGAAGGAGATAGATTCCCAGGGCTGAGGATGTGTGTATTTTTGACATCACATTGTTGGTTTCCCCTGGAGGTAGTTCTCTCCCTTGGGGATGCCACTGAGCTCCAACTCGGGGACTTTGAAGCTGGGATTCTGGTTTTCACAGACAGCTGTCTGGGAATATCTCAGTGCTCTTCAGTGAAAGAAAAATGTTCCCCAAACAAAGTAAGTAAAAGGAAATGCCAGAGAGAATCCAAGAGAAATAAGGTGGCTGCACAAGAAGATGCAGATGAAAGGTAAATTGGGGAAAATTTTTAAAGAAAATAACTTTGTGTCCAATTTGAGTCTTAAGAGGAAAACAGGCCAATTCACAACAACGGATAAATGATGGCGACTAAAATAAAGACACTTCCGAAAGTCTCTCCTTAGATTGGCCCTTCACCCACCCCATCCTGATATCCTCCCAAGGCACGCAGCACATCCTCATCAAGCCCTGCTCTGTATCAGGCACAACCTGGGCACTGGGGTCCCTCAGACATGCAGTCTCCCTTCCCCACCATGGGCACTTAGGTAGCAAGGGCCCTCTGTGTCAAAAGTGGGAAGATGTCTGCTCCATTGGAGGCCAGAGTGCTCCCCTGGATGTGACCAGGCCTTTTCTTATTTGGCAGACATGTTAGGGCACCTCTAAAGGCCACACGGGACCACCAAATGATGGGGAAGAAGGATGCCGTGTCCAAGGACATGAGCTGCCCCGAGAGGCAGCTCTGCCAGGCTGTTCCCAGGGGTTTGTGCGCAGACTTCCTGGGCACCTGCATCACTGTGGAAGATCTAAAGCACAGTAGTAAGTGGCACTGTCTTCAGGCCTCACTGAGGCGATCACCAAGTGGAAGGTTTTGTGGGTCAGACTGAGCTGCGCGGAAAATCTACCCCGAGCAAAATCTGCATCATCGGATACAATGTTACTCCTGTACAGGACAAACTGGAAGGAACCATCTGGTCTTATTCGGTACCAGTATAAGAATGGATTTGAGTATGTGGTTTGGAAAGTGCACTGCAGTGTCACCCCACCGCCACTCGCCACTGTCTGCTCCGAGGACCTCTGGGTCACTTGGTTACACAGCACGCCCTTGCCTGTGAAAAGAAAAATAAGAAAACAGTGAAGTCCTACACTCCGCAGGCACCGGGTTCAGCACAGACCCACCCAGCGGGAACTCAATGGGCAGAGGCAGGGGAAGGACACAGAGATGAAAATTAAAGGCAGAAAATAACTGGAAAATCCAGTGTGAATGAGAAAGAGCCCAAGTCTTGGAAAGTCAGAAAAAGGGAAACAGGTGACAGAACAAGCAGGACATAACAATGAGTGTACTTACAGAAAAGCAAAAGGCTGAAGCCCACAAGAAGAATCATCTTCTTTTCATATCAGGGCAGAGGACGTAGAGTAAAACCACGCTCCTTAAATCTCTGAGACCATCTCAGGGCTTCTGACAGGAAAGAGATGAGAGGGAAGTGAGGGGAACCTGGCAGCCCTGCCGGTCACATGACGGAGTTAGCTCTTAACTCTCTGAGACACAGGCTTCCAACCCAGGAAATGTTGTTGTTATTGTTTTTGTGGTCCTCAATCCATCTTGAACTAATCCTTTTATAAAATACAATGAAAATGAATTAGTTTTTTAAAAAGAAAAAAAAGAAGGAAATAGAAACTGCAAGCCCAATGATGACATACTTCGATATCAAATTGCCCTAGAAGTGGCTTATCCTCCATTTCCACATCCTCTGGTCACAGACTGGGTACCAGTCCAGGATCGCACTTTGAGTAGCACTGTCACACAGCACTAGCACAGCTGCACACACCTGTAGGACTCAATACACAGAATAAAGGCATGAGGACCTTAACCTAGTCTTACATCTTTGTGTAGAGAGAAAAGGAAGAGGGTTGGACGAGGTCATTTCTAAAATCTACCCTGGCCCTGAATTCCAGAACTCTCTTATTTCTTTTGTTGTTGTTATTTTTTATACAATTTTTAAATGTTACACTCCGTTGACAGTTATTACAAAATATTGAACTCCTCTATTTCTGATGCTTCACGGAGTGCTGTGATCCTGCGAGTGCTCACTTCACTTCCCACAGGCTGACTTCCATCTCTCCCTCTGCAGCACACACTTGGCTCCAGCCAGAAAATACTCCCCCCGAAGCAGAGTTTCCCAGTGGGTGAACTGCCGTGAGTGGGTTACAGACTCGCTGAGACAGCACTCCCAGTGGATACTGGGACCTGGGGTAGCTGGAGCTCCCGAGGCCAGCCCTTCCCAGCCACATTTCAATACAAATATTGTCTTCTATGTAAGCTAAGACATGACAACTGCTGGGAGGCACTGCCCTAAAAAATAGAAGACCAACTTGCTCCCCCACACCTAGGAGTGTTTCTAGGAGGACTTCTGGGGCTCCTTTGTTTCCCTGGTCCCCCACCTCCAATTCATCAGGAAGGCCTGTCAGCTCCGCCGTGAAGTGTGTCTCCAGAGCATCCACTTCTCTTCAGCCCCACCCCCACCACCTCCCGCCAACACCACCGTCTCGTGTCAGGACCACGGCAATAACACCCTAACTGGTCCCCTTGCTTCTGCTTGTGCCCCTGGACAATCTCCTCTCCAGGTCTTTATAAAATGTAAATCAGATGATGCCAGCAGGGTCTCCTTTCCCAGGCCTGTCACCCGCTGCACATGGTGGGACTGCTGCCCTCTGTCCAGCCTCGCCTCACGTCCTCTCCTGCCTCTGTCACTCCCCTTCAGCTGCTGTGGCCTTCTTTCTGCTTCTCTACCTGCCTCCCTCTTCTAGCTGCCTGCAACTCTGCTTCCAGGTTTTAACCTGGGTATCCAGAGTCACCCTCGATTTCAACACTGTCTTATTTTCCCTCACATCACTATTTGAAATCATCGGATTTATACACGTTTATTATTTGTCCTTCCCTTCTCACCCCGTATACACACACACACACATACATACACCATCATGTGAGCTCCATGAAGGCAGGGCCTTGTTTATCCTTTCACTGATGTGTCCCAGCCCCTAGGACTGTGTCTGCCACATAATTGACAAAGGAATATAACTTTCTCCACTTAAAAACTCGCCATTGGCATGGTTAAGTTTGCCAAATTTTTTTTTAATTTTTTTATCAAAATATAGTTGATTTACAGTGTTGTGTTAGTTTCTGCTGTACAACATAGTGATTCAGTTTTATATATATACATACATATATAACATACATATGTTCTTTTACATATTCTTTTCCATTATAGTTTCTTACAGGATACTCAATATAGTTCCCTGTGCTATACAGTAGGACCTTGTTGTTTACCTATTTTATATATAGTAGTTTGTATTTGCTAACCTCAAACTCCTAATTTATCTCTCCCCCAACCCCTTTCCCCTTTGGTAAGCACAAATTTGTTTTCTATGTCTGTAAATCTGTTCCTGTTCCATAAATAAGTTTTGGTCATTTTTTAGATTCCGCATTTGAGTAATATCCCATGATATTTGTCTTTCTTTGTCAGACTTACTTCACTTAGTATGATAATCTCTAGGTCCACCCATGTTGCTGCAAATGGCATTATTTCATTCTTTTTTATGATTGAATAGTATTCCATTATATGTGTGTGTATATATATATACACACACATATACTACATCTTCTTTATCCATTCATCTGTCAATGGACATTTAGGTTGCCTCCATGTCTTGGCTATTGTAAATAGTAAGGTTGCCAGCTTTAGCGAATAAAAATGTAGGACACCCAGTTAAGTTTGCATTTCAAATGAACAACAACAAAAATTTTTAATAATAATCGGAACATGTCACCTTTGGGATAAATTTATTCTAAAAAGGTATTCATTGTTTACCTGAAATTCAAATTTCACTGGACATTTTCCATTTTATCTAGAAACCCTAGGCATGAAGATTACCAGAACTGCACACCAGGAAGCCTGAAGCCCCAGCGTGAACATCCCCAGGCCCCCGATGTGGAAGGGGAGGTTCAGCAACAGGGCTGCCCTGCCTGATGAGCTGCTGCCAGGCCTGCCCCGCCCCCTGCAGGCAGGGGCCCCCTCCCCAAAGCACCAGCTCCTCTGCTGGGGGAAGGCCACTTCCTAGCTCACAGCTCCCAGACATTCAGGGGCTCTGGCAGCCCCCACTCCACCCCCGGGGGTCTGTCCCTGTGCTAAGGGTGTTGCCAGGCATGATATTTACGAGAGCTGAGTGTTGCCTTCCTGATCTAGGCAGTAAAACAGTTTACAAATGAAACTCCAGCTCCTCTTGACGAACCAACCTCAGTTACGTCTGCCCACACCCAAGAACAGAGGAAAGGGCTTCAAGATCCTCACTCAGAGGGACACGCCCTCTCCCTAATCCTTCACATGGAGACCTTCTTGGGGCAGCACAATCATGCAACTCCCCACCATGGTGTCCTTCCAACATTCCTTGAAAGGCACCCCTTTCAGGAAGGGCACTTCTTAGAACAGCAGAGCAGTGTCATGATTAAGGAGCGGGGGTCTGCACCCACACGGCTTGGGTTCCTATCAGCTCCAGGATCTACTTGCTGTGAGACCTTAAACACGACTTAATTCCTCCAAGCCTCAATTTCTCCATCTGTAAAATGGAGATGATAATAATAATAGCTTTTTCACAGGACTGTTGGAAAATTAAATGAAATAACACGTGCAATACACCCAGCCAGTGATCTAAGAATGCTAGGCATTGCTGTTGCTATTGTCATTTTTATGAAATAGACTGATGAATAAATTTCCTGAGAGCTTGAATCTCATCAAAGACACTCAGAGATGAGATGCTGAGTAAATATATAAAATAAAGTTGTGAAATCTGGGAGGAAAAAAAATGTTGTACCAATCAATGGCAAAAAAAAAAAGTGACTCACATCTTTAATTTGCTGTCACTGCTGTAAGCACGTCCTAGAGCTCTGCGATCCCCTGAGACCTGGCCAGCTGTGCTCATCCCAAACCCCTAGGAGCACTGGGAACATGGGAAATGAGCCTGGCAGCCCACTGTCTTGTGTCTTCCAAAGGTCTCAAAAGGCTTGTTCATGGGAGACCAAAATGTATAAGAGAGTGACCCCCAAAGTTTAGGGCTAAGAGATACTCAAGGTTTAATGACCTATTACAGATGTATTGCCCTTGAACTTCCCTACCACATCTCCCTTACACCTATTGGTGTCTGTATCCAAGCAGTTCCCCCAGGCAGTGAGCACCCTGGACTGCCTTTCATTAGTCCAAAACCACCACTCAATAGAGGCCTTAGGCTACAGTGATCAAGACAGTATGGCAGGGCTTCCTAGGTGGCGCAGTGGTTAAGAATCCGCCTGCCAATACAGGGGACACAGGTTCTATCCCTGCTCCAGAAAGATCCCATATGCTGTGGAGCAACCAAGCCTGTTCACCACAACTATTGAGCCTGCGCTTTAGAGCCTGTGAGCCACAACTATTGAGCCCATGTGCTGCAACTACTGAAGCCCATGCACCTAGAGCCCGTGCTTCACAACAAGAGAAGCCACAGCAACGAGGAGCCCACGCACCACAATGAAGAGTGGCCCCCACTTACCTCAACTAAGAAAGCCCACGCACAGCAAAAAAAAAGACCCAACACAGCCAATAAAATTAATTTATTTATTTATTTATTTATTTATTTATTTATTTAAAAAAAAGGAGTATGGTAGTAGCACAAAAACATAAATATAGATCACTGGAACAGAATAGAGAGCCCAGAGATAAACCCACACACATATGAGTATCTTATCTTTGAAAAAGGAAGCAAGAATATACAATGGAGAAAAGATAGCCTCTTCAATAAGTGGTGCTGGGAAAATTGGACAGCTACATGTAAAAGAATGAAATTAGAACACTTCCTAACACCATACACAAAAATAAACTCCAAATGGATTAAAGACCTAAATGGAAGGCCAGACACTATAAAACTCCTAGAGGAAAACATAGGCAGAACACTCTAGGACATACATCAAAGCAAGATCCTTTTTGACCCACCTCCTAGAAAAATGGAAATAAAAAAAAATAAACCAATGGGACTTAATTAAACTTAAAAGCTTTTGCACAGCAAAAGAAACCATAAATAAGATGAGAAGACAACCCTCAGAATGGGAGAAAATATTTGCCAGTGAAGCAACTGACAAAGGATTAATCTCCAAAATATACAAACAGCTCATGCAGCTCAATATCAATAAAGCAAATAACCCAATCCAAAAATGGGCAGGGGACTTCCTAGGTGGCTCAGTGGGTAAGAATCCACCTGCCAATGCAGGGGACATAGGTTCAATCCCTGCCCCAGGAAGATACCACATGCCGCAGAGCAACTAAGCCCGTGTGCCACAACTATTGAGCCTGCGCTCTAGAGCCCGTGAGCTACAACTACTGAAGTCCATGTGCCTAGAGCCCATGTTCTGCAGCAAGAGAGGTCACTGCAATGAGAAGCCCGCTCAACACAACGAAGAGTAACCCCTGCTCACCACAACTAGAGAAAGCCCGTGTGCAGCAACGAAGACCCAACATAGCCAATAAAATAAATTAATTTAAAAAATAAAATAAAATAAAAAAATAAAAATGGGCAGAAGACCTAAACAGACATTTCTCCAAAGAAGACATGCAGATGGCTAACAAACACATGAAAAGATGCTCAACATCACTAATCATTAGAGAAAAGCAAGTCAAAGCCACAATGAGGTATCACCTCACACTGGTCAGAATGGCCATCATCAAAAAATTTAGAAACAATAAATGCTGGAGAGGGGGTGGAGAAAAGGGAACCCTCCTGCACTGTTGGTGGGAATGTAAGTTGGTACAGCCACTGTGGAAAACAGTATGGAGTTTCCTCAAAAAACTAAAAATAAAACTACCATATGACCCAGCAATCCCACTCCTGGGCATATACCCAGAGAAAACCATAATCCAAAAAGAAACATGTACCATAATGTTTATTGCAGCACTATTTACAATAGCCAGGACATGGAAGCATCCTAAATGCCCATCAACAGATGAATGGATAAAGATGTGGCACATATATCCAATGGAATATTACTCAGCCATAAAAAGGAACGAAATGGAACTATATGTAATGAGGTGGATAGACCTAGAGTCTGTCATACAGAGTGAAGTAAGTCAGAAAGAGAAAAACAAATACCATATGCTAATTCATATATATGGAATCTAAAAAAAATGGTACTGATGAACCAAGTGACAGGGCAAGAATAAAGATGCAGATGCAGAGAACAGCCTTGAGGACATGGGATGTGGGGTGAAGGGGAAGCTGGGACGAAGTGACAGTAGCATTGACATATATACACTACCAAATGTAAAATAGCTAGCTAGTGGGAAGCTGCTGCATAACACAGGGAGATCACAGGGAGTTATGGGTGATGACTTAGAGGGCTGGGATGGGGAGGGTGGGTAGGAGTCGCAGGAGGGAGGGGATATGGGGATATATGTATAAATGCAGCTGATTCACTTTGTTGTACAGCAGAAACTGGCACAACCATGTAAAGCAATTGTACTCCAATAAAGAGCTTAAAAAAAAAATAGAGACCTTCGGACCTGGCAGGGTCCCAGAAATTTGGTAAACAAGCCACTCTTGTCCCAGGCTTGCATCTTGATCACTACAGTCACTCAAAAAAGGGGAGTTTTCCCCCAGTTTCCTTTGAGGCAGGCAGCTTTGTTTTTTTACCTTACAGCACCCTCTGCTGTTCTAATTAGCCCGTCTCCATAAATGGGTCATGCTGGAGGTTGGCAGAAAATAGGTCAGGGGAGGAAAATATTCTTTGTTGACAACTTAAGTCAAAGTTGCTACTTCTGTTCCCCAATCCCCTTTCAGCCCTGACACTGGCAGCTGCTCCTCTGTTGGCCCAAAGGACTCATCCTCCCCAGTCACTCACAACGTTGTCTTCGAGGACATGAGACAGCATCCCAAAAGTGTAGATGGGCATGTCCCTGTCAAACAAAAGCCTACTGCAACAGTGAAGGACACAGGGGAATGTCTTTGGATGGATATGGACAAAAATATCTCTTTTTTATGAAAGACTAGACATGTGATTAAAAGGAAAAGCTTAGAAACATCTGAATGTGTGATAGTGGGAGTGAGTGGTCTCGAGAAGGGGTTTCTGCATCACTTCCTTCCAGCGCCACATTCTATCCCAGGACCCCTGGGACAAACCTGGGGAGATGGATAAGAGGAAGCATGCCAGGGAGGGACCGAGGTCCAGCTGACACCTTCCACCCCCAGGACTTCTGTTTGGAGGGAAGATCTTGCTGAAGGCTCTTTGGGCAAGAGTGAGCGCGAGGAATGCTACCATGGTTTGTTGCCCAAAGCCTGCATTTGAAGGAAAGCTGTGAGGTTGAAGAGATACTCCATGGTTTTACTGTTGCCACCTCGGAGCACCTTGTGGAAGGAGCAGCCTGGGTCCAACCAGGTCAGTGACAACTTTTTTGTGATGGGGCTGTGTGGGACCTGGCTTGATCCTTGCCAACCAGATTTCTCAAGCCATCTGTAGGATCTTCTCTCCAACTATTTCCAGGCACAGAGGGGAAACAGGTTATATTTCAATTACATTTCACCATTCAAGGGCTAGCCATTGGTAGTAGCTATCTGAAGCACAGTTTTAAGAAGGGTTGTGAACTATATGTAATATAGATAAACAGCAAGGATTTACTGTATAGCAGAGGGAAATATATTCAATATCATGTAGTAACTTATAATGAAAAAATCAGAAATATATATATGTATATATATAGAACTGAATCACTTTGCTGTACACCTGAAACTAACACAACATTGTAAATCAACTATACTTAAATTTTAAAAAAAGAACTGAGGCCACAACTAGACTCAGAGGAGAGGAGTGATGTGTCTATTAGCAATATTTGCCACAGGAGCAGGAACAGGAGGTAACCCCACACTGCTTTGTGTCAGTCCTGTAATGAGTCCCGCAGAGAAAGACTAATCAGAGCCAACTCCCTTTTGGATTATCCTTTTGGTAAAAGGCACATTTCTAAATCTCTATCTTTCCCGTAGCTTCACTGAGATCTCACAGGCCATTTCCCCCACTATCAACTGCTGTGGCCTGCAGCCTAAGAACTAAAATTTTTTAAATGAATTAAGATGCTCTATATCTCTCTTTAAAATTTTAAACCCTGCACCAAAACCAAACATCTCCCTTGTGTGGCTTATTCACTGTTTAACAGAGATCACCATACTGGGCTAGCCAGGAGAGCCACGACGGATGGGGGCTGCCCTGGGAAGATGTCTGTCCTCCTGAGCCACAAGAAGGAAGAAGGCAGGATTGGGATTTAGATGTTCTGAGTCCTAGCCCCAGCTCTGCCTCTATCTACTGGCATGGTTTTGAGCAACTTTGCACCTCAGGGTTTGGGCTTCTTCATCTTTAAACTGAGGACATTGGCCCCAGCAGCTGCTACGTTCCAGGTCTTGCATCCTAGGATGCTAATGTATGAAGCTGCCGATCTGAATCGAGAGAGTTATGGGTTTGTATTTCCCTGTGCATGTTGCTTGAACTCTGCATTGCCCAGCAAGGGAAAAAAGCAAAGCACGCTTCTTCCCTGGGGGGTAGCATCATTTCTTGATTCAATATGTGTGACTCATCAGAGCCTGGAGGTTCGTGCCCAGATGCTAGCTTGGAATCCAGTTATTATTGCATCTGGGAGAGAGAAAGTGCTGAAAACAGACTTTGGGGAGAAAAAAAAAAAAAACATTAATTTGGCAAAAAAAAAAAAGTCTCTGCATAGTGTGATAACATTTCGATATCTTATTTATCATCTCCATCCCTAAAATTGACTCTGCTCCCTCCTATCTCTTCCCTGACAGAGGGAAGGAGGGCAGACCTTTCCCAGGAAAGATGGGGCACCTGTGGGGGACAGAGGGCTGTCACCGTCTAGTGAGGAAGGAGAACAAAGTTGATGTCACATCCCTTTCAACCATGCTGACGCTGCTGGTTTTTGTAAAGGTGTTCACGCCTGTGGGAATTGGGGTAATAGGAAACTGACATTTGGAGCCAAGACTAGAGGAATCTTGAAACTCCGTAGGTAATATCTGGCAGAATTAATTTTTTCTCATCTGAAAATTGTCAGAGAGATACTCAAGTGTTCTTTATGGACTAGGAACAAAAGATGAATGTTGACTACAATTCAATTTAACACATGTTTGTTAAGTGCCCACAGTTCTTCCCAGGGATCAACAGTGCCAGTTTCTGAGGAGACAGTATCATTGCCCTAAGGGAGGAGGGGTTTTGTCAGTGGATAAACAACGACCGCAGATTTACCTTTGAGACCCAGACACAGTTAACTGTGGCCCTGAGTAAGTAGCTTAGCTTCAGGGGGGAAGAAAGTGTGCACAACAGCATGGATAATCTAATATACAAGAGAATCGAAACTGTTATTCTATGATTGGCTTTACATGTATTTCATTATTTTGCAGGGCAGATTTCTCTTCCCAACTGTAAGTTTTCTTGATCTATTAAGTCTATGGGGGAAAAGATTTTCAAGAATCATACACTTCTGAAATTAGGCTTGCCATCAACATAGGAAGAAGTGGTACTTTTTGTCTTTCCAATAATGAAAAAGGAGACCTGGCATCCTTCATGTACTTGATGCCCGTGGGGTCTCCTTCTCTGTTGTAGGTCAGAACCAACAGTGAACGAAAAGGCAGTTATGGTTTTTATAGATCTGTACAACAGGGTGGGCAACAAGAAATAGCCTTCGAGATGTTCAGGATACATGGGTCTCAGCTGCCCAGGAAGCCAGAGAAGAACTTTGGACCCCCCTAGCATGATTGGTCTTTCTCCCCTCATGGCTTGAGTCCTGGGCTGCATTAATAAGACAGGGACCTCCTATTGTGCCCCAATCACATTAGAGACAGGCTGCATCTGAGAAGAGGAAGTCACAGCCCAGCACTAAGGGGGACTTTTGGTAAAGGCCCCAGGCACTGTGTGAAAAGCACTGAGAAACTCACCTTTGGGAAGGGGACCCAGTTAACTGTAAGCCCGGGTGAGTACCTCCATTTCAGATGTAGTGTTAGCAAAACCCCCTCCGTATCTAACACCTAGCAACCAGAGAGCTGACACCCCTGGCTAGATGATGAATTCCCTTATCCGTTGGGAAAAGACTGTAAATATCAAACCACCTTTCCTGTGGGTAAGCAAGAGCCTGTAGTTTATGTAAAGGCGTCAGCTCCTGTGGGAAGGAAGGAAATTTATATTTGGAACCGGGACCCAAGTGAGAGTGAAACTTAGTAAGTACTAGCTTTAAACCAAAGATGTCCATTTATTTGGTTTGATTTGTGAATTATCTATAAGCTCCAGAGAAAGAACACTTCTCCCTGAGGATTTGGTTCCAAAATTCTGACTTCAGACTTATAAAAAGATCTAATGTTAAGGCAGATGGTAGGCTTGGAAAACTTTATTTCCCTATATAATAAGTAGACACCTACTTTTCTTTTCTCTGCTTTTTTATTTTCTTTTCTTTAGGAAACAGGGAGGAGGACTAGACACCCTAAGGGAAAAATACATCTGCACAGCATTTTTGGGTAGATTAGGTCCAGAGAATCAAATCAAAGACTAACAGCTCAAAAAGTCCTAAAAGACCACCCAACTCACTTCTTTAATTTTGCAAATGAAGACAGTGAAACTCAGAGAGTTTTGTGAACTTGTTTAAGGTCACACAGCTGAGTTTGGTCCAGGGCAAAGCCAAGACAGCTCATAGCTCAAACCAGGCCAGACCCAAGGGAGAGAAAACATCATGGTTCTTGACTAAGTGACTTTATTTGCACCCCAAACATTCTTTATCCAAGATTTAGTGAGCTCAAAACAGAACTCCAGAGTTCTAAAGTGAGATAAAATCATCACATGCCTGTCCGGGGGGGAAAGGTCGCTGAAGTCAAAACAGCTAAACTTGATGTGAGGGGAAAGGTGCAGCCATTTTCAGACTGAGACAGGGATGCAAAAAGCCAAGATGAAAATGCCAGTCTTGTCGTCAGACAATTGACTGTGACCATCAAACACTACCTATAAATTCTGCAAAGCTAATTATTCTCTCCCAGTGGGATTTTATGTTCTGTAATAGATCTCATCGGCTATGCAATTACTTTGGACCACAGAATGTGTATACAGAATCAGCTTGCTGAGCCTTTCTGTGTCTTAAAGTGGCAATCATATCTCTGGACACATCTCTCAGCCCTGAAGCTCTAGGCTACTGCAAAGAGAGACACTATTATTTATCCTGTCTTAAAAACTTGAAGGATGAGGGAAAATTTTAGTTCTCAGGAAGCTCTGCAAAGCTGGGTTCACCAAAGTTGACCCGGCAGGTTTTTGCAAAGCCCCTCAGCATTGTGTTCAGCAAACCAGTGGCTCTAAGATGACATTTGGGAAAGGGACTCAGCTCACAGTGCATCTTGGTAAGTGGAGGACAGCACTGAACCCTCTTCTTGAAAATGATATGAGATCCTTTTTACAGCCACTAATGGGGATGTGGCTTCTTGGCCCATCTCCACTCACATTTAAGTCCTGCCTGGCTAAAAGATACCCTCTCCACATCCTCCCAAATGGTCCAACCACAAAGGTGCAGCTGGATACTGCTTTTGCTAAATTCTCACAAAATCACTTACCCTCCTCATCAAACTGCTTGGTGGTTCTTCTGTTGCCCTCATAGCTCTGCTGGTTTACAAGTTAGAGGAAGAGAAACACCCAAAGACTTTAGGATTTTTAGGTCATTGTGAAAAGAGGAACATTGGCAATGTGTTTGACTTCTGGGGAGGAAAATAATGATGATTTATTAATTGCTTATTATGTGCTAGGTAATGTGCTGCATGCTTTTTCTCCATTCCTTATACCAGCTATGTGGGTGAAGTGCTATGACTATCCTCATCTTATAGAAAACCTTTTTAACCTTTATATTTTATAATTTTGTAAAAGCACAGAGAGAGGTTGAGTAACTTGTTCATTGATTCAGTGAGGAAGAGGGCCTGGAATTTAATTCTTGACACAGATTCCAGAGCTAAATGTTTACTAGTGGGGGGATTATGTTTGGTCTCTAAAGTTGCTAAAATAATCTCTAGAGAAGTGTGCTCTCAGCTAAGCAGGACCAGTGCAACCCACCTACAGATCCTAGTCCCTACAACAACGTACCACCCAGCATTATTCTCCCCACTTTACAGACAGGGAAAGTGATGTCCAGCAAGTTCAGGAACTTGCCCTGGGTTTCAAACCCAAAGCCTGGGCTATTTCAAATTCATTGCAACTGCCAACCAGCTAGATTAATTAATTAATTCATGGCAACAATCTCATGTTAGGTAAAGATGGATTAAATTGTTTCCATAGTTCCTCCCCCTTTTGGGGAATGACCATACAGTTGTGTAATTGCACAACATTGTGTTTCTGCCTTTGTGCGTCCTCTGGGAGAGCAGGAGGAGCCCCGGTTCCCAGCGCCTAGTGGACGTGCCTTCGCAGTATTTGCAAAGCAGTCTGTGGGGGTGTAACTCAGGGAAGCTCTGAAAGACTCTTCTTTGGAAAGGGAACGAAACTGACAGTAAGCCCATGTAAGTTTGAATAACTAATGTTTCCAAATTTCTCTCTGGAACCCTGATTCCTAAATTTTCTGTCCTGTTTTATAACCCACGTTTAAACCACGGCAGCCCCATTGATAGATTCCAATTTAAACAACCACTGATGTGTACCTGCCTCACGTGGGACTCTGCTGTTTACCTTCATGTGCTATGTTATCTAACAGACCAGAGTGACAGTGCTAGTGGAGCATTAAACTAAAGAGTCAGACTGTTAGAAAGTTTAATTTCGTATTATAACTGGCGGAATTTTCCATGGGACTAAGAGAAAATCACTTAACTCTCTGCGCCTCTATTCTCTCCTTCTGTAAAATGCGGGAGGCAGTTCCTACTCCCGTTTCACCAGAGCAGGCATGCTGTGAGGGAATGCTGGCACATCTCCAGTTAAGTGCAATAGTGCAAGGAATAAACTCTACCACCAGATCCTCATTATAAAGAGCTGGTTTTATCAGGGGGAATTCTTGGATGATAAGTAAATATTTAAGTAGGTAGTAAGGGATGTTTGGGCAACTGAGTTTTTGTAGAGTCTCGTGTCATTGTGTGGTACAGCAGCCAATAATAAGGTGATATTTGGAAGAGGAACGACTCTAAGTGTTAGACCAGGTATGTTTTAAAGAAGATAACTTGTTTCTAAACATAAGCCACCACTCTTAGAAATTCAGTGAAAGTTCACTGTTAGCATCTTTGGGGACTTGGTGCCATGGGTCTTCCTGGTGAAAAAGATGATGAAGGCACCCTCTGATGGAGCCCCTTTAGGGCTGTTTCTTCAACACCTTTAAGCCCTTGGAAACGTTAAGCTGGTCTTGCTGTTGTTGGAGAGGTGTGTATGACACATGGAATCTGAAGTAAAGTTTTAGTGTGTCGGGCAGAAAGCAGTTAAGAAGAAAGGTTATATTAGATTAAAGTACATAGCAATGTAGGGTATGCAATACAACCAACCCAAAAGAAGACAGTGAGATATAGTCTATTGATATAAACGACTGAATGACCACTCTCAGGTGAGCTACTTTCTTCCCAAGGGCTCCATGTTGGTGCAATTAGGGGAAAAAATTGTCTAATCTCCGTAACTCTCAATTGCTTGGAACCACACCAGTTAAGTAAAGCCATGTAAGATTTTCTGGTGCTGACACCAATCACAAGCTGATATTTAAGGAAAGGGTAGGCTTGAAAACAAATATTCAAAATAGTCAGACAGAACATGAAATCCTGAACACATGCCCCAGGATGCTGTTAACCACTATGCTTCTAATGGGGGCTTCTTCGCCCTTGCATTAGCTGAGCTCATCAGAGAAGCCCCTTTGGATACCCACTCATTTCTGTGTCCCTCAGTGAAGGGGGCAACTATGCTGGGAAGTGTGAGGAAAGGATTCCCTAACCCAACGTAATAATGACCCTTGTCTTGCAATACCCAGAGGGAGAATTTGAGTGCTACCTACCACTCAAAACAAATCTAATTAATTAACTTGAATGGAGCTGAAATTTTGCTCTATGATGGAGACTCTGTTTACTGCAACAGAAACTCATTCCCGACAATTGTTTGGGGTTTAACTTTCGCTTACAATTCATAAGAGATACCAACTACTCAATGGATACCTCAAAGTAAAATTTCTACTTTTATGGCCAAATTAGTACCCACATTAGGAAGGCTAGAATCAGGATGTCCTAGTGAGTAATATGCTAGTTCCAGACGACCTTCCTGAAGTCCCTGATACATAAAACAGCATGAGGTTTTAAAAAGTGTTTCCATGCTGACCTGTGTGTCTAGCTGCTAACTAGAGTTCAAAGAGCAGGCTGGTCAGCTGCCATGTTTTCAAACTGGGTTGGATATTTAGAGTCCTCCAGACACTATTGGGGATAATCAGAAAAAGCACATGCTTTTCCATTTTTATTTATAATTCTCATCTCTCCCAGAGAACTGTTATAAATTTTCTCCCAAAGGTGTTATATTCATCCTTCTTTTGGTTCCTTTATTTGTGATGTGTACAGAGATGAAATATTGGTTGAGATTCAAAAAACATCTATGAGATTTACCTTAAGCTTTGCCTGTCAGAGAGATTCTAAGAGCTAAAAAGATGGGAAGCTGACATTTGGGAACTAGATTAAAAAGAAAATTCAAATGAATCCCAAGGAGCAATGCTCAGTAGATGGTTATTTAGACATAAGCACGTCTACCCCACAAGCCTAGTTGCTCAGTTGGCCAGTTGGCTGCGTTGCCCTTGTCTTGGGCTCACCTGGAAGAGTAATAATAACTTGTTCACCCCAGACCTGTCTTGGAAAGAGAGAAATGTTGGCCTCCAGCCCAAAAAACTCCTTCTGAATTGATTCATTTCAATAGAGTTTATCATTACACATGGTGTTCTGGAAGTAATAGAAAGAAGCACATTAGAAGCTTCAGCAAATGGAAGTGAAATGTAAATTTAGATTGTAAATATAGGACTGCAGTAAATAGACAGCAAGAAAAAGAGATGAAGAGATTATAAACTTACCACATTTCTCTAACCCCAAAGGGGTTGTTTCTATGAATAGTTTAAAACTATTGAAGAGGAGGGGGAAGAAGGAGGAGAACAGAAGCAGATTTTCTCCTAATCCTTTTCGCTTTGTAAAATTGGAAATTATTTTTCAATCAAATTTCCCCAAGCCGAAGAAAGAAACCATGTCTGTTTTCAGACTTCAGGGTGCATGGGTGGGTGTCCTCTAGAACTGATTCTGAGGAGGGTTCCCTGTGGGTGACAACGTCCTGGGGGTGGGGGAGGGGGGAATAGGTCCAAATACAGGTCCAAATAAGTGTGTGGAGAGGAGGAGGGCTCACAGAGCACGATTTCCCCTGGATTTTCTGCCATGACTTCTAACCTTTCCTGTCTTAGCTGACGGATTAGGTCCCAGACCCTAGGATTCAACCCACCAATTGCAAGGAGGAAGCCAGCTTAACTTCACTCAGGAGACCTTGGTATTCTGACTTGAAAGATTCTTTTAATCCAGCTGTTTTTAGGGAGAGCTCTGTAAAAGCTGAAGGATATGTTTTTTTGAAAAAGTTAAAACTCTATGAAGTGGGAATAAAGATGTTAAATATTTGAATGACAGAGAGAACAAAAATCTGGTACGTGTCTGCAACTGCTAAAGGGGACTTTATCCAGGAGGAAAAAAACAGCCCCAAAGAGACACTGTGCCGAACCTCTCTGATTTGTGAGATTCGGGCCATTGTCCCCAGCAGGCTCGGGTGCTGGAGCAGACAGGCTCCTGTTTAAGGAGAGAGGAGCCATGTGTGCGTGCAGTTTGTGTAAAGCCCTCTGCGGTGGTGCAGCTCTGGGGGGTGCTGGCCAGAAGCTGGTATTCGGGCAAGGAACCAGGCTGACCATCAACCCCAGTGAGTATGAAAGGGTGAAGCCACATGGGGCTCCCGACAGCTTCATCCTTTCTAGACCAAGTCCTGCAGGCTCTCTGGGATGGGCACGTGCTTGTTTTGCCTGGTCCATCATCGGGAAACAGATCAGGAAAAACGAAAAAGCCCTCAAATTGCTACCTTGAATATGGCCCTGTAAAACTCCCTCAATCTCCTCCCCTTCTGCAATCGGTTTCCAGTAAACAAGAATTGAGTGCACTGATGCGAGCAATTTCAAGAAAAAACAGATAAACAGTTAGCCCTGAAGTACAATAAAATAGGAACTGTTTGAGTGCCAACCAGGGGTAGACAACGAGGGAAGAAGAAAAAAAGATGGATTACCCAAACTAAGGTGGCAACTTAGAAAAAGAAAAACAATTTCAAAATTTGTAGTAAATAATGTATATATTTATCAGGGCTCCATTGCCCTCTGGAAACCCAGCTCCCTCCTGCAGCAGCTGCCTTCTGGGCATGTTGTCAAATAACCCGTAGTTTAGTGAGGGTTGTGGGATCCAGACTCTATTGACCCCCAGGGCCCTTCTGCAAAGAGCAGCTCCTGTTCCTGTTTTTGTAAAGCCTCCCCTGACTGTGAGACTAGTGGAGGTAGCAGCTATAAACCGACATTTGGAAAAGGAACTCTCTTAATTGTGAATCCAAGTAAGTCTGAAGGGCCTGGCGGCAAGTGGGAGGGATTCAAAACATTTCTTTCTTCTGACTTAAATTATTTGTGCCCCCAAAACATCCCAGGTTAGTTTCCAGATCTAATGCTTGTGTTGGGAGGATATGGTCCCCATCAGAGAGATTAGAACTCCGTTGTACAAAGACTAGATTACCTTCAGCCAAAAACATTCCTATCATCCATCTTAAATGAGATTATTGGTACAGAGAGAAAAATTGAATACAGGATCCTGAGGGAGTCAGCTAAAGCCAGGAAGTGTTTGCCAAAAAGATAGAGAGGAAATTGGCATATTGTGACTATGCAAATTCAGCAGACCAAATATAACGCTTCCTGATGTAGATACTAAAACTCCCCTAAATTTATCTCCTGAAATAATAAGACCCTGAGATTTCATTAATGAATGCTGGAAATTCTACAGAGAGATTTCTTTTCTTCTTTTACCTTCATTTTATCTCTCTTAGAGGAACTATTCTGCATCCCCAGTCCAGTAACTGAGGTCTCCACAGGTGGAACTGTCTGGTTAACTCAGAGCTTTTAACCCCACTTTTCCCTCCATTACCAAAATCCTTGATTGAGTCACCATTTTACTTATTTCAAATAAGGAAAAGGGAAAAGGTTCATTTGTTCTCTGAATCATGAAAATACAGCACTTTATTCCCTCCTTCACATATACATCCACCCTTTCATAAGGGTAATAATGTGTGTTAAGCACTTGGAAGTTTTAAATGCTATATATAACAGTGAGGAACTGCAGTTGCTATTGGCATTTCTTGAGAATCTGTGTTTCTGGTGGGCTTCTGAGACTGGTGCTTATAAACATGCCAGGAAGACTGACTTGTTACAAAATTTGAGTAAATGCGAAAAACCTGTTGAAGGCCCCCCCAGTCTCCTTGTGACATAAGCTAAGTGCCCTGGTTACTGAGTTTCATTTATTCGGATCCGCTCTCTGTGATTAGGAGAGGAGGCAGCACTGGGAAAGGAATGTTGGGAAATACAGTCCAGTCAAAGCTCTTCAAAGACTGATGGGGGGGGGGGGCGGGGGGGAGGGTATAATGACTAAATGATGCAGTGCATGCAGTGTTGAAGGAGTTATTGCAGCCCTGGTAGTAGCTGAATGTTCCGGGCTAGGTCATGCCTAAAGAACACACAGTGTGGTTAGCCACGAAACAGTCACATGCAAAAATGCCTTGCTCAGCAGGGGCAAAACCAGCACATGTCTGCAGCAACAAAAATAGTGAATAATGCATGATGTTGTGGACTCCCATGCATTCAGTAGTTTCTGAGGTCCTAGCTAATTAAAGCTTCAAGGGGATTGGTATGGACCTCCTGGGAAACTCAAGGACATCAGTTTTCAGAGGGCGGGCAGCCGAGATGGGGGACCAGACAGGAGGTTTTATCTTTGGTGTCTCACTGGAAACACATTAGGGAGAGCTCTGTGGTGGGCTTTCTAGAATGCTGGAAAAGCCAGGGGCCCCTCCCAGCACTTGGTGGGCCTCTCAGGGACTGAGAGCTGTAACCCCTACACAGTAACACGTAGAAAAGACCAGCTTGATCATGCAAAGAAAATACCTGTGCAGGACGAGCATCTTTCCAGAGCTCCGGACAGTAACTGTAGGCTAGATCTTCCATACAATGACTCTTCTCATGCAAGGGCTACCAAGGCAAGGCTGGAGTCCAAGGGACCTATGACTAAATTCCATTTTCCTTCAATCAGGAGAGCACAGAGGTTATTGCCACAGCAACACTTTGGTGCCATCTGTTTGAGGACTTTAACTGAGGGCAGACGTCTAATCTTGCTTTTGTCCTGGTGTTTCAGTGGCTGAAATAGGGTGTGGGGAGCTCTGTAAACTGTGATGCTGGGAAGGAAAGAGATGGGAAGGGTCGTCTGAATCCCTGCCCACTGTCCTTCAAGCAGACATCACTTCTTCTTTGCTAAATAATAGCCCTTTCTCCCTCACCCTTTTCTTGTTGCATGTTGACGCTTTCTTAATAGGTGGTTTCTTGAAGAGATGACGAGAGCAGGCAGCGCAAATTCAGTCAAAACAGTTGAAGAGCTGAAAAGCTGAATGCAGTTAAGGAGCTAAAATATTCGTGTTTCATCTTCTTTGGGGGTAGGATTTGATCACAATTGTGCCAAATAATGAGACTGTGTGTATATGCTCCTCACACCACGTGTGGCAGCCACCAGACACAGCCAAGGAGACCCCCAGGCCTCCTATGGGTGTGACTGTCAGCAGTGGAGGCTGTGTTTGGTCAAAGGATGAAATTTACAGCAACTCCAAGTAAACATGCCAGAGCCTGCCCCTAACAAAGGCCTCAACTAACTCTACCACTACAGCCGCTGGGCTGCTCTGTGAGGTCAGGACACCTCGGGTGAGACTGTAGGGTGACCAGACGAATCGATTTCCCTGTGATTGAGAGGCTTCCCAAAACAAAGGTCTTTCTTTGCTAAAGCCAAAACAGCCCCCAGGATAGTTAATCACTGTAACAAAGCTCAGATGTAAACTTTCTGCAAGAGAGTACTCACCGTAGTGAGTCACTCAGGTTCAAGACTGGCTGGAAAGCTCAGTCAGATGCACCCAGGATTTTCATTCCTTATGCTGGGGTATGAAGGGACACTCAGGAGATGGTGTTTCCTGGGGCTGGAGCCTAAACCTCATCAAATTCTAGTCGGCCTCCAGAGCACTGAACACTCTCCTCCTATCTCTGTGTAATCAATTGTCATCAGAAATGTGTGACACCTTGAAGGGAGGGGAAGACATGTCTTGAAAACTGATCGGAGAGATTGTCCTGGAAATGATGCTGTAAAATGGAAATGAGACCTTTAGAAAGAGAAATGCTGAACATGAGAAATCAGTAGGCCTCAGGATGGAAAGCAGAGAAAATGGAGAGAGACAGGAAACAGGCCCTCGGGGGGATGCAGGAGGTCAGCGTCCCAGGATCAGACGTGGAAATGGTTCTCTTGACCTTCGGTGAGAAGAAACTCAGCCTCACAGATTCAGAGCCCTTTGGGTGAGTCTCTCCTCCCCAGAATTAAAGAGGAAGTTGTCTGTGAGCCTCAGGGGCGCCCCTGGGGTTCTTGTAAAGGCTTCCACTGCAGTGCTAACACTGGTGGAAGTAACTATGGAAAGCTGACATTTGGACAAGGAACCACTTTGACTGTCCATCCAAGTAAGTGTAACAAGACACAGCAGCATACTAGAAATTCTGGAATTTCACCCCTGGTGTCAGTTTTGAGAGAAATGTGTGTTGCCTAGAAACCAGATCTTGCTTGAAGTTAACCAGTAGCCTCCAGGGTCCTGTCTCTGCTTTAATCTCAATATTCATAGATCCCTTTTTGAACCTTGAGCCACTGGGTCTATCCCTCTGCTAGTGAGTAAAGCTGACCTTGACCCTGGAAAGATAGAAAAGAACCTTTGCTGTTTTCAGAGCCTTCTCTGGAGATGATGCCCAACCTTGGCAAGGACGGTGTCACCCTTTCCAACCGACTCCCGTGAGAAACCCATTCTAATCATTAGCACCATTCCCTGTCAGAAAGTTCTTCCTTATATCAATCTTGAATTCTTCTTGGTGCAGCCAAGGCCATTTCCACTGGTAATGGAGAGGGATAATTGAGAACAGAGGTTGAATAAGTCCGTGACATTCAGTTCAGAATGGGTTTCAAATGAAAGCGGAGAGGGAAAAAATGAAAACTGAATGGGAATCAGAGGTCTTATTGCAAATCCCTCTATGTTCCCTGCATGTCTCCTATGGCTTCTCTAGATGCAAAACTACAAAAAGAGAGGACAGAGGAAAAAAGAGATGGAAAAAAATACACATCCACTGTGTCCATTCCGATCTCTGAAACCAGCAGGCCAGGGATTACAATTAATTCCAAAGAGTTTCAGATACAAGGCTTAATACCCTTCTGCTCATGGTGACTTGTATCCTTGCTGATAATTAGAGCAGATAGAAAGATTTGGGTTTGGTGTGTTTGCTGCTGCACCCCACCGAGAAGAGAGAGAAAGTCTGACTGTTTTTTTAAGATTCATAAAGTTCCTTCTGTCAGTCGTTGTAAAAACTCCCCGCTGCAGGGAGAAGCGTGGCAGCTCTGAGAAGCTGAGAGTTAGAGAGGGGAATCGACTAACTGTGAAGCCAAGAAGCTGGAAAGACCCAAGCTTACGATGTCCCCCAGGCATTTTTGCATTTTAGGACTTTTGTCCCTTTCTTGCAAGGATGCTAATGGAGTCAAATAGAAATGGATCAAGGAGGCTGGAGCCCCCGTGGGTGCTCAGAAACATAAATGGAAGGAATGAGAGACAGGAAGGGGGAAACGTTAAAAATATTAAAAATATTAAAATGTAGGAATATGTCTTTAACAGAAGCGTGATAAGACTGAGATGGGGAGGAGAGTGCCTAAGAGAAGGGTATTGCAGGCACTGTTTTCCCCGGCTCTTCATCAAGGGCGGAGTCCTCTCAAGCCAAAGGGATGAGAGTCCAGTTCTGCCTTTGTACAGGTGCAATAGATCAGTCAGACAGCACAGTCCCTACTCTGTGTGTGTGTGGGGGGGCAGGGGAGTGGGGGTCTGATATCGCGTTCCAAGGGGCAACGTCAATTCACAGCACGCTGGTGTGGAGTTAGAATGCTGTAAAGCTGAATGTCGGCTTGTTATGAACGTGCAAGATGCCTCCCAGAAGAGCCTGGGTCTAATGAGCAGGGAGCAGGTTGGACCAATATTGTCCAGTTTTTGTTGAATTTCTCCAAGCCCAGTATTGTGGGAGCCGAAGCTGAGATGCTGACATTCGAGCCTGGGAACCCTTCGACTGAAATATGCCAAAGGGGTCTGAAAGGCCAACACTGCCTTCAGAGTTCTGCTTTTGTTGTCAGCTCTTTGGCAGTTGTCATTTCAGCAAAAAAGCATTCACTTAGAAAGGTCAGCTCTTCATTAGCCAGACAAATGAGGACAACATATTGACCAGTGATAAGAGCGAGAAGCCCAGATCTCAGCCTCTGAGAGGCTGGCATTTTCAGCCCTTTAATCACGGCAGCCGGCGAACATATGCCATCTCAGAGAAGGCAGATCAATGGTGCCTGAGGACCTGGTGTCACCAGACTGGGGCTTGGAGATGAAAATGAGATGCAGATGGGGACATCGTGTGGAGAGGGGTAACAGAGAAGGGGGAAGGAGGCAAGGGAACCCACTGATGCTTTTAAAACCGTCAGCGTGTCAGAAGCTGCAGTGACCCCAAGGTGGAGAAACACATATTCCTAGCAGGTTTCCTACCATCCCCTAGAGGATCTCATCTAACTGTGGCCCCACACTCTCAGATTCTGTCCCACAGTTACCTGAGATGCCTTTTGAAGTGGCATCAAGAAAGATTGGGGTCTGAGATCGCTGAGTCACCTGTCAGTTATTGCAAAGGGTTGGAAGGCTGTGTGACAACTACAACAAGTTGACGTTTGGGCAGGGGACAAGCTTATCAGTCATTCCAAGTAAGTCTGCCCGTGACTCTGCCTCTGGAGGGTGCTGGGGATACTTGTCATGGCGTGGGGCTCAAATGGCTGTGCAGGTGGCGTGGCAGGAGAAGACAGAAAGCTAAGGGAATCAAGGTGTATCAACTGTGATCAGAAAAGAAGGTCAAAGAATTGCAAACGTAGGTTTAGTGCTTAAAAGGTAGCACAGAGGGCTTGGGGCTTGAACAGGGCAATTTGAGAAACCTGTGTTCTCTGCCCACCACCCCCTCCCTGCCCGTGGGAGACAAGGGGGGCGGGATGCACAATGGACACTGCGTAACGTGGTGTTGGGGCGATGAAGCAGGTTGGAAAGGCACAAGGGATCAGGGCCTCATACTGGGTTAATCCCAAGAGAAGGAATTGTTCCAGAAATTTCACAAAGAAATCAAATCCTTCCCAGAGTTAAAAGATGTCATAAAGAGACCTAGTGAAAATGCACTTCAGAATCATGTGATCATCAGGAGAGAAATTAAATCTTCAAAGAAAAAGAATCTTTTTAATGACCATGTGTAAATCAAATGGGCCCACGTCTTTCATTAGACAGCAAGCCGCACACAATGCACGTTAGGCTTCCCCTTAGTCCCCCTCTCAGGAGGACTCAGTCCCTCCAGCCGCTCGTGGTCACAGCTGCTCTAAGCCCTGAAGCTCCTTTCCACTAATGTCCTTGCCCCTGCGCCCGCACAGGGAAAGGGGTAGCCTGTCTGTCCGTCCGTCGGGTGGGGCCCCAGGTGTCGCGCCAGCTCTGTCTTCTGCCTGGTTTTTGTTGAGCTTCCTATCACAGTGGAACAGCGGCAGCCAGAACTTCTATTTTGGGAGAGGGACAAGTTTGACAGTCATTCCAAGTAAGTCAAAGCAAATTCTCTGAAATCATTGTCTTGAGCAAACTCTTTAAATTCCAGAAGGAAATCGCCAGAAGTCTGCTACTCTGTTTTTCTAAAATAGGTAGAGTTTTATCTGGAACCAAGCAAAGAGCCCCTCCCCTCCACCCCAAGAATGATTTATGCCATGGTAGGTCTTTACTTCCCTGCCTGGGTACCCCTGGGAGGAGAGGGACAAAAAATGTCCTCTGCAGCCATGCCATCCAGCTCACCCCTCACACCTGCACTGACCAGAGAAATGTGGCCAGTTGTGGCACAGGCCACAGGAGCAGAGAATAAGGCGCAAGTCTCAACTGAGAGAAAATGAGCCAGAAGGCTAGAGGAGGAAAAAGAGGCGACTTCAGAGAAAACTGAAATATGGGATGATATAAAAGGATGAGAAAGATGGCAGGGCTGTCCAGACTCATCCTGTGTTTAGACCAGAGGGATTCACTGATAGCTCCTGGAGAGAAAAAGAGGATGTCTAGTCCTCTCTCTGAAGAAAAATTTGGCAGAAAAATCAAAACAGATCTCACATGTCAAGCCTCTCCTAATTAGAGCCTTTTTTCCCACTTTCTCTCAGTAGGTCCAGCAGGAAATGTATGAAGGGGTCACTGGCAGCTTTGATGGTGAAGCATTAGGAGGAAGGGGTTCACAAGAAATGGGGGGAGGGGTGTGGTAGGGTTTGGAGAGCTTGGAGCCATGGTTTCTGTAATGACTTAGAACACTGTGTGTCTAACTATGGAAACAACAAATTAACCTTCGGGACAGGAACTAGACTCACCATTACACCCAGTAAGTACTGCATCCTTGGTCAGCAAATCAGTCATTCTTAAATTTCCAGATCGCCTATGTAAGATTCTGGAGGTCCTTTTTCATAACTGGTAGAGATGGGTGTCAGCCAAAAATCTGAGTTTTCTGGGGGAACTCCAGTCTTGAATATTTAATTTGAAACTGGAAAATATAATTCACAATTCTGCTTTTACTGCTGCCATCCTGTGCTAATGTGACATGTGAAGAGAACTCAGACATAATAACTGCATCTTCACTCTTATCTTTTACGATAATTCAAACTTTTGAGTACCGCAAGCGTTTAGAAGAAATGGTTGAAACGTAGGCTATCAAAAAGACAAGCAAACCACGAGACCCAGGGAGGCAGGCAGACAGAATGCCAGAGAGTATAATTTTACAAAGTTAGTCCAGGGTGTGTCTGTCTTTGCAGATGGCAAAGGTATTTCAAAAGGTGCTAAGAGCTGATGCTCTGGATGGGCCAGAGCAATGGGACTCTAAGCACCGATACCAAGAGGAAGGTTTAAACTTGGAAAACTCGGGGGGGGGGGGGGGGGCGTTCCCCCAGTGGACTTTATCAAGTAAATTACAGTGTGGCTAAGGTACAGAATTAACTGCTAAAAAAAAAAAATCTGTGATGATAGATGATAGATAGATGATTAGATAGAGATAGATAGATAGATAGATAGATAGATAGATAGATAGATAGATATAGATAGTAGATGATAGATATAGATAGATAGATAGATGATGATAGAAAGATATAGATAGATAGATAGATGATAGATATAGATAGATAACAGATGATAGGTAGATTAGATAGATAGATAGATAGATAGATAGATAGATAGATAGATAGATAGATGATAGATAGATAGAGATAGATAGATGATAGATAGGGAGGGAGAGAGAGAGAGATAGAAAGAAAGAGAGAGAGGAGGGGGGAAGAAGAAAGAAAGAAAGAAAAAGAAAGAAAGGAAGGAAGGAAGGAGGACTAGATATATATACACAGAGTAGAGTAATGTGAAAAGCATGGGGCAAATAAATTTCTTGCTCTGAAATTAAAAGCTATGGAAAATCTGAACTTGTTCATTTTGTAACAAAAGGCAACCTCACAAGTACTGGAAGAGCAAGAACTGGATAGATAGAGCCTTTCCAAGTCTGAATTTCGCAACTCTCTTAACCACTCAGCTACCTAGAGGAATTTTTTTCTCTTTTTTCTGCATTAGAAATTAAAGGCATGAGTATTGAGGGCTTGGATGGCTCAGATGCTTGTCATGAAAATTACATTATAAAGCTCCTCCCAGCTAGGCTGGATAAAGTACCTTTAGGCATCAAAGCCTTTTTCTTCCCTGCCTGGAGAAGATAGGGAAGTGGTACTCTCCCCACTCAGTATCTAGGGACAGGGAGCTCCGAGATTGTCGCAGAGTTACAAAGTAAGACAGTTAAACAGAGCTGAGCTGTGGGGACCCAGTGATGGTCAGTCTGCTCCCTGCCACAGACACCATAGTAACCAAAAGTGTTCAGGGGACTGTCCCCAGGTGAAATCATAACACATCCAAGGGAAATGCCACTCTCCTCTGTGCCACCAAGAAAAACTCAGTAAGAGTGCTTTACCCAGTCAGGGTGGCTCTAAACCAGCTCAGCGCTCCCAGTACCCTAAAACTGTGAGTTGAAGCCAGTGGTAAAGAGTTCGTTTCCAAGCAATTCTTCCAGAAATTTTTATTGATTGGTGGTTGCTATGGGTTTTGAAATTGGAGGACATCACAGCAGAGTAGAAATGTTTGAAACAGGGGAGTCTGATTAGGATTAATGAGATGAAAGAAAATTTTGGCTAGAGGGCTAAGAAAAGCACCGAAAAAAAAGATACACTGAAACTTCGGAGGGTTCCTTCTAGAGAAGAGTTGTAGCATTTTATCCTAGCCCAAGAAGCAAAGAGCAAATGCAAGCCAAATTTCGTACACAATCAAAGTTTTCACACTGGAAAGTTTCTGTGATAATTCCAATGTCTTTGGCTTCTTGGCCAAGTAACAGCAAGTCCTACACACAAAGAGGAACAGTCCTCTGTTTCCAGGACCAAGTCACTCACCATAACCCACCACACACACCCACGCCCACGAGCTGTTTTTGTAGAGGAGTTTGATGCTGTGTGAATTCTGCAAACACACTGATCTTTGGCTCAGGAACCACTTTGACAGTCAAGCCTCGTGAGTATAAAACACACTTTGGCCCACCCTAATCCCAACCGGCATTTCACTACAAATCGAATAGACTCTAATTTAGAAGGATTTGATTCTAAAGAAAGAAAAAGTGAAATTTCAGATGCAACACAAACACTTTATTAATATGATTCACTTAAGAATTCCCATGCATTGCCTTTGAGAGAGTTAAACATACCAATTAACTGGCGTGACCTAGTTTTAAAATAGAACTTACATTTTTTTTTTAAATGTCAGTGTCTCTGTAGGACCACACTGCTTGCTGTTTGGGTGTCTAGACTTGCAAAATGGAAAACCTTAGCCTGTAGTTTTGAGCTGAGAGATTTCTCCTGAGCCTGTGACTTGGAGAGGTGTGAGGGAAGATGCGCACGGCTTGGTTTGTAGGGTATTTCGGGTTCAGTGTCAGGAGAAAGCCAGGCAGACAGGTTGGTGAGGTGACACTCGTGACAGATGTCTGCCCTGTTTCTGTAAAGCTGCTGACAACAGTGAGAAGAGTGGCAGCGGAGACAAGCTGAATTTTGGGACTGGGACGCGTTTAGCAGTGAGGCCCAGTAAGTCTGAGAGGAAAGTGAAACATTTATGTCTCTTCCTATTATTTGTTCTAGCCTGACGTTTGCGTTGTCCTGTTTTATGTCAGATATACAAACCATACCCCTTTAAATGTTTGTGACTAAGGGCCTCCATCCTCCCCATCTTCTCCTATGTGACAGGGGAGCATTTTGGGACCTTGTCTGCTCTCATGAAGAAGTCGACAGTGATGTAGTTGGTAGCCACGTGCTAGCATTCCCTGCCCTCGTCTCCGGGCCCCTTACCTCGGTTATATGTGTTTTGAGTCTTTACAACAGCAACAAGGGAGGGGAAGAAATGACCAGAAGGTGCAGCCAGGGCTACAAGCTGTCCCTGGCTCCAGAGTCGCTGTAGATAAAGGTTCTGGCGGTTCAGGGCACAGGTCTGTGGCAGAGGGATTTATGTAAAGGGTTGACTCGGGGTGCGAATACGGGAGGAGGTTTTAGCAGACTCACCTTTGGAAAAGGGACACAGCTCATCGTCCAGCCATGTAAGTGCTTCTGCCTGGGAGATGGAGGTCTAAATGCAGACCCCATTGGGACATTTCCAAACCCTGCTGATGAGCCTCTGGTACTACTGCCGTATCAGCAAGGTCTTAAGCACACCGATGGGGTTGAGCCATGTAAACGAGGGACGTGATAGTCTGGGGGACTCCTGGGTGCTTTTGTGAGTGTATTTGACTCCAAGGCCATTATTGGGAATCCTGGACTCCGGCAAAGGATACCACTTAGGACTGAGGCATGAATTTATAAGAACCGTTTTGTCAGCAGCACCTTTGCAATGAAAATGACTTTCATGGGTATCGTGGACATGGCTGTGTGGATACAGGTTTCTTTCTCCTTTTCTGTCTTCATGCCCTCTTCTCTGCCTGCCTTAGGGACCTTAAGTTAGAACAGTTATTAATCATTTGATTTCTGAGTCTCATCACTCATCAAGTCTGACAAGAGAGATTCATTAACATAAAACCCAGAAAGGGAAAGAACAAAGAGCTCAATTCCCAACGTCTGGGTAGTTGAGCTTGACGACTCCTCAGCCTTCATCAAGTAGCCAGCACCCCATGATTGGCTGAGGTCAAAGAGGGCCACGGGCAGGTAGTATCTGGCCAGAGCCCTGCTGTCCTCATAGGGGTTCATGCTGCAGAGTTTGGGAGATGGGAATGGATCCCTGAGGGCTCGCCCAGGCTGCCCATCCCTGGGGAAAGGTCTGAGTAAGGGAGTGCAGAGGGGAGACCAGATGGGAACTCCAGTGGTAGGTTTCTGTCACAGAGCATCTCACAGTGTAACCACGGGCAGTGGCAGGAAACTCATCTTTGGGACTGGAACGAGACTTCAGGTCACCCTTGGTAGGTAATAGGAACCATGAGGTAACAACTGTGTGTTCCTTTAAAACAGGGGTGTTCTGGAGGGCACATCCTATCTGGACGTTGTCCTGCCTTCATTCCAGTGGGAGGCGGTCTCCCTGAGGATACCTGCATTCAATCAGTATTTGTGTTATTTTTATTTCCACTACTGAGGCTTTCCTTTCTGCCTGTGAAAACAGGCTTCTCCCTGCTTCAAGCTTCTTCAGTCTTCATTACTCTGTTTTCTTTGGAGCAGCAGGTTTGGGAATTAATTTATCTACAGGATTTTGTCACTCTGGGCAACAGAATGAAAAGGGCTCTCAAGTAGAGAATAGAGAGCCCTGCTTTTCCTGATAACTTTTCAGGGGTGATATGTGTAAATGGGAGGAAGTGGGCTAGAGTGACCTTCTAATGGCTGTTTTTGAGTAACTCTCAGGAAACTTAAAGTCCTACACACTCAACTTCTGAGAGGAATCTTTGGGTTAGACCGTTGGTGAAGTAAAGCAAACACTCGATCCTCTGGAAACATAATGAGATGTTAACCCTCTCCCCCAGTGCACTGCCATGTTTCATTATTTACCAATTACAAAATAACTGCATGATAATTAACATGAAATTATATAGATGAGTAGTTTGAGTATTTTGAACCCATAGTTAAGATGCAAATTATCAACGATCTAGAGCATGCCACCAGGCAGTAGCTCATATACAGTGGTCCCTGAAGACAAACCATGTGTTTGGGCATGATTTGTTTGTGGCAATGGGTTTCTACATAATTTGGGAACCTGTTTGAAAGCTGATTCTATGTCTCAGAGTGCCAATTTGGAATCTGGATTAGCTGTGCTTGGTGTGCTAAGAAATGCCCACTTGTGCAGCCCAGAAGCATGACAAATGGCCCCATTCCTGTAGGAGAGGAGAAGGGGATGGTTGTGTTGTGGTCTCTGTTGGTACCTCTCCCCTTGCCCCTGCCGCGCTGGGAGCCTGGCTGCGAGCTTTCCCCAGGAGGTTTTTGTTAGAGGGTGTACTGCTGTGGCAATAATAACGACCTGCGCTTTGGAGCAGGGACCAGACTGACAGTAAAACCAAGTAAGTGAGGAGAGCGGGTCAACCTCCAAGGCTGACCTGCACGGCAGTGCTGTTCTGTGCAGCTTCGTGGGATTAAGGCACTGCCTCTCCCAAGGGAGTAGATGCAGCTAGTTTTTTTGTACCAGAGCTGGTTGGAAGTCTGTTGGTTGATGAATTCTGGCAATGGTAAGGATTTGGTCATGAAGAAGCAGGAATTTTCACGGGTTTCTTCATTGGCTCTGGATATATGAAAATGCTGCTGATAATGTGCAAAACCCATATTGTGTGGTAAGGCCAAATAAAAGACGTGACAATTCAGAAATCAGGTTTTCCTCGAGAAGTCCCCGTCCTCTCCAGGAAGAGCACAATCAGCTCCTTTGCTGGGGTTTTTACTGGGTTTTGTTGTTGTTGTTATTCTTTGTAAGAACTATGAAAGTGGCATGGCCCCTAGTCCCCCAAATAGCCACTCTCTCACCTTCCGTGTTGACCCCCTGCGCTCGATGGCATGTCTCTGCCTGACCTTGCAACTGTCCCCTGTGTCTCAGGCGTGAGTCGGCCATCGGAACCCACGTTGGTGGTTTAAGATCAAGCTCAGATCTGTCTGTTCAGCCGGCTGTTATTTTTAGAGAAGCGTCCTTTCCCTGCCAAGGAGCTGGGAGCTGAGACTGCACAGAGGTGAGAGTTCCACTAGCGGGGAAAGGAGTCCCCCCTGTTCAGGCTCCCCCTCAGTCCTTGCCACCCACAGATTATTGTAAGGCCCCGGATGACTGTGTGAATTATGGAGGCAGCCAAGGGAAGCTCACCTTCGGAAAAGGCACTACACTCTCTGTTAAACCAAGTAAGTGTTGCCGGGGGAGGGGAGGTGGTTCTCAGAGACTAACCAGTGAGTGCAGCTAATGCACAACCCAGAGTGAATGAGAAGAAATTTACCAACCCCATTTCTCTCTGGCATCTACCCACCCTTCACCCATAAGCCCACAGAGTTGCCCTGATCCAGGCCCCCCAGGCACTCGCCTCTGCCGGACGTAGAAAACCTCTGAGCTTCATAACATGTAACAGGGCCCCATCCGCAGGATGGCACTTCTCAGGAGTGATCACCCACCTCACTGTGGTGAGTGGGTGACCTTCTCAGCAGCGGTCTCATGGAAGAAGGCCCGGGTGACCCACGGTCTGTGTGACTGCTGGGTGATGGGTGTGTAGGCATTTGATTTAGTGGAGGATCACGTGAGGAAGAGAGGCAAAGTGGCTACTGAGAGGGGTTTTTTGTTTAGGGAAAATGCACTGTGGAACACCAAGTATACACTCAACTTTGGCAAAGGCACCTCGCTGCTGGTCACACCCGGTGAGTTCTTGTGGTTAGCTCCTTTCTGGAGAGAAATCCAGAGGGACCTGTTGAAACACAGCTGAATTTAATTGCTTCGTTTAGCGTGCGGTTGTTAACTATGTCGGATGTGTGAGCAAGATATGACTACATGTTTCCCTGCAGGCTGGATCTGGTTATCAGTTCTGTGGGCAGTTTGATAAATTGTATTAATACCGTAGTCAGTGTTTCTCGAAGGTCCACAAAGCACGTTGAGGCTTTGGGAAGGAGGCAGAGATAAGAGGCAGAAAAGCTGGGTGATAGAGACAGAAACAAACCAATGAAAAGGGAGGCTCCCGAAGCAGCAGCGGGGAGCCACAGAAGCGTGTCCTTAACAGATAAGCGCTGAGGACCCAGTTGCGTTTATGCCGCATCCCCTGGTAGAACTGGAAAATCTGGCAGGTAGACTGAGGGCTTGGGTGAGGGGTGGGCAGTAGGAGTCATAAACTTCCCGTGGCTTCCACTGTGGAACAATCAACTTTCTCTGGAGAGAGGACAGCCCTAGATGGGGCATGTCAGTGGAAGCTCCCCCTTCACTCCAGGGACAAAGCAGTTCCCCACATGGACTTCTCCCCCGCACCCAGGCTGGCTGAGTCAACCCTGTGGGAGGGACAGAGAATCCCCTCACCTTGGAAGTCTCCCCACCGCCACTGGATGACCTGTGATAAAGCAGAATGTTTATCTGGGTTGTGAAGCTGTCAGGGAGAGGAGAAGAGAGATGGATTACAGAAAGCAATATTGAAAATGTACAAGCTGTCTCTGCCCTTGCAGAGTTCAGTGTTTGGGAGCTTTGGTGTTGGTTTTTTCTGTTAGGATTACAGAAACTGGGGTGCTTTCCATGCTGGCACGCTATTTGCAGAAGTGCCTGCCATCTGACACTTCAATTGTATTTTGGTAACCACGCTCTGTGCCTGAACCGGGTGTGACAATAGGTAACGGGGCTGATTTGTTAACAAATAGAGTTTATACATCTAAAGGAGTGGCCCCAAAATTAATTAATTACTTAATTACTTAATTAAGGAGTGGCCCAGTCAAACCACTCAGCCTGGAGCGGCACACACTTCAGTCCCGCCCCTCCACTGTCCTTGCTCACCTCCTCTTTGGCAACTGCCCTCAAAGGGCTCAGAACATTCTTTTAGTAGCAGCCATGATGGCTTTATCTTTTGAAGGTGGATTTCATTTTTATTAATAATCAAAAGGCTTTCAGAGCCATGACTTGTACGTAAAGGAGGGACTCCAATTAATTACTGGCACTATTTTGGTTCCAAAAATGAGGTATGACTATAAAATAATGTCACTCTTGTGTATGTGTAGCCCATAAACTGACTCTCAGAGAGAGTCCTAAAGGGAGTACTTTGAAGGGTTCAACCATCATTTAGATGTTTAAATCCTGACATGTTTGTTCAAACAGCCTCTTTACTCAATAAACACACATAAGATAAACATAGCATGAGACTGAGGATGTATTATAAGCCCAGACCAAATCAAAGCATGAATACTTTCAGTATGAACTGAGATATTATCCTAAGGAAATCCCCTTCGGGAAAACATAAAGTCAAAACCTTTCCATGGAGAAAGTGCATATGATACCCTGCTAATTGACAGCAAAGCTACTCCAAGACATGGTAATCTCATGTGGGTTTATGTAGAGCCACAAAGCATTGTGACTCAGAAAGCTACAACTACGTCTTTGGAGCAGGCACTAGCCTGCAGGTTTTAACAAGTGAGTATTACAGGCAAGACAGATGATTTTAAACGTTGTTCGTGTCTGAGAGGCAAGGGAAGGTAAAATAAGGGAAATACCTGCTCTAAACTATGGAAGCAAAAATTACAGCTGTCTGAAGTGGCCATTCTGGGTCCCTCTACTCTGGACAGGAGGGACGAAGGAGAGCTTGGAGGCACACTGAGATGAACTTACCACCAATTTCATAAGAATTATATTAAAAAAAAGAATTATATTAATTATTAGAAAATATTTATTAGCTAAAGACTTTGAGACACTCCTCTAAACACAGGAATTCTTTTAAAAACTGTACACTGTCATTCCACATTTTTCACTCACTTTTCCTACCCCTCTTTATGCCTTTCTCCCTCATCCAATGCAGTGCTTCATCTGGGCATTCTTGTTTTGAGAAACCATCATGTCCACTCCTTAGCCTGTCGCTTAAGGCTCTCTGAAACCTGGGCCCTTTCTGCTCTCCAAATCTGTTTCCAGCTATTCCCTTTCTTACATGCTCTGCTCCAGGCAAACTGGACACCTGCTTCCCCTGAACACTTACATGTGCACACACCTGTACCCGGTGTCCACAAATCAGACACCACAGACCCAGCACTGAAAACAGACTTGCATACATGAAACAAATTATTTCTTAGCCAGGAGACCCAGCATAAGTGTCACCTGACTTAATTTCATAGGGAAAACTTGAGAAACTATATCCCTTCTTAAAAATGAAGGAGGCTTGGGTAAAAGATCCAGCAGGCAAATAGCAAAGTAGGAAGGAAGGAGATGCTTCTGTAATGGGTGCAGGAATGAGGGAAGCTATTCTCTGGAGGAGAACAACATTGACTAAATCCAAGTAGGAAATTTATGGGCTGCCATATTACCTGCATATTTCTTGTTTTCCTTCTGGAGTGGGCCATTCTGAATTACTGGTTGTTAAGCCCTGGTTCCCCCAGGTGGCCAGAGGGTGGAGAAGAGAGAGGAGACCATGCTGTACACACAGCTGTGATGCCCATGGGGTTTCCATCTCAGATTTTCCTTCAAGCTACCTCAAAATTGAGAGGTTCAAAAGGATAGGGGAAGCTACCCGTAAAAGAATGATTTCAGGTTAGTCCTTGAGTTGTGCTATCTCCCAGGAAAGGGACAGTGAGAATGGAAAAGTCTCCACTAGGACAAAGATAGAAAGTAGTGAAAGTCCTTTTCCTGGTGACCGTCTAAGCTGGGGATGCAAAGGTCTGGAGCTGGAGTCAGGGGTAAACTCCAGAGCAGACCAGTGCTTGTGACTGCCTCTAGTTCTGTGGAATGAGAAAAGGTGGGGATCCCGTTAGATGTTGCAGAAGCCAGACCTCAGTCAGAGGTGTCTGGCTGCAGCACCCTGAAAGGCTGGACCAGCATGCGGACCCCTCTTGCTGTGTGGGCAGTGGCA
Source organism: Hippopotamus amphibius kiboko (assembly GCF_030028045.1). Classification (NCBI taxonomy): domain Eukaryota; kingdom Metazoa; phylum Chordata; class Mammalia; order Artiodactyla; family Hippopotamidae; genus Hippopotamus; species Hippopotamus amphibius. The sequence goes on along the minus strand of NC_080187.1, from coordinate 172,963,683 downwards.
GCTGCCCTCAGTCTCTCCCATTGGGATGACAATATCTCTGCCTGCTTTGGCTTTGGGGTCACGGACAAAAACTGTTCCTACTTTATCCAAATGAGGTACGTGATCTGCAGAACCCCTGGAGAATTATTGTCTAAAACACCAGAGGAGAGCTAGGATTTGGGCAGTCAGTATGCTGGGCTTATGTGGGAAAACTCCTTCTTTAGAATGTTTAGAAAGAGTACGCTCCATTCATCCAGTGTGGAAACAGTCCGAAAATCCAAGCCAGAGCTAGGATTCTGTGCCAGGTTATTACTGTGACAATTACTTAATATTCTCTGTGCTCACGGTATCGCTTCTTCCAGAAGATCTTTAGGGAAAACTTGGCTCAGTTTCTAGGAGGTTTTTGCTGAGCTGAAGATCACTGTGTGAATAATAATGCAGGCAACGTGTTCACACTTGGAGGCGGAACAAGGTTAATGGTCAAACCCCGTGAGTATCTCTGCTGAATCCGTAACGAGTGCTCTGGTTTCTAAAGGAAGCCATAGCACTGAACTTCATTTGGGGGCTTTCTCCGCCCAATTTTTTTAATTAATTCTAATCATTCATCTTCATGATTATACAGTGTATGTACATATGTATGTATATGCCATAAGTGCCACATGTACATGCGAAAACGGGCACACGTGTAATCATCTGGCACAGGAAAAAGTAAGCTGGAGAAGAACAGATTCCTTGTCCTTTTTTAAGTCCATGTTGAAAGCAGGGATGGCTGAGCACTGGAGTGGGAGAACCTTTCTCCAGTGACTTTGCTGGGATTTTGCCACGCCTTGCTGGCCTAGTGAGGGGACAGCTAGGTCTGGAGGTTGGGAGGATGAACTATTTAACCTCAGAAAAGCCTTTGTGTCCCAACCATGCTGTGACTTGACCACGATAATAAATAGTCTTCCCTGCTACCTCTTTGGCCAGGGTCCCAGCCGGAGGAGCATGCTGGCTGGAATTGTGGATTGAAAGGGATTTCCTGATCCACATTGGCCTGGTCGGTTTCTGTAAAGCTTTCTATGACTGTGTAATATTGGCGGCAACCGTAAGCTGATTTGGGGATTGGGGACAAGTCTGGCAGTAAATCCAAGTGAGTCTTCAAATTAACTCTCTCAAACCTGTCTATGCAGTTGGAAGTATCTCAGAAACTGTCTCCTTCTTTAGCCCTCATGTTTTAAGTGTGCAGTAATTAGTAGTATTTTTCTCCTGTCCACCCAAGCTGAGCCCTTGCCTGCCTCTCAGTCAAAATAACTAGAGAGAGGGGTCCAGATGTGCCTGGTAGGAAGGCAGTTAGACAGTTAGAAGGGGTGTGAGACTGTTTTCTTACAGAGCAAACAAGTGGCCCATTCCAAAAAGAGCCATCGGAGAGCATTGAAAGTCAGACAAGGTGAAAATATGCATCGTGTATCACAGCCTCCCTAGTCCATACTGTACCAACCTCACCACGGGCCATTGGTGAGTCCTGTTTCCTCCCAGCCAAAGATAACTCACGTGCTGCTGGGAACTCCCAGGACTTAGGGGCCTCTCAGTGACCTCCCTGGAGAACATCTCCCCACCATGGTTTATCCAGAATGACTCAGACTTACCATATAATTTCTGCATCTTTCCGTTCTTTTTGGCTTACAGCCTTATGGTGGATTTGCTAGACATAACAGGGGAGGAGTTGGTTTCATCCTAATTCTGGCCTCTCCTGAAAAGTTCTTCTCTCCAAGACTCTTCAAGAGCATCTTAGGGACCACCTACCCTGTTCAGAATTGCGCTTTGTACAACCAGGCTGGTTCCCAGCAGTGTTTGCTGTGGCTTTGGCAGAGGCTAGCTCCCAGGGAGGTTCTGGAGCTCCAGCCTGGAGCTGTGGGGAGAGGAAGGGGTGTTATACAGTGGCGTCCAGGGGCTTTGGGAAAGACATATTTGATATAGGTGTTAATGAATTTCTAAATGAGCTTCTGTGTGTTAACCCGATAAGACTCTCCAGGGAGAAGGTCACCCTTACCTTTGCAGCTGTAAATGGAAGCCATGTGTTGCAAGAAAAATGGGAAATGTCAACTGCAGTGCCAAAATGAAGAGACAGGGTATAAATATTGAATCAGTTTTAATGTTAAGTTTATGAAATGTAAGCCTTTCAGAAGAACCGGCTCAGGGCACATTTATTAGAATCGATGAGCTAACTATTTTGTCAGTGTTACTGGGATGCACACTTTAAAGGGGAACCCAGAACTTTTTTAAGGCTAATGAAAGTATAGGCACTAAAGGTGAATTTTGGAAGCAAACTGCCTGGGCAAACCCTAACTCTCCTGTTTACCAGATGTGTGCCCTCAGGCAGGTTACCTAATCTCTTTATGCCTCATTTTTCTCATCTGTTGAATGGAAATAATCACAGTACCTAGCTCACTGCATTGTTATGAGATTAAGAGTGAATACCTATCAAGGACCCTGCATAGCAGTGGCGCATAGTAAGTCTTCAATAAATATTAGCTATTATTACTAGATCAAGTTGCTGGAGGGAAGGAAGAAAAAAAAAACTGTCTCCTTCTAAAGTTTTTGTAAAGTGGAGTATTACAGTGTGGCTCTGGAAACACAGGAAGACTCATCTTTGGGCAGGGGACAATGTTACAAGTAAAACCAGGTAGGTCTGAATGTTCTCAAGTGAGCCAGAGTCACTCACTAAATTCATTCTTTGGTTAATCTTCTCTGCCTTTTCGACCTCTAACCAAAGACTCTTATTTGTAGGTTTTATTTTTCTTTTACACTAGTAAGGAGAATGTGGGTAAAGCCTGGCTGATAATGGTCTTTTCTTACCCATTTAGTTTCAGCTAATGGCAAAAAAAGGGGGGGCAGGACTTGAGGTGAGTTAGGTCTGGAATTTCTAAGCTAAGACTGAGAAAATATAATTTTATGGGAGACATAAAAACATCAAGTGTGACAGATGCACAAAAAATAAAGGTGATTTTACATAATAGCATACTACAGTGGGAGCCACCCCGGTAGCCACTAGAATTCTCTAAGAACTGTCTTTCAAGGGGTAACATGGAAATGACAAGCTTTTGTTTGAAAAAAAAAAATGGGGAGGAGACACGGGGGACTGTTGGTGACTTGGATTTTTTTTTTTTTAAGAAACCTGGAAAACAGCATTTTTCCGTAGGATGTTTGGTAAAAGGCTATTACCAAGTAGGAGTCAAAGGGGTCAAAAGGTGCGTGGTATCCCCCAGGTGATCGTCACAGAGGAAGAAGAGGAAGAAGATGTCTCAGAGTAAAGTGTTTTTATACTGGGCAGAAACATTGTGTCAGATTCTGGGGCAAACCAGCTTGTCTTTGGGACGGGAACAAGACTCGCCGTCATTCCCCGTAAGTCCTTTGCCACTTGAGAAAAAGCCCTTAATCTATAATGACCAGCTCTTACATCCCAGACACCTAATGAATTTCTAAATAAGCTCCCGTGTATTAACCTGATAAGACTCTCCAGGGAGAAGGTCACCCTTACCTTTGCAGCTCTAAATGTAAGACATGTTGTAAGAAAAAATGGGAAATGTCAACTGCGGTGCCAAAATGAAGAGAGTGGGTATAAATATTGGGCCAGTTTTAATGTTAAGTTTATAAAATGTAACCCTTTCAGAAGAACCATCTCAGGGCACGTTTATTAGCTGGTGTCTACACAGCACAATCGTCCAGCTAATTTGATTAATGTCGGTAGCTGATCCGAATATTTAGGCACCTCCTTGAGAAATCTTTTTTGAACTCAAAATGGCCTGAATTGACTGTCACATTACCGAAATAATTGCCAGATCTGTTTTACTTTGTGCTGTGTAGACTCAGCCTAATAAAAACAAATGCTGTTGTGTTTTTCTCCCCCAGTCTGTCTCCTCTCCACACAGGGAGTTTTCCTTCTATTCAACAGCATCTTTGCACACAAAGAAAAGAGGCCCAGCAAGCCGTTTGACTTATGACTGCTGCTATTTTGCATTTATATGACTCCTTTCCTTGGAAGAGATTAAGACACTTCATAGGACTTATTAGCTAAACAGATTGACAGCCTAATTAGAAAGAGAGAAACAGATTTGGAGTATCTTTTTGTGACTGCCACTCCTGCCCCCTCCTGTAGAACATTTGGTCAGATGGTTCTGCGGAACAGAAATAAGACAGGGAGGGGGGTAGCTGTTTGTAGTGTGGGACTTCTCAGCTGCATGGGAGAGGTTCTTACGGGAGGTAAAACCGTACTAAATAGGTCAGGGCAACTGACAGAGCCGGGAACATTTCTTTCCCCAGAACCCCTGTGTTCTCACAAAGCAGAGCACATCAGCTGTTGCTGTGTGGCTACCCTTCTTACTTCTGTTTTCAGACCCTTCCCCCCCAGGGCTATTCCTTCCATCTCCCACTCCTCCGTCTAACTCCTTTCTCTCTCCTGCGATCCCTGACTCTCATGCTCACCCCAGCACCAACCCTACCACATGCTAAAGAGGCCGCCTGCCTCTCTGGCCATCAGTGGTATTTCTGGGGAGTTTCTTAGCTTCTTGAGTGACCATCCAAAGGCTCAGGCACCTGAGAGAATCCTCCCCGAGGGCAGGGCCCCCCCCCCCACCAGAGGTGGAGGTGGCCGCCATGGGTACCGAATGCCTGCATCAAGGTTGGAGCTGGGCCAGGATGAGGAAGACCCTCTGGAGGAAGGTCAGCCACAGAATGAGGACCCCCATGGCCTTCGTGATACATGTGTCTGAGTCCCCTCCTACTTGGGAAACTGTAGCTTCCACCTTGACTCGACATGTGTGGCTCTGAGGAGATGGCAGGATTTTGTAGTGGCGTCAGCCATTGTGGAGAGTCAGGCTTTGGGGGGTGCGCTGCATTTCGGGTCCGGCACTCAAGTGATTGTTACACCACGTAAGTGCATCTTTTCTCATTTCTGTGGGTTATTATGTCTGCCAGTCATAGAGAGGAGTCTTCCCCCCACCCCATCTCCCAGCTAGTCACTGATGGGGTACGATTTCTGAATCTAGCTGCCCTGCCAGTGGGACCATTAAGACGATCCAATTCATTTTCAGTTATAGCTTTGATTTCAATTAATGGTGCTAACAGCAAAGGGAAATTAGCACGTCGTGCGAGCCTAACCTGTGCTCTTTCACTGCTGTGGGAGGACAGTCGTTTCTTCTTATCCCCCGGCAGTTAGACTTCAGAATTCAGCTGACCTTTTCCAGGCCTATCTCCTCTGGCAGATTAAGTGGCTGGGTTCACTAACTTTCTTGGAGAAAAACACACAAGACAGATATATTCTCCTTCAGCTTTTCCTAAGAAAGCTTTTTGTTAGTTATTTTGACAACACACTTTAGCTAACATAGTCCCTCCTATTCGTGTTAATAATATCTTGGCTTAAACAAGCAATTTTCCCCACATTATTCAAAATGCATTGCTGCGTGTAACCCACTGCTCGACCACCAGCCCTTTTGTCTTCGCAACACTCTCTAAGAAGGTAAACAGGTCACACATCACCACAGATAATTTCACAGACAGAAAAGCTGAAGCACAGACACATTAAATAATTTCAGTTAAACCCAAAACTCAGAATTGGGATTAGAGCTTGAGATTCCCTGTTTTCTTATGGTGAATTATCTTGAGCTGTCACCTTTGTGAATTGAAAACATAACAGGCATAGGCCATAGGAATTCACCAGGGATGGAACTTAACCAGAACAAAAACTGACTGTTTGATGATTGCACTGGGGGTTGAAATGTATGCCCAAGTCTTCTTTGCCCTTGGTAGTTATTTGGTGCCAGAGATGGGGAAAGAGCAGAGGGGCCAGATGTAAAGGCAGAGCGCCTTGCTGGGCTCAGGGGGTTTTTGCAGGCCTGGATATCACTGTGTTCTCCAACAGTGACAGACTCATCTTTGGGGCTGGAACCAGATTACAAGTCTTTCCAAGTAAGTCCTAGAAACCAAGGAGTGATTTTTGCAAAGGTGTTTTGTATAAACAGCCAACTCGCTTTGGTTCATCCTCACGGTCCTTTGGGCCACCCTTCCCAACTCTGTGCTCTGTAGGGCCTTCCCTGCCTCTGGCCGCCTGGTCCCTGTTCCCTCAAGACGTCATTTCTCACAGAGAGAATGTTCTGTAAACCAAATCAGCATAATCTATATATGAGTACCATGGTTCTGACTAGAACCTTATCAGCAGTGAAAACAAGACACTAGAATATCAGATGCGTTATGACTGCAAACAAATGATCTGTTTCTCTCTTTTGCATTTTTATTTAAAATATCAGGGAAAGTGAAGCAAGTTCAGCTTCTCCCACTTGAAAACTGTTTATGAATTATGCTTCCCTTATATGCAGAGAGACCAAGATTGACTTTGGATGTTTAGTCATTCGATTTCATCATCTGTGTCTGGAATCTATAATGGGCGAGGGAATCAAATGTAATTAAATGAGCAAATAATCTTCAATAGTCAATAGTCCTACATTGTTTTACGTGCTCGACTCTGGACTTCGTATCTGGGATTTATCTCTAATAGGCTCCCCAGAAGGACAGTGAAGGTTTTTGTTAAGGTTTTTGTCTCTGTGTGGATGGCAACTATCAGTTGATCTGGGGCTCTGGGACCAAGCTAATTATAAAGCCAGGTAAGTCTCAGAGACGTGACTGTCAGGGAGGGGAGACACAGGTTGAATAATACACGAGGCATAACACGCAAATTATATTTTTAAGAACAATTCAGCCTGCTGGAGATGATGCACTCGACCCAGATGGGGCTTTCATTCCCAGAGAGAAGCAATGTCAGCCACCAACCCTCTTGTTTGATCTAGTTACTTCCAGAATGAATAATGCTTCACTAACCCTCCAAGAGAGCAGAGCCAGGTTGCTAAAGAGTAGATAATTCCCTCTAATATGGTTGGAATTCTTTCCCAAGGAAATAAACAGTCTCATTTTATCAAAAGAGAAATCCAAAGTAAAGGGAAAAGGCCATAGTCAAAGACCAGGGGGGTGAAAAGTAGTGCCTGCAGCTTTCCCGACATCCTTGTCTCTGGCTGCTGTCCTCTGTGGGGAGCAGATGCCTGCAAAGCTTCTGGTCACTTGCTGGTGAATCCCCTGGGGTTCTGGGCCTCAGCACGAGCCCCACAGCTCGAGTAATTAAAAGGCAGTGTCAGGGCACATGAGGGGAGTATGGAGCCTAAAGGGATACCTAGCAAGTCTGCTTTTGCAGAGGTGGGACTAAGGAGTTCTTAGCCTGGGAAGACGAAGCCCCTCCTCCCCCATCCTGCCATGCCCCCTCCTGAGGGTTACTGTAAGGCGCTGAAGGGCTGTGTGAATTATGGGAGTGCTGCCAGCAAGCTCATCTTTGGGACTGGCACACTGCTTTCTGTCAAGCCAAGTACGTGAGTAGCGGGATTCTGTGTCCCTGGCAAGTGCAAAGTAACAGCCACTCTTTGGTAAAAAGGAGGGATGAAGGTAGATTTCTTACCTCACCACGTCCCTTATCTAGGCAGGGTCTCAAATTTCCCATTCTCCTGATGGCGCCACACAGCCAGAGAAGGGGAAATGGGCTAGTGTTAAGATAAATCCCAGGAAGGAAAATCGCTGTAGAAAAAGTCTTCCCCCTAAATGTTATAGGCTTTCTGCTCTGTGAACCTGATTTCCAGGCCATTTCTCAGCTTTGGTCCTACCTTTACCTAGGTAGATACGATCTCTGCTAACCTGTTTGTACATTCGTGTGTCAGCTAGTCCAAGCACCTTGTTTTTCTCCCAAAAGAGACCTCAGAGCTATGGTTGGGGAGATTGCTGAGAAGGCAGGCAGAACTGATCCAGGATGGGGCAGGGCAAAGACGATGCTTAGGGTGGGTTAAATCAATATTAATACAGTGATCCATGTATTCAATAACACCTTCCCTATATGTCCTCCATTTGTTTCCCCTTTCGTTTTCCCTAGAATACATCATTTTGGTTTGTTCTGGACACCTACTGCTCCCAGCCTAAGAGGAAGGAAAATTAGTGTTGAACTCTCTTCAAATCTGAAGAGGCAACAAGTCACAGTTATGTTGGGGATGAGATCAAGTCTCCTCTCTCCAAGCTTAAAATCCTGTCACTTATGCCCTATTTTTAACCAAGACGTGGTATGACTGTCTTGGATGCTCACCCCTTTCTCTTTTCTTCGATTCTCAATGTATGTTAAAATGTATATTGAAACCCAGCCAATGCTCAGCTTTGTGATAAAGGAGTTCTTGTGGGGCCTTATCCTTGCCTTTAGGATACAATCTTTCTTCTAAAAGAAAATCTTCACTCCTTTCATTTAGTTCAGGACTGGACTTTCTTAAAGTGTAGGAGATGGTGTGTTATAACTCCCTATCCTTCTCTGTCTGAAACATCATATGAGTCCATGGTGGCACTTCTTTAGGAAAAGATAGCACTGTTTGCCTCTTGTTTCTCTTCCCTGGTGAAATATTTTCTTAGACTACCACATAGACACTATTACACAGTGAGAAAGCTTGGAAATACCCTGGCCAGTGAGTAGGGTACAGGACCGAGGCATTTGGGTGGAGTCTGGATAGGAGTTCAGGCAGCTCCGTAGCTGGAAAACATCCCTTTGGATACAGGAGTGCATCATCCTTTCAGACCCGTCTGTCTAGGGCTGAGCTCACACACATGAGAGCAAAGAGTTATTAACAGATTATTTGATTTGGCCTCTGCAGACTTAAGCCTAACAATGCAAAAGGGTCTTACAAGCTCCTAAGGTTGGTCTTTCTAAATAAAAATGATTTGATTTATGTAGCAGAACCAATGTTTTTCTTCCTATCATAAAAGACTATCTTCCAGAAACACAGTTTTTTTCTGTGGAGACTCCAACTGCCCCCTCACCACCGTGCTGTGTGTGTGATGGGGTTTTACTAGGGGTTTCAGTAAAGGTAGGAAATGCTGTGGGAATAACAATGGCAGAATCTTCTTTGGAACTGGAACCCAGGTGGTGGTAAAGCCAAGTAAGTGGCCATGTTCTATTTATATTTGACCAAACAAATAAACCCTGACGAGTTAGTCGAGATTTAATTTAATATGTAGACAAATGTACCTTTTGAAAAATGACTCTTGTAAATGCATGAAACATTCATGATTGGTGAGAATAAGCAATAACGATAAATAGATGCAGAATGAGACCATCCCAAATTGCCTTTAACATGGTAGCTCAGCTCCCCTTCTTCCAAAGAGATATTGAAGTCATGAGTTATTTACAGCCACAGTATCTCTTAAACTACATTCTGCGATGATTTGTGTGTTTACTGTGATTTTGCCCACAGAACTTGTCTTCCATTCTACAAAAAATGAGAATCTATCTCATTTTAAATGCTACACTCGTGTGGATAAGATACGTTCTTTGTCGCTCATGCCTGCATGTGTATTTATTCTAAAAGACCAAATACAAAACCCAAACATTGTCCCATTTTAACAAAGGTCCACATCTAGTCCTATACGTGTCAAATTTCACCAAAAGCATAGCTTTACTGTTCAAATGCAAAGGGAGGAAAAAAAACAATTGAGATGAAATGACGATCCCAGATGGCTTATTAACACCTGAAAGGGAATGCAGAGTGAAATAAAATTGCAGGCATGATGGCAGGATTTTTGTTTAATGATCAGTTCTTCCATGGGGAGTAAAAACTTTTTGAACACACCTCTTTGGGGAGGAGAGAAATAATGAATTGAGGACCCTGGCATTCCTGGGAGTGCACCTGGGATGCCAGTTTCTCCACAATGCATTTTGGGGACAAAGGGACACATCCAAATGTCAGTCGAGAAAATAATAGTAAGAGGCAGGTGTTGTCAAGTTGACTGACTGGGTTATTAAACCCTACATTGGGTTATAAGTGAGACTGTGGGCTGACCAACTGACCAAGGAGCTTTAGAATAGCCTATTTTTGAATGGTTTAGCTGTGAGAAATGCCCAAAGACAAGGAAACAAGCTAAAGGACTCCATAAACTGGCTTTAGATCTAGTAAGTATGATCAATCCATGCTAATCCTATTTAAAGACTGTGGTAAAGACATTTTGGAGGTCAGGTAGACAATGAAGAAGAAGCAGTGGGGCTTAGTTCTTGGTCAAACAAGGACCCAGTCAGGCTGGTGGTAATGCCATCCAGGTCCATCTCTTGGTAATGAGAGAACATATCCATGGACTGTGAAAGGAGAGCACTTCCTGAAAGACTAGGGTCCCTCTGGACCAAAATGGATGACCCCTCTCCCCCAACCCCACTACCCCCAGGTAGGGCAGGGCTTTAATGAATGCAGCAAATGTGTGCTTGGCCTAAGGTAAGGTATCTTCAGGGTTTGGTGATATGGCCACCCCAGAACAGAGCCCAGGGTGAGGTGAGGGTTCTGTGATGCAGTTCTAGCTCAGGTGAAATTCAGATGTGTGTCTTATGTGGCCCCTTTCTGTCCCCATCTTTCTTCAGGCTCTGAAGAGTGGATTTCTAGCTCGGTGGCTGTCTGCCCAGCCATTTTTTGCCTGCCATAAGAGAATTGTGTTAGCTATCACAAAGGAGTTTGTTGAATTGTTGCTTTTATAATTCACCTTCAGTGTCAAATGAGGTCATCCAATTTCCTTTCTGCACATTTGCAATAAGCAGCATAAAATTCAAGCAAAATGACCAGGAGACACAGAGAAAGATGGCTGAAGAGATAATGAGGCCTGTTTATTATAGTAGAGGAGAAAATACCCTATGAAGTTGAAATAGCCAATGAGGGATGGGTAGCTTTCCCGAAGAGTCACTAGGAGTTTTTGTTGTGGCCCCAATCACAGTGTGAACAAACTGCTAGCAAAATTGTCTTTGGAAGAGGGACTCAACTTCATGTTCTCCCCAGTAAGTGCTGTTCACGTGATTTTTTTTTTTTTTTGATATTGACTCCCATTGAGTGAAAGTGATTTGGTGTTGGGAGGGAAAATTTCTTAGGCTCTAAGACACGTGAGTAGCCTCTAGGTCCTAGGTCCTTCTGCTCTCATAGAGGCCCAGTCCTTGGCCTTTCCAGCTTAGCCAAATATCAAATTCCTTCCCCTCTAGAGTTCGGAAAGTTGCTGCCAGTGTTTTTGCTGCTTAAATATCAATTATCTTTTTCACTGTTTATACATTAGGAAGAGTAAAAAATTGTGAAACTTTGTCAAGAGTCCATCTTCAAGTCTCCCTCCAGGCTGGCCCCCAGTGGACTTTGTTTGGACACGTCATTAAACCCAGGATGATTTCTGACTCCAACTAAAGTGGCTTTGGAAAGGCCCCCAGCCTCCCTATGACCCCTCTCCTTCCACTCTTTATAAAAGACTCACTTTCTCTGTTTGGCCTCTGCTAAGATTCCTGGCTGTGGTGCTCCTGCACCTTCACATTTCCCTTGTTCCAGGGATGGGCAGGAGATAACTTTTGTAAGAGCTACTTTAATGCCAGAGGCAACAGAGATGGTACGTCAGCCAAGAACAACATCTTGCGTTGAGCCTTCTTGCTCTGTGCCATTTTCCAAATCCCTTCCTTCATTTGAGAAAAGCAGCCACTCCTTTTTATTCCTAGCACAGTGAAGAGTTCATTATGAGGCCAGAGACAGATGTTTCCTTTGGAATATTTTTCACAGGCTAACAATAAGCTGGAAGTTTGCAGGCGGTTCACAAATGCATTCTTGGGCCACAACTCCATGTATGGAAGCCTGTGTCAGCAGAGTAGACAGTCAAAGCCAGGGACCTCTTAACTATACCACATTCTGTAGAGGATCAGGGAGAAGGAGGCAAAGATGTGCTAAGGGAAAACAAAAACTATGGTTACGTGGGGAGATTTCTGGGTCATTCCACCCAGGGGAAAAGATGAACGTGAAGAAACATTCAGAAAACCACCAAGGCCAGGCATTCAGGCTTTTTGCTGTGGAGGCAATCACTGTGGGATTCAGGAGGCAGGCAGCTTGTCTTTGGAAACGGCACAAGACTTGCTGTGATTCCGAGTAAGTGTCCTTGGTCACCCCTAATTTTGATCAGCAATGGCCTCTTCTTTTAAGTGATTTTTCAATGAACCTGTGAATGCTTTTTCTCCCAAGAAAGGTCTGGTAGGAGCTGGGAAGTCAGTGCTGGGCAGGAAGATGAACAGGTTACTCTGGCATAATTCAAAAGCCACCCAGACCATCATGGGCAAGCTCCGTGCCTCACCCTGGCCTCAGCACCTCCCGCTTGCTCTGGCCACACATCCTGCCCAGCCCCCTCCCCGATCCCAGGACACCAGAACCCTAGGACAGAGAGCCTGAGACTCTTTAGTCTGGGGAGCACAGGAAGGCTTGTCTGAAGTCCAAGAGCCATTTTTAAAATGTATTGTGGGTTTCTATTTATTGTTGTTATTCATTTTAATTTGTCTAAGTAATATGTGAAAACTTCCCATTGTGAAAACAATTCAAATGACAGATGAAGCCAATAGTCACCTTGACCCCACCCCCACCCCCACTTCCTTCAATATCAGTTTCCCCCCCAAAGGTGACCACTGGGACTGGTTTGGTGTGTTTTGATGAGTTTCTATTTGGAGCATGTTGACATGAAATCTCCTGTCCTCAAGGAAAGGAGCTCAAGACATAAAGAACTCAGACTGCAGTCTGCAGATTTCAATTAGATATGAGGGACGGTTGCTTGAATGTAAAGGCTGTTGGCAAAGGAGAGCCACCTTCCCAGGAGCTCTTAAAGAATACATAGGTCTTTGGTCAGAGAACACCTTGGCTGAAGACAAGAGGATGGACTAGCTGCCCTCTGAAATCCAGCCAGGTCTATGTAGGACTCAGGGATGGTCCACCCACTATGGCAAGCCTCTGTGACAGCCCTTCTCTTTTGTTTTGTTTTGTTTTTTAATACATTTATTTATTCATTTTTGGCTGTGTTGGGTCTTCGTTGCTGCGCACGGGCTTTCTCTAGCTGCAGAGAGCAGAGGCTACTCTTTGTTGCAGTGCATGGGCTTCCATTGTGGTGGCTTCTCTTGTTGCAGAGCGTGGGCTCTAGGCCTGTGGGCTTCAGTAGTTGTGGTATGTGGGCTCAATAGTTGTGGCTCGAGGGCTCCAGAGCACAGGCTCAGTAGTTGTGGCACACCAGCTTAGTTGCTCCACGGCATGTAGGATCTTCCCAGCCCAGGGCTTGCCCCCGTGTCCCCTGCATTGGCAGGCGGAATCTTAACCACTGCACCACCAGGGAAGCCCCCAGCCCTTCTCTTTTGTCTGTCGTGTAGTTATTGTTACAGCCTGAGCTTTTGTCAGCACTGCTCCTATACTGTGAGTGGTTTGATTTTCTCAGCATCTGTGGGGTTTTTGCAAAGAAAGGAAACTCTGTGTGCCTCTGGACTTGGGGGTAACAAACTCACATTCGGGAAGGGCACCAAACTCTTGGTCACACCAAGTAAGTTCTTCTTTCTGGCTTATTATTCTTCCCAAGATGACTGCCTTCCATCATGCAGAAGCTGTCAAAACACAGGTGGTGTTTTCTTTGCTTGGTTTGTGTTGGGTGGTTCGTGATACCAGTTGGAAAACAAGGTTATTAATGCATAGATTCCCTGGGGCATTGTACTTGGCTTTTGAGATCCATGCAGTCTCTCCCTGAGAAAATATGTGAACCTCCATGAGGAGGAAGGCCCAGGGTAAGCAGAGGGGAAAAAAAGGCAGGAATTGGATGAAAACAGATAAAGGGCTTGTAGGAATAACAAGCAAGAGGGGATCCCAGGACACCAAGCAGTAGCCACTTTGAGTGAATTTCCCAGGAGCTGCTCCCGCCAAGGCCCATTCTTTCAAGGAAAATTACGGCAAGTAGAATCGGACTGGGAAGTTGCTAGTTATTAATATTCATCCCACGTTGTAACCTAATTACAAGGCGATTGTTTTGGCCACGGGCAGTCATTTCAGGTTTTGTTTTCCTGCTTGCCTCCTCCACCGCCACCTGTCTTCCTAGAGGCCCGAGTCAAGGTTATTGCAGTAGCACTGAACACTGTGTAATACCAGTGCAGGCAAATTAACCTTTGGGAACGGGACCGTGCTCACTGTGAAGCCAAGTAAGTCGTGTTCTTCTTTGACTGTGCCTTTAGGGGCAATCAATCAAATCGTTAGTTTGAAAAATACTTTAATCCTGTGCATCTGCTTGCGATCTTTATTGATGTTCCTTCCCCAGGCCAAAGAGTGTTGGTTTCTTTCTCTGCTTTCAAATGGGATGTGTGTGCGCCCAGCCACCGGCACACACGCGCGCGCACCCACACTTGCTCTGGCTCATGGTTAGGGGCTTTCAGGAGCATATACAACATTTTCAAAGAAATACAGATATAAACAATACTTGAGCCAATGAGAATGTCAGGAAGGACCTCCAGAAGGGACCCAGAGACCCCCACACACACCCCTGGTTTGGCTTCTCTGCACGCTCCCTGGCCCTGTGGGATACGCTTTAGCTCTGTCTGGGTCTAGGGCAGGAAATTCCTCAGCTTCTCTCGGTAATCAATTCCAAAATTTAGCAGCCCTTTCTTCTAGAAAGTACTTTTGTACATCTGACTTTAACTACCCACCCCCCACTGTAATTTAAATCTCTGAAAAGAACCACTAGAATTTTAGGCATCTAGTTTGAGAATAAAATTTCTACTATAAAACATGAGACTCAGCACTGAGTCTACTTCTTCAGCCTCCATATGTCCCCTCAGGACATTTTGAACTGAAGTGATTACAGACTAGGCACTATAGTGTGAGCTTTGGAGACAGGAAAACCTAAATTTGAGTCCTGGCTCCACTATTTTACTAGCTGTGCGACCTTAGACAAATTACTTAACCTCTCTGAGCCTTGGCTTCCCCATCCATAAAATGAGGATAAAAATATCCCTACCTTGTTGTGTTATTGAAAGGATCAAATAAAATAATAACAGCTAAAATATTTAGCATAGAAAGAGCTCATTAAACCCTAGCTATTAACAATAATGATAAACATCATCTCCAACACACAGTAGAGCTTTTGTTTCTCCCCTCAGGCTCTTCTGTCAAGGCTCTGTCATACATCAGGAGAAGAGCTGGCATGGGGGGGAGGGTGGAGAATGTCAGCCTGTTCTATGAAATTCTTCACCTGGGATTGAAAACTGTCTACGTGGAAATAGAAAGAATCCTGGCTAATTTAAATACAAAACCATCAGAGGCAGGGGAGAGGTTTCTGCAGAGAGCTGCATGGCCAGAGCTCCTGAGGCTACACAATAACCCCTTAAAGCAGGGATGCAGCACACAGTATAGTTGGGCAAGGGCTGTGGCAGCTGAAACGTTGCACCACCGCTCACCAAGCTGACCCCAGTGCAACTCCCTCCAAAGTGCCCCAAGACATGGGCTCCCCATGTGGAGGAACTGGGACAGAGAGAGGATGGAAGCTTCACAGGAAAGAGCTACTTGCCCCAAATTGTGTTTTTGCTCCTCTGGGTAGTGAGGCTTGCGAGAAATATGGCACCTGAAAAATAGCCCCTAAATGAAACTTTCAGACCCAGGGATGGAGGATCAACCTATAGAGGTAAACTGGGCAAGTGAATATTGAAGACATGTGGTTGAGGGTAAGGTGGGAATCAAGTCACATCTCAATCTGGGAGAGGATGCATTAAACAAAAGCTGGAGGTGCTGCGCTCTCCAGCTCCACTGGGACTCAGACCACAGGACGGTGCTAATACTGCAAGAGGAAGGGAGTTAGGTTAGTGGTAAAACCTTCCTAATAGGTTTGAGAACAGTGAAAATGAGCTGTCAGGAGCAGTTGCCAGAGCACTTTCTCTGGAGGGTTTTTGAAAGGAGAGAGACACCTTCCTCTCAGTGCTGATTGAAGTGCAGCCCTGCCTGGAGGCAAGAGGAAAAAGCGAGAGAACCTCTCTAAGCCTCTTCCCAGCCCCAGAGCCGCTCTGTGAAAAAACCCTGGCTCGTAATGCAGAGCTTCATGCTCCGGGACACCAGGGTTGCTGGGTTAAGTTTTGGAACCCTTGCGTGTCATGTCCCAAACTCCCTTTGTTCTCAGACTTAACAGGACAAGAGGGCTGATTTTTTCATCCTAACGCTGAAAACACAGCATCTGGGTCCTGGGTCGCTGGTGGAGTTGAGATGTGTGGGATGGGAAGTGTGGGGTCGGGGGGAAGCTCTAAGGGGTTTTTGTAGAGCCCAGAGGCACTGTGGGAATAACTATGGCCAGGGTTTGACCTTCGGTGGGGGAACCAGATTGTCTGTGCTGCCACGTGAGTACAGAGAGGTGGGAACGGAAACCAGCCCGTGCTTGAGGCCTGGGTCCAGTGTGACCTATGGGCGGGATGGAGAGCACAATGGGGAGTGGGAGGGATGCTTATTCAGGGAGGAAAATCGCAGGCCCATGGGAACAATACTGGAGGAAGTACATTGGAGTTTTCCCCTCTCAGGAGGGCTTTGTCGGGGGAAGGCTGAGTTGGCAGGTTTTTGTTGCTGAGATAATCACTGTGTGGAAGGGAAAGGCTTCTCCCTCATCTTTGGGAAGGGGACAAGGCTGCTTGTCAAGCCAAGTAAGTGGCATCCAATTTGCACTGTGCTCTGAATACGATTATTTCCAAGAGAAAGACCTGCTCTCTTTCCCAAGGGGGACTCCTTGGGCCAGAAGGAAATTAAAGGGGCTGAGCAGACCAGGGCCCAGTGCCTGGTCACCTCCCTTGTCCTCGAAGGAGCTCTGAGAGGTGCAGAGGGGAAGAAACCCACCAGGATCCCACAGACAACCAGGACTTGGGGTCCATCCACACCTTCAAGCTTTCAATAAGTAAAACCATCTGATGGCAAGTCTTGCTCCAAAGGAGATTCCAATAGAGTTATGCCCATTCCATACACTTAAAAACTGAGGTTTCTCAGTGATTGGCATATTCTAACAGGAACAGAACTCAGGGAGAGAACAGCTTTTCCAGTAGATGGGTGAATTTGAAGCAGCAGGTTCCTTAAATGAGAGGATAGCCCTGGTAACCAGCTGCAACCTGAGCTCTGGGTGCTGAGGGCTGGGAAAGGCAGTAGGTAAACTCCTAGACGGTGGGGTTTTAGGTTTTATCGCTGCCGAGCCTGGTCTTCGTTAACCCCAGCAGTGCCACTCCCTGGCCCTGCAGCCTAGGAAGTGCAGCTCTTGGCAACATCATCATTGGTGTCTTGTCATAAGAGAAGTTAGAAGAGAAGCGGGGAGAAAACTCATATCTCGTATCCTGCAGTTCCCTCATTTTGTAGCAAGATTGTCTCCCCGTGAGCCATTTGTCTTCATTGAGCCACTGTCCTCTCTGGGGAAGCCATTTCGTAGAGGTGTTCGTCACAGTGTGACAACTGATGGCTGGGGGAAATTGAATTTTGGAGCAGGCACCCAGGTTGTGGTCGCCCCAGGTAAGCCTGATTCCCGGGAGCCTCACCTGCCCTTAATTCTAACCCGTGTGCCAAGCATTCCTAGCGGAGACCGTGAGAGACATATTTGAAAGGAGGCCATTTCCCTGCACAGCCACACCCAGAGCCAGTAAGCGAAGGTGAGAGATCGGTTTGGTGTTAAACAGAAACAGTTTGGGATAAACAGGAATCCTCATTATTCTCTATCAGTACCCCGTGTAAGTACCTGATTCCCCTGGGAAGGAATAAAGTTACAGGAGGAAGTAGAGCCGTGATTCATGCTGGGGGCGGGGGGAGTCGGCTGCGGATTCTGCGGGCGGAGGATTAGAAATGTGTTCAGGAAGATTGGATGTGTTTTTGACAGGATATGTAACACTGTGTGAATTATAACCAGGGAGGAAAGCTTATCTTCGGACAGGGAACCGAGTTATCTGTGAAGCCCAGTAAGTATAAAAGTGTATCCCTGGATTAAGCGATGTCTGTGAATTAAGGCTGATTTAGACCCAATGATACACTATATGAAGAATGTTTAGAGAGGGTGAGTGAGCGTCAAATAGAAGGACAAAAGTCCCCTTGGCTAGGATCTGACATCTGTGTGTAAAATGGGCCACGTAGGGGAGTGTCTGGGAATTGCTCCCAGAATATATGTGGCGGGACTATGATGTGTGACTGATTACTTGGGATATTGGCTAGGATCTGTAGCCCTGGATTTGTACCGTAATCAGCAACAAGACTTCTAATTCTTTAACAAGCCTCTAAGGCACAGTTCTTTTTGGCTAAGAGTATGTCAATGTATAGAAGGAATCTTGTAAATAATGATCATTGATCAGAATAACAGTGATTAGCCTCTCCCAAGGTCTAAAAATCACTTTAAAAACAAAAAAAGTTTATTCATAAGTACTGTTGGGATACTTCCTGTTTCTGAGAATTTAGGCCTAAAATTTGTACAATGAAGCCTTGTGGAGCAGAGAGAACCCTTAAAATCATCTTTTCTGACTGTCCACCCATAAGGAAACTGAGGCCCAGGGAAGAGATGGATCATGACCTCACAGCCAGTCTATGGCTGAGCTCACACTAGAATTCAAGTCCCTGTCATTAGTTCTCCTGGCCTGAGGTCTGGCGAATCTGCAGGACTCATCTGACAAATATTTTTGTGTACCTACTCTATGCCAGACTCAGCATTCGGACCAGTTGACCCATCAGGGAAGAAACTTGATGTGATATTGCCCTCGGGGAGCTTCCATTCTGGAGCTGGACCCCATTTTTCCCTGGGATATGACCATCCACATCCCGATCCCTCTTGAGCTTTTGTACCATCCTCACTCCCTTAGGAAATATTAAAATGCATCTTTGCTGCAGTTTTAAAGTCTTTTAGCAGTGAAACCAACACTTTAGTCATGAGAAAGGAAATGGCCCAAAAGTGAAGGGGAAAACTAGAAATTTCCCTGATAATCTGGTCATTGTAAAGTTATTTTGTCGATATCAAACTTGTGGCCAAATTAACTAGACAATAATAAATGCCCGCTCTATAATTCATTTAGGTCCTGTGCTCAGTCTAAGGAGGATTCAAGGATTTGGGCCGTTTCTTGGTGGTGTAACCCAGTGATACCCAGAGCAGCTGGGCTTTGTGAGTCTGAAAAGATGTGAACACTGGTTTGACCTCTAAAACTAGGGAGTGCTCTATACATATTAAAGCATACATTTGATGCCTAGAACTCTGTAGTAGAAAGTGGGAAGCAAAGATTCCCTAAAAGAAGGTGAGATTATAAAGACAAAGACAGCTTTATTTACAATATGTAGATAGACAATTTGTTTATTCCACATCAAACCTAGACTGCCAGGAACACAGGCCTAATTCATAAGTTGCCAACTCTTTACTCTGTGCTCTGCCAACCTGGCCTATTGAATCTGGTTTTTGTTGGTGGGTATATCACAGTGTTTCCTCTACTTCAAGCTGGCAACTGACCTTTGGATCTGGGACCCACCTGACTGTTGTACCTGGTAGGCCATTACAACTAAATACTATTTTCATGGATTTATTAATCTATAAATGTATACTGTACATTTATGTAACATAATGGGCCCGGGGTTGGGGGTAGGGGAGAGATGCTAACAAGATATACTTAAAAGGGTGACATAAGAAGAGAATTATTTATCAAAGCCCTAAGAGAAAGAGAAGGCTTTTTTGCTAAGTTTAGAATAGGAGCTGGTAAAAATGACTAGAAAAGAAGCTCTCCTAGCCTAGAAGTATAAGAACAGATTCTGTAAAGAGAACCTTTCTCTCATAATATTTTCACTAGAACCAGGCAAAATGCTACAAGATGGTTTTACCAAGTGACTTGGTTAAACCAAGTCTAGCAGTTATATTTCTAGCCTGTCCTGGCTTATTTCTACATAAGTTGCTGAACACAAAGGTGCCTATTTAAGATATTTAAATGAAGCTCTATTTCTATAACTTTCTGGTGCCCTTCCAGCAAAACATTCCTGTAACACACTGTTTATCATTTCTACAAGTAAGAACAAGTAAGCCCCTTGCCCTCCCAAACTGCATAAGTATTATAATTACTTGCCTTAGACTGAAGTCACCTCTATTTTATTTCTCATAACTGTGTTCATTTGTTGAGATTTGTTTAAATCCAAACCGTGTGGGCGTCTAACTCTTGGCACAGAGGTTTCCTTTCTCTTAAAAGTGTCAGCAAAATATTTTGCCCATAAATAATGTTTCATCTAGACTTGCAAATGACAGCCAATTCTGCAGCCTCTTTTTTCTTCTCCCCCTTGCTAAAGGGAATAGGCAGGCAGAGAGCAGGGGAAAAAAGCCAAAACATACAGTTTCATTGTGGGGGCTGGGCGGGGGCTGCTGAAGTACATTTGGTTATATAATGGAGGTACTTTGACAGATAGGGCGCAGTGATCTTGTTTGATCACACACACAGAATACTGCTATCTCGTTGGTGTGGTTCAAGGTGTCCTTAAAAAGAAGCTCAGATCAGGTTGTCAAGCACAACACAGACCCACATCCAACTCAGGGAGAGAACCTTCCAGAGAGCCCTGGAACTAAAGGCAAAATCAGGATTCTCCTCACAATCCAGTCCACCTGAGGAGAATTTCCATGTGTAAATAGGAAAAGAGAAAGGGAAAGAGCATTTATTTGCAGTGTCCTTGTTTCAAATATTGTGCATGTGGAGCACAAAAGACACAAGAATGAACCCAAGCAGAAAACTAAGGAAAAGAAATCGATGAAACCACTGAAGAAAATCAGATGCCCTTATCTTGCCTGTCTCTGATAATGAATGTGTCTTCTTGGATCATTCCTCACTTTGGTTCTTGAATTTTCTAGGAAAGTAGCCAAAATAACAAAAACAAAAAACAAAAAACCACACACAACGGGTAGGGTTGCATTAGTCTTGGCCTAACTTGGTTACTCATCTCTGGGTAACACATCTCCCTCTTAGGAAGTCCTGGAGACTTTTTGTAATGAGAGTAAACATGGTGTACAGCCAGATTTTACTTCGGATCTGGGACAAAACTCATTGTAAAGCCAAGTAAGTGACAGTTGTCTACAAGAAAAAGTCACCAACATGTTATCCTAAATTCCTCTTACCAGTCTGTATTTACTTTGAGTTCTTTTATTTTGTGTTTTGGGTCCTTGTTCATATGTCCCTTAAATAGATATAAAATGTAGTAAACAAATTCTATGATTCAGTAAATATTCGGAAACTGCCAACCATACTCTTGGGTTGGTATCCTATATAAGGAAAATTCCCAAATTTTAACTATTGCTGCTTTTATTTGTTGACCAGAAAAAAAAAAACATTTGGGTATAATTTAAAGGACCTATGAACGTCCAGAAGTTCAGAGAGGAGATATGACAAATTAAAATTGTATTAAATTAAAATTATATATGATAATTATATTGATAATAATCTAATAACTAACATTTACTGAACACTTGCTATGTGCAAAGTATTGTGTAAATGCCTCTCATGCTTTAGCTCATTTAACCTTCCTCACAATCTTCTGGGATAGAGACTATCATCCCCACTTTCACAGATGAGGAAACTGTGTGAAAGCAAAAAGCAAAGCAAAAGGTTAAAATCGTTACCAAAGGGGTCCTCCACAGAGGGCAGCGCGAGGCCTCGGGGCAGCCTGCCTGTCCCCCCAGCCCACTCTCTCACCCAGGATGAGGTTTGTGTAGGAAGACGCAGCACTGTGACTAACGACTACAAGTTGACCTTTGGAGCAGGAACCACAGTAACAGTAAGAGCAAGTAAGTAAGAAGGAAAAAATCGGAATAATTTTAAAACAAAATGGCAGCACAGTTACGAGCAGCTCCACCCGGGAAGCACAGCGGTCAGTAACTACATTCCGAAAAGCTTTCCCAGTTTGCATTAGGACCATAACCTGTCTGCCTCACTTGTCTCCCTCACATCCTCCTCCATCCCAAAAGGCTCTCTCCCTCAGGGATGCCTTCACAAGGATACGTTTGTTGAGAGCATGGGCTTTGCGGTCAGATACAAACCAAGCTAGCTATCTGAAATTATCTCAGGTCCCCCCAAAAAGTCACTGGGCGGTATTAAGATGTGATGTACCTCTTTTCAAATATTTGAAGAACCGCCATTTAGACAAGGGAGGGGATTAGTACAGGAGGCAAAATCAAAACCAGTGGATGAGGGGAGATGTGTCTCAGCCTCCTGTGGAATCTTTTTGAACCAGTAGCACCAGCCTACAGAGGAAAGGCTGCTTTGTGAAGTGCGAGACTCTTCTTCCTGGGAGATCTGCACGCTGGATCCTTTAGGCTGACTATCTGATGTTATAGAAGGGGTTTCTGTGCCATTTTAGATATTGGACTGAATCATCTCTGGGCTCCCTTTCAACCCTAAGTGCTAAGATCTCATGACTCCAGCCTAGAGGATGAGAAGGTGAGCCCAGACCTGTTTCTTCTATTTTTATTATTTTGACAGTCAAAGAACTGTGTCATTGAATTATTCATGAGCTAAAGCCTATTTGGGATTTTTATACCTAGAAGATGGTGGGTTATGATTTCCCAGGGCCGAAAATGGGAAAATAAAGGGCGATATCATGAAGAAAAAGAGAAAGAAGAGGAAAAGAGAATGCCTGGAGGGACGACCAGAGGTCGAAATAGGGAAATGGTTGATTTTGCAGAGGACAGATCTAGTTTATCAAAGTTTTCACAAGTTCAGCTTTGGAAAAGGATTCAAACACAATGGCAATCCAAGTAAGTGAGCAGCCTTTTATCCTGGGAAATAGGGCCAGGGAAGCAAAGTTCCTTCCAATTTAAACACTCTCAAAAGGACGTATAATTGCTTTCTGATGGGAGAGGGCCTCAGCTGGTGGGAAGACTATTGTCAGCACAGACCGTTTGTCCCCTGAGAGATAGCCTCTGAGATCTGACTGTCCCGCTCAGACTGTCAGCTGCACAAGAAAAAAGACTTAAAGCCACTTAAAAAGGATGAAGGTGAATTTTCAACCCTGTCCCCCAGGGCGGGGGAGAGAGGGATGGGGAACATTAGGACCAGGTTCACGTAAAGGAGGCCAGCACTGTGTCAATAGAGACTCAAGTCTGGGGAGGCTCTACTTTGGAAAAGGAACTCAGCTAACTGTACAGACTGGTGAGTGGGTTGTTTTCTATTCCAGAGAAACATTACTATGACGAAATTGAGAAGGGAGATGAATGAATGTCCTTAGTCTTGAAACTAAGGGGATATGTGTATTGACCCTCCTTCCTAGTTAGACTGGGATGGGGAAGCAGAAGGAAGGTCAAGACCACCTAGGGTCCCTTTCAGGAACCTAAGAATCTGAGAGGAGACTGTATTTGTCCCCACTAAAGGCAAAGGAGAGGGGCAGCCCCACTAGAGTGTGCGATGCATCCCAGAACACCCGCTCTGGTCCACACCCAATGCATGGGGAAGGATATGGCCCTCAACCCAGGCTGGGTGTGCCAGACTGAGGTACAGGGTTGCCAGGGTTATTTTTCTGGAGTCCTGTGATTCTCGGCTATCTCCCTGTCAGAGGCTCCATCAACTCCTTTCTTATCGTGAATGACCTCTCTATTGTATTCTTTAAACTTTCCCCAAGAAGCCCCCTCCCCCTTTCCTTAGTACAAGCCTCACCAATGAATGGGCTCTAGAATAGCTGGAGGGAGTCTGAGTATGAAACTTGGACCAAGGAAAGTAAAGCTGATTCACAGCTCAGAGGGCCTGGTTGGACCCAGGACTAAAGGATCCTTCCTCTCTTTGGTGTCTTCCCTGGGCACTAAATTGTATAGAAAGACGCTAACCACATGCAGGCCTATGTATGGGTGTGTTCATCAGCATTTCCATGCTGGATGTGTGAACAGCCTGACCCTGAAGATTCCAGAGCTTATAGGGCTTCCCGTTCTTAGGTTCCGTTGTGGGCTACACGTGGTCAAATGGCCCCCCGAGTGAGGTTTCGGTTGACAGCTATTATCCTCACTCACAGATCCAGGTCCAAACAGCCAAAGCAGAGCAGTAACAAAATACATGAAAGAGCAAGACCAAGTATGTGCCCACGGACAAGCATTCCAGCTCTACAGAGTGGGCACAGTGCTGGGAGACAGGATTACCCTAACCATCACGAGCCCTCCACTGCGCCACGGCCATAGCACAGGGCCTTCGTCAGCCATCTCCAGAGTGTCATTTCCTTGGTCCCTGTGATTTTTGCTGGGCCTCACATCACTGTGTGACCGGCTCTGCAGGGAACAAGCTAACCTTTGGAAGAGGAACCAGGGTGTTAGTCAAGCCGAGTAAGTACTGGCGCTTGAGCCACAGTTCTGCTTCCAGCACGGAAGCAGGAGCCTAGTCACAATTTTAAACTGAATGCGCTGTGCTGGCCCACATTATCTGTCTCAAACTTGCCTTAGAAATATGTGGCATTGCTCTCATGCATAAGCACATAGGTATGCACAGATTCAGTGTGGGTAAAGGCTACCTCCATCTTGATGTTTTCTAGGATCTGTCTTCTTAAGAAAAGGAAAGCAATGAAAGCACTTTCCTTATTTCTTCATATCTTTTATCTGATTGTCCCACGAGGTAGAGGAAGATGGAAAGCAATGATTCTCTCTATTCAGATGTGGTCACAGTAGCAGGGCCAGTACCCACGTGTTCTAAGGTTCAATATATCGCTGTCTGTACAGGCTGCAGCCTCAATAACCATCATTCTGATTTATCTCCTCTGGCCCTCATTTTCTCCCAATTAATGCAACTGAAATATTGGTAATTCTTATCTCCTGGCTCACAGAAAGTGTGTGAGGACTAAAAAGACATTGCTCTGAAAAAGTTGAGCTGGAGGTTTGTTTAGAGAGCTTCATTTTTTTTTTTGAGGAATGGGGTGGATATTGTTTTTGTTGTAGATGATTCTGTCTTTTTCATTAGGGAAGAGAATAAACAAGGGAGAGATACTTGAAAGCCAAGGTGATGTGATCAATAATGTGAACGTGTACAAATAAATCATTAAGGCATTCAACCCGGGGCCAAACGACAATGGGTCTGGCTCAGCCACTCACCAACCACATGCCCAGGGGTAGCTCTCTAAGCCTCAGTTCATCTATGACATGGAGATTATGATTCCAGCTCTGCCTAGCTCAAAGGGTTTTGTAAGACTCAAATGAGATAATGTATGCGAAATCTCTTTGAAAAGTATGGGCAGTCAGGTGATTCATGATTTTCTGAGAGTCAGACTTTATGAAAAATTCCATTTGAGGGTATACTTCAGGATGAAAAAGCTTCATGGATTTTGGCTATGGCAGAGAAAGGGTTGAATTTGGATATAAGGTGAACCTTTCTAGTTATAAGAAAATAGAACATGAGAATTGGTGACTAAGACTGTTCCTGGAGACCATCAAAACCTGAGATCACTTGGGAGAGGAATATGTGAGGTTGTGAGCTTGTAGGAAATGGTTTCGGAGGTTTCTTACCATTCCAAAGAATGTGTGAGTTTAAGACTTTTCTTGAGTTTACCTAAATATGTGATTAGTGTTGAACTGGCTTTCAACCAAGTGAGAGAACCTGAGAGAATTCTTGTGCTTGAAAATGAAGCTCACTTTGGTTTTTGTGGCGAAATAGATCACTGTGGGGTTTTCAAGCAGCCAGAAGCTCATTTTTGGAAGGGGGACCACGTTAAAGGTGAATCATAGTGAGTATCGCCATGAAATTTGAGTTCAATTAATTACTGAGACACGTAACAGGATTTTTGTAAATTTAAGTGGACTGCCAAATGTCCTCGGTGTATTCAGCTTTAGCGGGGAGCAGAGCTTTCCCCAAATCCTCTCCGTCCTAACTGTAAGAGCTCATTTTGCTAGGTAATGGATTGTATTGTTTGCCAACTTAATAGGGAAGCAGAATGGAAGAAGTTTCCCCATCTCAATGGCCAGCTCCATCAGAAAAGCCATCAGAGAAACACCCTGAGATGCTAACACCTTCTCTTCCAGTTGGCCTCCTCTTACAACCTTGATGCCCTGAATAGCCAGTGCCACAGTTTCCGATTACCCAGATAACATCCCAAAGTCACTTTGGAAGCATCTCTGTTTCATTTTGTCTTGCCTAACCAGGAATTTACACGGTAGAAGTAGATCGAGCACTTCAACAGAGGGAAGGCATGACCTAAGCATCTACGGCTGTCCTTGACACTCTGTGATTGGCAGCCAGGCTTTGATCTTTCAGTCCCTCGATGGGCTTATCTGTAAATGGAGGTGACGATTCATTCCTCCATGCTTGGATCTCACTTCAGATATCACCTCCTCAGAGAGGCCTTTCTCGCCCAACCCCTCGAACAAGCCACCAAACACAGCTGCTGCCTGGTTCTCCATCCCGTTATCCAGCCTGATTTATTCCTGCCCTTTCATCACTTGACGTTATATTATCTATAGATTTGTTTCGGTGTGCTTCCCCCTAGACTGTGAGCACCACAAGGACAGGGAGAGCGTCCTAGCAGCTTCCTGCTGTACCCCAGCGCCTAGCACAGTGCCTTACATATGGAGGTGTTCAGTGAATAGCTATTGAGTGAGTGGAGGACCCACTTACCCTCCTTCTCACCAAGTAACAGAGCTTTACTGTTGCATTCTCAAACACTGAGCGCTCCCTGAGTTCCTTGCCAGAGGCAAAGACAGAATACAAGTGTCCATTGTTTTCAGTTATATACACTTTGAAGCGGGTGGGCAGGTACTCAAGGTATTTGCAGGGCCTCATTTCACTGTGCCTACCAGGCAGGAAATGTGTTGGTCTTTGGGAAAGGAACCACCGTATCTGTACGTTCCAGTAAGTACCTGGTTATTATTGACATAAGGCCTGAACTTATCTTGCAGACTTACATTGCACAGGTGACTAAAAGGCTCCTTATTCTTTAACTTGAGGAGTATTGGGGTTTAGTAATGAAAGTCATTAAAACAAAATGAAAAAAAAAAAAAACAAATGCTGCCCCCTATGTCAATACTCCAACCATTTCCCTGTCCCACCCCATGCTCACAAATTTTTTAAAAATACACTAAACTGATAAAAGAAAGAAAGATTACCTACAGGGATAGGAGCAATTTGCTAACCACAGGTAAAGTGAGCTTGTGTACAGGGGTTAATTCCTAAGTAAAAATGGGGACCAGAGCTGGATATCCTTTGGCTGGTAAAAACAAGGTGACTTGGTGAAATTCTGCAAATCTTTTTGAAGGAAATGTGTCAGAGTTGTCTAAAGACTATCACTTGGACTCTTCTCAAGCTTTCCCCTCCATCAGTTCTATTGTGTTCTGAAAAGAGGCTTTCAGAGGCTTAACTCCACGGCTTAGTCTTTATTTCAATAATGAAAAAGGGGGAAATCCCAGCCAGAGTTCCCAGGAAGGAGGACAGATACATGCTAATCACATTAATCTATTATCAAGGTAGCTCAGGAATTATTGTCAGGCAGCACGGTGCTGTGATTTATAATACATTCATCTTTGGGACTGGGACAGGATTATCAGTAAAACCCGGTAAGTAGGGTAAGTAGACAATATGTCACTAAAGCAGGAGGCTTAATGTGGTGACTGGGGCCCACTGAACTTACTGCAGTATCTGTAGGGCCCAAGTGTTAAGAAATGCATGGTTTATACAGATTTAAGTACATTCTAATATAGAAAGAAATGTTCAAGTCATGGCACAGAGGCTAGAAAGATCTAACTGTGGAGGAAAAATAGTCGTGTCGATGAACCAAAAATAGCAGACTGAAACAGCTCAATCAGAGAGTGGATCATAAAGAAAAAGGCAAAGTTTGCCTGAGCACTACTAAACCTGGCTTGATCGGTGCATCTGAGCCACAATTTCATCATCTGTAAAATGAAAATATTTCATCTCGCCTCATAAGTTTTTTTAAAGATAAAAAAAAGCTAATGGATATGAAAGTGTTTTATAAACTAGCAAATGCTATACATATGTAAAATGTTGTGATTATTTGTTTTCAGAACAAAAAGAGAAAGCTAGGACAGCTAGTATAATTCTTTCAGCATGGAGAGAATGTGTAGGTTCTCAGTAAAAGAGCTATTTTCGTGTGGATCTGTAGCCATAGGTGTTGGTGAAAACCACTCTCTCTTCTACTGAAGCACAGAGACTTAAATGTCACCCACATGAGAATGGCAGAAAGGAAGCCATTCTGTAAAGGCCTGCATTGCAGTGTGAATTCTGGGGGTAACCAAAAGGTTACCTTTGGAGCTGGAACAGTGCTTCAAGTCACCCCAAGTAAGTCTAAATTCCTAAGCATTTCTCCCTACTTGTGTTATTGTCTCTCAGGCTGTAACATTTGGAGCACATAATGGGGATGTAATAGCCCTTCTCTGTCCATTTTCAGAAGATTTAAGTAAAGACATCATAGAAAGATCCCTCATCCAACCCTTGACGTTCGATTCGCTTTCTTCCATCCAAGTTGTGTTCTTTCTTAATAGAAAAGAACTTTACTCATGAGGCCAATTAAAAACAGTAAATTTGGGGCTTCCTAGGTGGCGCAGTGGTTAAGAATCCGCCTGCCAATGCAGAGGTCACGGGTTCGATCCCAGCTCTAGGAAGATCCCACATGCCGCGGAGCAACTAAGCCCGTGCGCCAAAAAATAAATAAATAAATAAATAAATAAATAAAAACAGTAAATTTGCAGAGGATAAGAACCAAAGAGAAGGCAAGTAGTGTTTTTACCAGACCTGAAGCAGAGTGGGTGCCCTTTAATCAGGACGCCTGGCTTTGGGGACAGAACAGGACTCAGATAAGTAACCAGGCTACGGCTGAGCCACTAGGTCTGCAAGATGAGTTGACTGTAGAAGCAGGAAGCTGTCCCTCAATGATCTGGATGCTATTCCATGAAGTTTCAGATTGATTGAAGTTAAAACTAGGAGAGACACTATGGCAGGAATCTAAAAATTGATGAGTGTAATAGAGACAAGAGCACTAGAAACATCTGCTGGATGAATAGAGTTGAAAATCACAAGTTTGGTGGTGAAAGACCCAGAGCTGTGGGTAGAGAGAGGCTTCATTTTAAGTGTTGCACAATAAATGCCCATATTTGAGTCAAATGGCCTATGTGTTATGTGGACTGTGAAAAGAAATTTAAGAGGTAGTCCCCTTCGTAGGTGAAAGGGCTGTATCTCTCAGTCTTGGGTATGGGTAGTTTGTGTGGGCTTGTGGGTGTTTTTGGCTGACTGAGAAACACTGTGGGAAGGATGGAGGCTATCCGTGGATCTTCGGGAGTGGGACGAGACTGCTGGTCAGGCCTGGTGAGTAGAGTATCAGAGGAACAACAGGAGGATGGATGAAAATGTTCTCATGTCTCGGGAAATGACTGTGTGATGGAGGATGTGCTGGAATTTGGGGCATCACTATTACTAGAGTTCTAATGTCTGGTTCTAGCAAGAGGATTAACCCCAATACAGCTGCAACCTCACTCTTGCAGGAACAAGGAGTAGGATTCTTCTCTCACAGCTCCTCCTAACGTGTATCTGTCCTATGCTAAAAAGTCTCATGCATCCAGGGTACTTGTGTAGCAATGCTGGTTCAGTGTGCTTACCCTACATCACCTGTTTTTCATTTGTAAAATAAGGACAATAATCTCAGAGTTCATGGCACAGTTACAGCTCGAATAAGGCAAGGTGATGTATAGAGATCGTTAACCCACTTGGCGTGTAATAGGTTCTCCATAAATGCTGGTCTTCTTTCCCTTCTGTGAGCAGTCAGAGGTTGAAAGGCCCAACACTGCAGCCCATTTTTGTATGGGGGTTTGCTGTAGTGTGACTTCAGGATACAGCAAACTTACTTTTGGAAAGGGAACGATGCTTCTGGTCTCTCCAGGTAAATGTTGACCCAGTCCCACTCCTGTTTTCTCGTTCTCTGGTTTAAGGCTTCTACATGTAATTACTGTGTTTTACCCTTGCGGATGCATCATCTTTGTTTTATCAGTTGACCTGTGAATTTAAGGTTGAGCCTTCATGGAGGACTTTGAAAAATGAAGATAACCAACAGAAGAGTTAGATTAGTAGAATTAGAAGTTGAATTAGTTGAATTAGTAGAACTAATTCACTAGGTCAGAATGGAATAGAGACTAACACCCTAGATAATTAAGACAACCCTGGTTTCTCCAGAAATAGCTTGGCTTCCTGTTTAAAGACTAGACTGTAGTCTCACCCCAGGCATCCCTCCCATTCCTCTTCCCTCTATATCCCCAATCTAGCTGTGAAGTCTTGGACAGTCTGTGACACACACAGCTACAGAATTCTTTCATTACTGAGAAGATCTGCCTATTAAAACTGAAAGATCCTTAAGAGCAGAGGTTCCTGTTATATATCATGAAGCGTCTAATATGGTCCTTTTACCGAGTGTTTGATAAGTGCTTGTTGAATTGAAATCAAATACCCTGAGAAATCAAGTTTCCAGGCCAAAGAGAAGAAGTGAATA